>NW_028277221.1:0-366080 GCF_059751315.1 Micrasema longulum
TTGAATTATTTAAATTTAATTTGAAAAAATATGTTCTTGAGAAATTTTGAAAAAAAATAGTAATGTCAATAAAAGTTTATATTAGTTCTTAAGATGTTATGAACTAAAAGCATAAATCAATAAATAAACCAACACTACTAGGCGGATGTTTCTCCACCCGATTTTATTTTGGTATATTAAATAAATAATACATTTATTAATATGGTGAGTAATACTAAGTGTGAGTCAAGGCAGTCTGTGCCCAGGCGGGTAAGGGATACAGTTCTGTGTGTTAAATAAAATCCTTGAAGGTAGTTTTTGACTCGTAGGTAACTCTCAAATAAAAAACATGAAGGGGAAATTGAATGGGAAAAAGTCTGCCTCGTAGTGTAGTGAATGGTGAGTTCGCCTACCATGCTTAAGGTCCTGGGTCCGATTCCAGGGACGGTCAAAATGAAATATTTATTCAGAAGGTGGTTTTACAAAGCGTTATTTCAGTGTTTCAAGACCTTCAAAAAGTTTTGTAATCATTTCGGAGAATTGATCATGTCCAATAAATTTAATCCCTGTCACTGAAGAATTTACTTCCTCTTCTCCACAATCCAATGAAGTGCATATAATGTACTCTTTGATTACCTTCTTTCAGTACAAAGATAGCAAAGAGCTGAGTTCGGGCAGCTTTTCTCGTTCGGCAACAAGCACTTTTTTAAGTATGTGGGCACCGCCAAAGAGACTTGTCCTCAGATGCGCTATGTGATGGGCAAGCTGCATTATTTCACTGCCCCTAGTGTAGGACTGATCGATCACCCTACCTTCGTGTAACAGATGATCGAGACAAACTGCATTTACTTTACCAATGCAGTGCCCTGTGCACCCCCGGGAGCGGAAAAGCGTTTGATGATTACGATTCAATATTAAATGAGGAAATTAAGTGCTATATATTATCACTATAATAATGATATGATATGTTTTATTTACATATCGAAGGTTGTACGGGATACTCTATGTTATACATTGTACTGAATTAGGAAATATTATATAGATAATATTTCCTAATTACATTGTTTTATATCTCTAGCACAGAAACCAGCCATTTTGTAACGGCAAGTTTTATATTGCTACTTTAGAGATCCGTTATGAAACCATGAACATGTATGTGGAGAGTAATAACGCACTACCGCTACAGAGCCGCCCATACAATACAGACAAAATCTAGGATTATCAATGACAAAGTTAGCTATAATTTACAGCAAAACAATGGAAAAAGTATTCAGGCTGAGAATCACAAGCACAGCGCCGAAACCATCCGGTACACGTCTGCTAAACCAAATTCAAACCAAATATTCTATGTAATAGCGCAAATAGTATCTCCATAGCTGTGGAGCGTTATTACTGTGAGGGTATACCACAGTGCGATATTATGTTTACCGCAGTGTAATAATTCACAAAATATACAGAATAGAAATAATATCAATTATACAAAAAAAATCTACCTTGATCTTCTTAGGAGCCAAGAAATCCCAATCTGCTTCCAAAGTTCCAGACTCGACCTTCTCATTATCGATGAGTACTTCATAGCTGTTGTCTGGCTTGACAATTAAAGTGTACAGATGGGTGTAGACATCGTCCTTGCAGCGAATGTCTTTGTTGATGAGGATATTCTTCCCTTTGTAGCTGAAGATGACATGAACCTTCTTGGTGCCGGGCCCGCAGATGTCCGGCCCGAACATGATCTCGTACGGAGACTCGCCGTGCATGTCCTTCTGGTCCAGCTTGCTGTTGAACACCTTCACGTAGCCGCCTCCGCAGTCGATGTCCTGCTCGTGCTTCACCGAGAACTGCACCACCATGGTCTTGCCTTCGTTCGAGAAGGAATCAAACTTGCGGGAGAGGGCGTAAAACCGGGCATCCTGAGATGTCTTTAAACCTGGCGGGTGAATTGAGTATTAAAACCTTTGATTTAAAAATACGTACACCTATGCAAAATTTTATTAGAGAAAGTTATACCGCCAACCTTTGTCGGATTCCTCGTCATTGTAGAATTTGCCAGCAGTCAAAACAAACTTTCCAAACTCTTTACCGGGGTGTTCGCTGTATACCCAATTCTTTTCCCACGAATCTGAAAAGAGAATTAAAGTTATTTCGTAACAATTATTTCCCGGCGAAAGTAATATCGATCAGAGGCAGAGGCGTTTGCCGGCAAATCAAAGTTAAGTACAATCTATCGGAATAAAAACAAAATCTCGATTAAACTTACCATCGGAGAAATTTTCTTCGAAATGTACTTCAGAATTAACGGCACAAATTGCCACAAAAATGACAAACGCGGAAATTAGACGACTCATTTTGATACGCACCGCCCGCAATACACGACAGACAAGCCACGAATAATTTTGTCAGCGACGGTGTGACAATTGTTATCGTATCAATTTTCAAGACATTCTGAAAATATCTTATTCTACTTTCACTTGTGATACGAGGGAGATAGACATATGAACGTCGAATATTTATCTAAAATACATATTTAACCAGAATGAAGCAAAACACTTACGTTCAAAAATTACAAGCAAAATTATCATATGAAAAAAAGAGACAGCAGTAATGTAATAAGTCGGTTTTACAAGCGATTCCGCAAGCCAGATGGAGAAATTCTATTGGACGAATTGGACGAATCAAACCACTACACCACGCAAGGTATAATAATTTCGTACGAAACGTCATCATTCAGCGGTCGAATCGCATTCGTCCGCGTTATCCGTCGTCATGTTGGCTAATGTTAGTGTTGTGAATATCGAAATCAATCTAACAGAAATAAAATCCCAATTATTAACTGGCGGTTTCCCATGAAAAACCCGTACACGCAAACACGAATATTTTTATTTCAAGGTTATTATGAATTAAAAAAAAAAAAACAATTTTTTTCCAAGCTTGACGTACAATTTCTTTCAAACATTCCATACTTTATTTTTTAAATAAACAAATCATATTCAATTAATGTATTCTTTACAGGGTTAGTCATAAAGGATAAAACGCCAAAGCACTCAGTATTTACGTACAGACCTCCTACCTTTGCATTAATTTTCTTTTTTGTGGTTTTTTTACTTCGCTATTGGGGTGTTTAAGACAGTGTCGTGTTTTTTTTGTGCATATTTGTACATTTTTATGTTAGTAAGTTATATAATATACAAATTATTATTATATTCAATTATTTGTCATTGAATAAAAAAGTTGTTTGTATCTTCCTCCTCAAACTAATATTCGCACATGGCAGAATTCCGGATTTGGATTTTGAACAGAGAACCATTGTAGCAGTGTCCATATTATTAAAAAGATTGTCTCGAACTTTTTTCCGTAAGATTTGGTTTAAAATGGAAAAGATTTACACATCTTCTCATGCACGTGCGCCGATTATTTTGAATGTTGACGTGTCCATCTTCAAGTATTCATTGAATTTGATCATGCCATGTCTTTCTCAGTCTTGGACGGTTTTTCGATCAATATTCGCCTTGTTAGTCTTTTAAGCCATTCTTTTGCTGTCCATTCACTCTACATGTCCTAACCAACACGGAACTTAATGCTCATCTATGTACTATTTGCCAGTCTTAAATCTGATCATGCCATGTCTTCCTTCTTTGGATAATAATAAAAAAATAAATATGCCGGTATATAATATTAAATAAAACAGTAACATATCCTTAATACCAAATACCATGTGTTGAGTTGGGCCATAACACAATGGAAAGCGGAAGCAAAATATACTTATTAATTTTATTTTTTACATATTCACTAAATTATGGCTTTTTAGGCTGCCCGTAATAAATATAATGTTAATATTTGTAGTTTTAACAACTTGTACTTACCGCAGGTAACAAAGCAGCTATTTTCTGATAACAAATAATTGAGAAAATTTGTCATGTACAACACTAATGACTTTACACTCAGAGGTGATCAGCCAATCAGAGGTTTCTCCCCTTAGGTTACTAGTTTTTTTTTTTTAAATCTAAACATTTTACCTTGTCTTGTTACTTGTGAGAAAAAAATACAGCATTTGCAACAAATTAGACAGCAAATGACAATAAATGGAAATAATAATTTATGTAAATAGTTAATTAATTATTTGTGTGTAACCTTTTGGCAAGTACTGTCATGTTGTGAATATTGTATAATTTGAAAATGAAAAAAAAAATTGTTGGGAATTTGGCATAGAATTATGAATGGAATTTGGATATAAAAAAATATTTCTTTCACATGGTAAAAATGAAAGATTTTAATTGTACGCCAAAGTTTATGGAAAATGTAAGAAAAAAATAATAAAAATGATTTAATAAAAAACAAACTACGTCACAAACTGTTCTGAATTAATCAATGATAGTGTTTTAATAGATTTCCGGTTTGCGGGAAGCCGACTCACCAATCAGTAGAACTCAACGATGAGAACTTGTGATATCACAGGCGGAGCAATTTAAAAATTACAAAACTTAAAAAAAAATCATAGCACTGATAATACGATACATAATTTTTTTTATATTTTTGGCTTTTAATAGTCTATTAACAAATAAAAAAAACCACTGATCTTCCTCATAGCATATGGTCAAGTTTCTGGCAAAAGTTGGTAACTACAAAATATAGATGTCCTTATAAATGGTATCAAACATCCTTTATTTAAAAAGTACAATAAAAATATTACGTATTTTATGAATACAAAAATGAATATTTCATAAAATTCAACTTGCAGTTTTATTTGAATTCTTAATTTATGACAAGCTTTTAACTTTAAAATTGCAATATCTCGCAACTAGTAAAATGTAGTTACCGACTTGTGTCAGAACCTGATGATATTCAACTCAAAATTGTCATTTTTAGGGTAAGTAACTTTTTCCTGAACAGCGACACTATATTATATTATACAAACTTATGATATGAGTATCTAAAAGATATAAAACATTTTAAACCTAAAATGTAATAATAATAACTAAAATATACAATTTTTTAGCTAAGTTAGAATCATAAAATTTGTTATTTTTTTAACAGTAAAATAAAAAAAGTTATTTAATCAAGTCATTCTTTTATTTCAGAAAAATGTTCGCTAAAATTATAATTGTCATTATCTTCATTTTGATCCATAAGATTAACAGCTTCTAGCACACCAACTAAGTTATTAGTTTTCTTTTCAAGACGTGTTTTATTTTTTCTCAACTTCTTAAGTTCTTGCTTCTTGCGCTTTAGGAGTTGAGTATTGCCTTCCAATTCCATTTCAGGGTCTTGTTTCCTTTTTCTTGTATCCTGAAGTTTGTTCTTTGCGCCTTTCTTCGCTGCGGATGCAATATTAATAGAAGAGGATATAAGAGGGTCCGTGTCTTCTCCATCGACGAGCATCGTGTCACTGAAAGCTTGCGCATTTACTGGACCTGTACTGACCTAGAAACATCAAATACATTATATAAGTGTACTCTGCAGTGTGAGCAACCCTATGTCATATTAAGTATTTTCTTACATCACAAAAATATTATTTTTTTTAAATATGAATGTTTTAATATGGGCAGCATGGTAAATATGCAAAGAATAATCAAACCAGCCAAGGATAGGTCATAAACGCTGCAATGCCTAGATTTTCATATTTCATTTTCAAAGATTTATATTTACAGTCAAACTTGGTTACTACGAGGAAGATGGGACCGACTGAATTTGCTCGTTATACCAGAGAAAGGTTTTTTTTCAAATCCAATCTCCATTACATATATTCACTAAGTAAACAGATAAATATACATATAGTTCATACAGATTATTAAAAAAATAAAACTTTTAAGGAGAATTATAATAAATGCTTAGAAACATACTACTTTCTAAATTTAAAATGTAGATAAATCATTCTTATTTTTCCACAATATTTACACTATGGATAAGAAGATTTTTTACACACCTCAAGATTTTTGGCGCCATGTTTTATTTCATAAATTGAGAGACACTTTATCTTGTTAGTAGACATGTTTATAATTTAAGGGTTAGTTTTCAGCTGATCTGACATTACCCACTCATATAGTTTATTATGGACTGACCATGAAACATAAAAAATCTTGAAAGCGCTGTAAAAACCCCCGAAATAAGGATGTCATTCATAAACTACAATAGAAGTTGTAAATTGTAATGTGGTGCAGAGCCGGTACTTACTGGGTTCACAAAGCATGGTTTTTTTACATGTAATTTCAATTGCATTGCTAAAAAGTTTTTTGTAATAAATACAAATTACCTGCACGGAACAATCTTTAAGATTATTGGTTTTCAGAGCTTCTAAAGTTTCTGTTTCCATGGCCTCGAAATTTTCTATGTCAAATTCTTTAGCAATATCAGTTACAATTTTAGCATTAATATGTATATCTTCTCCATTTAACACTTCAGGAGGAAGGGTAAAATATTTAACTTTTCCAATATTCCAATCTTGAATCAGTTGCCTTGCTGATGAAATCTGATCTGGAATACCACCCTTCTTGAACCGCCCCATCCTCGATGCCAACTGGGCGAAGAATTCCTAAAACACAGACATAATATATGTGTGCAATGAAATACTATCGGGTTGACAGAAATAGTTTACATAAGGAAGACACTCTTAGATGCGATTTGATTCTTCTTGCAAACTGGCAATATGTTTTAGTGGTTTAACAATGTAAAATCCTTACATTGTTAAACCAATAAAACATTAGCTTTAAACATTGGTTACAGCTTATCATGGACCATTAGGTCCTATATAAGCTATAGAGGGTGTGGTATGCACTAGTTATAGATGTGATTTGTCAACAAAAAATGTGAATAAAAAAAAACTTTTTAAATGAAAAGATACACTTTGGTGGAAGTTCATTATAATTTATGTATTGATATATTTTAATTAATCTACTTATTATGGATCGTTGTGGATTGATGTGTCAACCTGTCATTGAATTAATTGTTAATTGAAGTATTGACATAATACAGTAAAAACCCCTTTTTACATTTTTCAAAAGCAAAAAAAAGTGTAAAACTGAAGAAAATGCTAAAGGAAGTGAAAAATGTATGAAACAAATGGAATTAATAAAAATACTTTTATTTGGCATTTTAAGAAAAAAAAACACATTTAAATAGCACAAAATAATATAATATACAAGGCATATAAAGCAGGAAAAAGTAACATTGAGGAACGTAAAAGAGAGGTTTTAATATATAATACTAACCTGAGGTGACTCAAAAGTGTGCAGATTGTACAACTCCATAATTGTGTTCATGTTTGCTCTTTGAAGAATAGCTGTAGCCGGCGTAATGGGGTCTCGTAGGCTTCCAACTTTAAGGGCGTTCTTCAGGACAACAGCATTATCACTCTCTTGTGTATTACTGGAAAATACTATACCCGGGCTATCCAACAACTTTATCTTTGAATCTAGTTGGATTACTTGCATTTGTCTGTAAAGAAATAATAAAAAATGTTGAATAACACACACATTTATAAACTGAGGTAAAAGTTTAAAAAAATTCGCAGACATTTAAATATTGATTGAACCTACTTTGTAATTCCGGGAGTGCTGCCAACATTACAAGCCCTCGATCTTTTAAGGCTGTTTATAATAGAGCTTTTGCCAACATTTGGCAAACCTACAACACCAACAGTGATGGATGTTTTGATGCCTTTATTTCGACAGTAGTTCCCCAAAAGAGACATAATCAGTTCAGCGCCCACGCATCCAGAACCTGCAATGATATGTGTCATGTGAGCTTTACTTTACATTCGAAAAGCGTTAGGAGTGAACATGAACATACTCAAAGTTGCAATAAAAATATTTAGCATAAAAACTTGTATGAAAACTTTGAGGCTAATTTTATCAGCCCCGTGGGATTAAAGGGGATAAGGTAAGGTGTCAGTCAATCTTATACATCAAATAAAATAAATATTTTATTTTTACCCGGCTACAAATCTCATGCATGGTAACTAGACTTTACGATCTAATTGTTATTCCACGAGTTGGCTGATGATACCTAATTGCCATTTTATTTTTATATCTACAAACAAAGTAAATAAAAAATTAGTTGTACCTTTCATGATTTTATCATTTTTTTGTCCTTTTTTCATTTTTTTACGTCCCAAGTTATGCTGTTGGTCTTGGGTAGATGCTTTAAAAGCAACAGCAGGAACAGACTTCCTTAGGAACTTCAACCACTGATCCAGGTTTTCTCTTGGTACCAAGTCAGCTTTATTTAACACCATTACGAGTCTTTTGTTTCCCGGAGAATCTCTTACAACCTGTTCTACTTGAATACAGCGGGTTCCTGAAATAAGATATGAAATAGTAAGTTTAAAATTAAGACTAGGAAGTCATAAACACAAACATATAACAAAAATATTTTAATAACAAACAAGATCATTATTATAAATCCAAAAAAAGATCAAGAAACTTTTTTTGGTGAAGGGAATATGAATATCTGGGCAATAAAGGGCATTTAACCTATCATTGGCTGTTCTTTAATTTGAAATAAATATAATATGTACTATTGTGATTTACAAGAATATTCCAATTTTGGAGTCATTTTAAATTATTCTTAAGTAATTGTGTTAGAAACAGGGGAAATAAATTGTGATAGAGGGGGGTCCAACCTCAGATCTCCTTATCCAGTATGCAAAACTTCCACGGGACCACAATCTGTGTTTGAATTATTATTCACTAATATTTCAACAGAGACAGAGAGAGAATATGGAATTCTAAAAATTTACAGGGCTTTTTTATCTATAACACATTTGGACATACTCAAAATATTGTTGAGAGTCGTCTCTGTTTTAAATACTTATCAAGGTAAAATCTTTAGGGGGTAAAATCTCTATGAAGTTTCAACTCGTGATAAGTATATGGGATATTATCTCATACTATTAATGTCATCTACGGTTTGTCAACGAAAATAGTATTTACTAAAAATCCAGATGTAAGAGATCACTTATGTGGGCCGTGAACCTAAGAAAATAAAAAATAAAATTGAAAATCTGGCGCTTCTAAATCAACCAGCAGTGTAATGCCTGGCTCCTTACGTTAACTACATGACGTCATGCGTGGTTTTGACTTGGCCACTTTTCGCTATATGCTCACGAAATATTATATTAGGTAAATATGAAAATACCTAACGGATCTCTGGCATCTACAACTTCCAAAACCACATCTGCTTCCTGAACAACATTCTTAAACTCTTTGTAATAAGCTTTTAAAGAATTTTCTTGTTTTTTATCTGCACTCAAATGGCCATCAGAATCATTGCGCTCGTTCTTGAAAGCGCCGAGAGACTCGTGTATTTTCCCCCGTACATCAGCATTCTTTATCTGAACAACATAAGAGCATTAGTGTACCTCATAAAATAATTATGTAACAACTTCTTACTGCATTAAGATAAATAGATAATTTTTAAAAATCCAGCATTTGTCTATAAAATTAGAACACACAGTAAAACTCCAAAATAATCTGTCAAATAAAGGCAAGGTAAACACTTCTGGTGGAAGTCGGGGGACAGTTAAATATAGCAGCGTAGACCACATTTAAACCAATATTTCACTATTCAACATTGCCAGGAATTGAATCCAGGATTTTAAGAATGATAGATGATCAAGCCAACCACTACACGAGGCGTATTTATCTCCACTCGATCATCTTATTCAGGATTTTTACCCGAGCATCGAGTCGAAAATTATTATTATTATTAATTAATTTGAAAAAATATGTTATTGCGAAATTTTGATATTTTTTTTTGAATATTATTAAAAGTTTATATTAGTTCTTAAGATGTTATGAACTAACTTAATAAAGCAATAGTAAATTAAAACTTATCCAGGGTTCTGATTCTATTTCACACAGAGAACTGTATGCTTTATCCAGCAGAACACAGAGTAAATTATATATACTATAAGTACTTGCATAATACTGTTTTCACTTTGAAATACTTTTGCTAACTGAGAATCTTTTTAGGATGAGACTGGTTTAGAGACCAAATAAATATAAGTACATTAAATTTCTTCCTTCTTTAACCACATCCGCTCCAAAGTAGAGCAAATGGACATCACCAGACACTTCCAGAAGACCTTATTGTCAGCGAGCACTCTAGTCCACCGCCGCACCCCCAAAACGCTTGTTATAGGAGGCTGCTGTGTCTACTCTTGGACTTGAATGTTAGTTATAATACCAAAAAATTCTGAACCTAATATTCCCCTCAAGCACTTAATTTAAAAAAACAGAAATTTGGTGTTTTGAGTTTCAGGAAGGTGTCGGGACTGGCACCATATAAGAGTACTGGCATTATACAAGACTTCAATAGTCGACAATTCGTTTTGAGAGTAGACATTAAATAAGTGAAGTACAAAGGAACAGTTAATTCATACAGTTGACACAATTGTTAATAAATTGACTTGAATGCAGTATGTCACAACTCACCAGTAGGTCCATCCCACCAGATTTGGATGATTCTTCTTGTTCCTCCTTTTTATTTAAACGATCTAAAATAGCTTGTTCTTTCTTTTGCTGTCTTTCTAAAATTTTTTGTTTTTTGACCAATTCTACTTCCTTTAAAATATCATCTTTAAAAGGACAAATATTAGGAATGATAACCGGTTTCTGTCGCTTTCCCCTCTTAGGATTTTTCTTTGCTTCCTTTTTAACTTTCCTGTTGTGATCCCTCACCTTTTTCTCCACTTTATATCTTATGTTTGCCTTAGTGCGTTTAGATTTTTTGTCTACAAAAATAAATACATTAATTATATTTAAACACATTTAGCGATATCATCCTCCAAATATTAAAAAAATATTAGTTAACGTTTAATGAACATAACCTAAAAATAACGCATGTCATTCAAAATAAAAAATATATTTACTTACTCAAACAAAATTTAGCCATTTTGCTTATTTGCCAATAAGAATAAAATTAAATAATTTTGTATTTAAGTAATATAGAATGTTATGAATAAGCACCATGCGATGGCTTTATTTTTGTCAAACCCGACCCGGAGCATACGCAGCAATCGCAAATGACACAAACCACAGATTATACCACAAAACACGAAAACACGACGCAAAAGTCAAGAATCCACAGACTATATTATTAAATACCAGAGATTATACACGTATACAGATCGGATTTCCATAATCACGAAAGAACTCATGCGGTGGCAAATCGAAGAACTAAAAGTGTAAAAGTGACAGATTTGACCAGATTTGAAAGGTACCGTTTGTTACAAACTAACGTCGTTTTTTTTTTTTTTTTTTTCTTGAGCACTTCACTAACACTGACACTTTTCCCGTGTGAGGGGCCACAGATTCTACACTGGTGTACCTGCGCTGTGCGCATTGCCACCATTTCGACACTGAATTTAATTATTTCAAACTGGCACTTAACTTTAAAACTTGAAACTTTTCGCAGGGAAAACTAGTAACAAAAACCCTGCTACTAACGTCGTTTAACGCTTACTTAGAGTATATACATCTTAGAGTCCATACTATTCCAAAGTTTGTAAGAATTTTTGAAAAGGGGGCGTGGTCGTTTGATTAGTGAAAACTTTTTTCTTTTCCAGATGTTTATAAAACAGGGTTGTCACAAATGCACGACTTTTATCGATTTTTTACAGAGATTGGTAGGGAGTAGGGAATATAAACGTTTATTTTAATTTAGTAACAAGTTTACCAAAAACATTTTTAATAAATAGCTTATACTCTAAGGGTTTACGAGTGAGAATCGTTAAGAAATTGCTTTGAGAATTAGTATTTAGTATGCCAAATGTTTTGAAAAGTAACGCCCATGAAATGATTTTAAAGGTGAAAGAGTTTTGTGAGTCAGAAATAAAAAATAAAGACATTTCAATCCCATTACAAACAGTTCGTTGCCGTGTTGCCGTCATGACAGGGAATATTTAGTGATGATAGTTTAAAAAACATTAAGATCAACAAATTACAACAAGGATGGAGAATATCTTCAAGAAGGGAATTTGGAAGTCTAAGCATTTACAGGGCTTATGACCTGTCATTGGCTGATTTAAGTGGCCAATTTACACAATGCGTAACATTCACCATTTTGCGTATATTTGAACATCCATATTTCTTTAATTCTTCTATTTGTTGATTTGAGTGAAGTTAAAGAGCTGAAACCTTTATTGTTGTGAAGAGATTCATCTGACTGAATTAATCTTAATGACTCCCAAGGGGGTGAAATCCAGTCTTTTGTCTACAAACATTTGGACAAACTCAAACATTGTTAAAACCATTACCACCCTTAAAGGAAATATTAGCAGTATTAAAAAAACATTTCCATTTAAGAATATTATCATGGAAATGGCATATTTTAGCCGTTAGCGGTGCAGTTGGTAGTGACGCGAACTTCTATTCAGGAAGTCTTTGGTTCAAATCCTAGTACTGGTCAATTTTAAGCATTTTCAGCTAATTATTAGTAATTATAAAGGATATTTAGGTCCTATGTGAGCCCAGATTTATATTACATAAAATCCTAAGTAAAAATTAACTTCTTATTACAGGTGTTTCTGAAAAAACCGTTTCCAGAATAATCAAGGAGGGAGAAGAAGCTGTAAACACCCCTAAAAAAATCGTTACTCCTAGAAAAAAACGACTTCACCCAAAAAAAAACAAGGCAGTCATACGACGTTGTGAAGAATATTACGAAAAATTGGTTTTCGTTTTAGAAATTGTAGATCTAAACGAAAAGTGGTGATGGAACGCTATGATATAGCAGCGTGGCGTTTAATATATATAGAAACTCTGAGGAAAAATAGATTTGAGGATAAGCGGCCTGTTGTTTTTTTGTATGAAACATATATTTATTCCACATATCATGCAAATAAATGTTAGCAGAGCGATCAAGAACAAGGACTTCTGGTTTCTAAATCTGGTACACAATAAGCAAGGTAAATAATAAATGCAACTCCCATATAAAAATAAAAGAAAGCCTCTTTGGTTGGGAGGATTTATTTTTTTCTCGACTTCACTCGGAGTGTTGGTAACGGATCGGCACGTGGGTGTCGAGTCTCCACTTTTTTCCAGCAGTGATCGCATTCTCGCGTTGTTATATGTCATTTATGCCGTAAAAATGAAACTTCTATAATTAAGGTTTTTGTTTAATTTTACTATTCCCTTCATACTTACATAACTTTTACAATACCCCAAAGACTGGTATCTGCTAACATGATAAATAATTTTTAAGCTAGTTTCTTGTGTGTTTATATGTATTTATTTTGAACTTTTGTACAATTTGTAAATAACGTAAATTATTGATTTACAAGTGGACCCGACAGACGTTGTCCTGCCCGAACGCTAGCTTGCCTACTATTGGCTGGTTGAACAAACATTTTTTTCGTTAATAATTACACACGTTATTTATTTTGGACTTTTATTTTTGTATATATATATATTTTTATTTATTCATATTTTTCTTTTTCAAAAGATAATTAATAATAAAAATAATATGACCTCATTGGGGTTACCCGTGCCGAAGACACTTAACAATAAGACTTTTTTGAAATGTTTTTACATTTGAGAATAAACAAAGAAGACTTACTTAATAAACAGACATAATTAACAAAATATATTCGTTATTAGGGTTTGTTTTTTTGTTTTATCTCCACGTGTGATTGGCTAAGAGGCTTCATCGCTATCAAATCAAAGTCGTGCAAATATCATTACTCTAGTGCCACAATATATGGAGAAAATACGTGAATGCGTGTTGATGAAGAAAAGTCAGACAGCGTTTTACCCTTCTAAAATTATGACACTCAACTCGTGACCTTGATATGTAATTCGAAACTAAAAGAAAATAAAGAACTAAGATAGACCAGATCTTGTCTTGAGGTTGTTTTTTTTTGTTCTGATTTAAATTTTATTTCGTTGTATTTTATTTCATTTATACCTGTATTTAGCACATAAAAATGTGTTTACCACTGATGGAATGGACTGTATAAGTTTCTTCAAAAAATAAATAATAATAAAAAGAAAATGACTGTATCATGAAAGCGTGCAAACACTTTCCGGATAAAGGGAAAATACTTTTCATTGATATGTAGGTACCTAAGTACTTGTTTATGATTGAATTCCCAAACTAAACATTTTTTATATTTATATATTGGATTTGATTAAATAGGTACTTGTTTGTGTTTGAATTCCAAAACATGAAATAATAATTTTTCAAATAAAAAATTCTTTTTGCAAATGTCAAACTCTACGCTACTTACATGGTGCATTCTGAGTAAGAATCCGCTTTTCAAAAATGTCTCGAATATAGGTTAATTATTTTAAAACATTACTAAAAATCTATTAAAAATATGTTAACATGTAGAAATTGAGAAATTGTTATGAAATTAATCAATTATAAAAGTACTTTACCAAAATTTTCAAAAATATTTTTCTGATAACTGTCATGACTTGTGGCCTGTCACACGTTTCCGGGTTGACGTTGATTTCCGGGACACCTGTATATGCTTCTAACTTTTTTCCACTCAATATATTGAAGATGTTATTTGTAAACCTTAAGTACGTGAATTAGAAAATTTTGCAAAAAACCGCTCGTAAATCTGTCAAGCCATTTTCGAGTTTTTCCGAGACACAATGCGGCGATTTATTTTTATATATTGACGTGGGAAAATAAAATCTTTTAGTATGGCAACATTTCGTCTGGCGATCGCTGCGCTTAGTCAGCGGGACTTCTTTCGTGGCGCTTACTCTACCACAAAATGGTGCAAGATGAGTGGTTGTCTATGACTAACATGGTGGCGGTTGATTTTGTGTCGGAGAAAATTACTCTTGTTTTTTATTTTATTTAAAAATAGCGCACTAATGTCTTAAAAAAACAGTGAGTTAATACACGACTTTTTATTTGTTATTAAGTCTTAGTGTCCAGTCCATAGTAGATTTAGTTTGTTTAATACCAATTGTCCCGATACCTTGAATGATATACCTATATATATTTTTTACATTTGTATTCCAACTTATTTTATTTCCATATATTTTAACATTGAAAAAAAAACGAATGATAAAGAGAAATCGCTGGATCCGCCAGATGGATCTCAATCAGACTCCTCGTGCGGTAAAGTTCTAGATCCTGCAGAATTTGTTACTGTAAAACCCAAGTCCACAAAACTAAAACTTAAAAATTCGGAGAGGAATTCGAGTTTTGAATCAGGCAGCCTCCTCCACACAAATCACCAAGTTCCCGAACTCCAGTTCCTGTAACTTTAGGTACCTCACAGGTCATAAACACTTTACTACCTAGTTAACAGACAAGCTTGCTGCTAACTTGCTTTGTGGTTGATTATAAATTGCTACATCAAATATGAGGAGACAAGTTTTTGAAAAAATTGCTGCAATCTTATTACGCCAAGAATGATGCTTCAGAATCCAAGATTCATACATCAACACATTGCCATATCCATTAAAATATGAAAAAAAGTGCATAATTAAATCTCGCAGTAAAAACGCAAACCTATTACATTTAATCCCAAGACTTTTCTACAAGTTCGACTTAAATAAAATTAATTAAGTAAATGATAAATACAATTTTGTGTTTTGACTGCTCAATACCAAACAACGTTGCCATAAAAAAAACTGTTTTTTTTGTTGTAGAAAACGTTTCATGTTATTCTTGGCTTCATTTGTATGGGACTTTACTTTCAAACTCTCTTTTTTCATCAAAAATCGGCAGACTGTACAGCTGACTGGCTGTTCGAGTTTTTGTCGCAAGATAAATCAAGTTGTCAAACAACGTGAATCTCTAATAATGTTTTTTGACGCTAACTTTGGTTGTGTAAACTGTGCAATGTTCATAGCAATTTTCGCGAACCTAACCTTTCTATAGTTACCGAATTTCACTCGATGGAGCTTGGCAATGCTGCTATAGAGAAATCATCCTTCTTAGGATGAATTGCCTTAATAAATAAATAAATAAAAAATGCTGCTATATTCAGTGCTGTCAAATTTCACGCGTTACACATATACGTGATCAATACGTATTTAAAGTTGATTGATTGTTTTGTGGGTGATTTTTTAAAACCCTTAATATTGTTGTGAATACCTTAGAGAAGCGGTTTCCAACCCGGGAGGCGTCAAAAATTAAAAGAAAAATTGATAGAATTATCATGAGATATAGCTCACTAAAACAAAAGTTTCAAAATGAAACCTTAGTTTAATTTTGGATGAATCTTAGCGGAGAGTATGAATCTTTGTATGGCAAAGAAATGCAGGTGCTTCTACCGTTTGTTACATCTTATTTATGCGAAACGGGCTATTCAGCGCTGATTGCAATGAAAACTAAACACTGAGCCGGTTAGTAGTCGAAAAGAAGTTAGGAGTGGCACTCTTCACATTGCTCCCAAAATTTAATAAACTTTGTGCCAATAAACATCAACAACCCTCGCATTCAGTTTTTAGATTATGTACCATCCTCCAAAATAAATATAAATGAACGTATACGAGTATGTTATTTTTAGCACCTTGCTATTATTCTGTTGATTTTATTTTTATTTTATATAGTTTACAGTTTTTTTTATTTTTATTTTTTATTTATTAATAAAACATATAAGACATGAATATCATGATATTATATTCCCAGGAGTTGTACGAGAAAACTCATTTGGGACGGTACATAAAAAAAATAGTACATTTCTTGTAACAATACACAGTATACATTTAAACAATAAAAATTTAAACAAATTTTAACAATCTATGAACTTAATATTAAAAAAAGAAAGAAAACATTTAAACAATCTGTGAACTTAATATTAAAGAAGAAAATAAAAACATTCAAACAATCTGTGAACTTAATATTAAAAAAGAAAAGAAAAACATTTAAACATTCTGTGAAATTAATATTAAAAAAGAAAATAAAAACATTTAAACATTCTGTGAACTTAATATTAAAAAAAGAAAAGAAAAACATTTAAACCTAAAACACAATATATAGACTATTCACAGAAACTGAGCTAAAAACTATCAGTTTCAAAAAGATTCAAGAAATAGGTCTTCATTTCTGGTCTTTGAGATTTACCACTCGACATTTCATTTTTAAGGTCATCAGGCAGTTTATTAAATTGTATACGACCAATTTATTCCAGAGACCTTTTGCCGAACTTCGTGGAACAAAATTTAGAAATGTGAAGATTTTTTGCATGTCGTGTATTATAGTTGTGAATTTCATGATTAAATGTAAGTTTTAAATTTGTGTGAGCAGAAAAGTTTATGATGTTTGAAATAGTGTTAGTGATGTCATACAGTGCCATTACCTTGAAAGGAAGTATTTTTGTGTTACGATAAATATCCTTGACATGGGAATCCCATTTCAAACCAAGAATGCTTCTCAGAGCTCGGTTTTGAAGAACTTGAATCTCAGAAATCTGGTTTTTGTTAGCGAAACCCCAAATACAGCATAAATAGGATAGGTGAGAATGTATCATAGCGTAATAGACGGCAAACAAAACAGAGTGAGGAAGCAGACCACGAAGTCTATGCAAAACGCCAGTTACGGGTACTATTTTTGATTTAACATGTTCATATTGGTATTTCCATGAAAGTTGAGAGTCAACATATAGTCCTAAGTATTTAGTAACATTGGTCTTTTCAATATAGCCAGTTCCTAGAGAAATATTAATTTTCAAATCCTGTTTGTTCCCAAAAATCATATATGATGTTTTTTTCATATTCAAACTTAATTTGTTTAATCGCATCCAGTCGGCAAGACTATCGAAATCTGTCTTCATTATTTTTTCTAGTTCTTTTAGGTTACTATTATGATAAAAAATGACAGTATCATCGGCATACAATTGAAGAGTCCCCTTTAACCCCCACTTAGTGATATCATTAATATAAATAAGGAACAAGAGTGGACCAAGGATTGACCCCTGCGGAACTCCACAAGTTATCCTACCTAGATCACTAGATTCTTTTCCGATTTGAACCGCACAGTATCTGTCAGTGAGATAGCAATAATGTAATAAAGATTTTATTATTTAAAACGTGTCTCTATTATTACGACTATTTACAAAATAAGAGATAGGGTTGTCGTAGCATTGTGACCGACAGAACTAAGCGTCTCGTGGATTGATATGTAAAATTACGTAATTTTACCAAAAGGCGCTGTAAAATACCTGTAATTTTACGGTAATTTTACCGAGGAACAGAAATACTTTTTTTACTTAGTTTATCTAGCTTAGACGCAGAGTTTTAGTATTATTCAAACAACTATGTTAGTTGAAGTGTCTGATATTAAGATTCCTTCATTTTTATAAATTGCGAACTAAAAATCCCTTTATTAGTTTTTTGCTACTCTTTTTTAAGTAATTAGCTTTTTTACAATTATATTTCAATATCTTGATGATATTTTGTGTCATTAAATCGATTCCCTCGTAAAAGTTACAATTATGACAGTAGCGGTGCAGCGGCGGCCACAAACATAGTCAATACATAAAAAATGTATTTTGATGTGAAAAAGTCAACGTTTAAAAGTTTGGCAGTGTTGGTCGGCTTAGTTACCCTTCATCATCATCTCAAAATCCGCACTCAGTGACGCATAGGGCACTACATTGTTGGCACTACATAGTACTAAACTGCAGCATATCTCTATCATCTGTTACGGGAGCTTAATGTGTTCAGTGTTACGCTAAATATAAGTAATAATGAGACCTTTAAGATCGTCAGTTTACGACCTTGAACTATCGTCATTCGCGTCACCATCTTTAGATAATGGCGCTTAAAATCAGTTTTCGGCATGTTTAGAATTTAATGAAATACACATATACATACGAGTATGTCTTTCTTTCTCTATGCTCCAGGCGCGTTCAGTCCATAGATACTGTGGATGCGGCGCATCCCTTGAAAATTTAATAATAACATGAGTTTTACAAAAAATATATAATAAATATAAAATAAAACCTTCAAATATGTATTCCTAAAATTCTCACTGAGAACGTTCGGATGTACGCGATTCAAACAATATCTACAGTATACATACCTAGCTACATATGCGTATTTTCTATATTAACGTACGTACTGAGTATAGGTATCTTGTTCTTGATAGTATTTGTTGTATACGCGGGATGCTACTTGTCGAGTTGCGTGTAGTTCCCATAGCAATTGTCCAAATTTTCGCGCACGCGCTTTAGGTTCATAAGGTTTTAGATTTCTTTTCCGAGACTCAGAGAGATAAGAAGCATCCAACTTTTATAATTCAAAGAAAAAACTACTCTAATAACGTTTATCATAAAGTTTGAAGTAGCGCATTTTTGACACCGGGCCCAAATTTAAGAACGATTGTCTTGGGTCTTGTTTTAGGTGTTTTGATGTTTCAATTGTTTATCTTCTTTTCACACATACGGGGACCGTCCTGGAAGACCATCGATGGCGATCTTTCATCTTTATTCCGCGGAACTAAGAGACGCAGATTTGACGTTGGAGGAGGCGAGAGTGCTGGCTAACGATAAGGTCTCCCGGAGGCGTCTGGTGATGTCCACATGCTCCACTTTGGAGTGGAAAAAGAAGAAGAAAATAAGAAAAATTATAGCTTCACCTCTAGACGCGCCTGTGCTCCGTCAATTTATTGATTGTCAACTATTAATTATTATTCTTCTAATGAACTACTTATATTGCGTATTAAATAATTTTGAATAAACCTACAAAAATTAAGAACATGATTATTTTTTGTCAGCATCCTTACTGATAAAAGTCCCCGCACGCGCCTGCTATGCGCTAGTACACGTGCAGGAATTTTAATAAAAAATAAACTTAAGATTTGGTTGCACAAGTGATCACAAAAAAAAGCAATTAATGTAAAATACTTTATTTTTTATAATGTACATATTGTATTAAAAAATACGTGTATTAGACTAATATCTGCAACAGTGAGTAGATAATATAATTTATTTATATTATGTGTATGCATATATTTATAAAGGTACTTATAATTGTCATGTAAGGTCCAGAAAACAATAGAACTCCCGGTTTGCAAAAGTAACAAATCGAAAATTTTAATTAAAAAATAATCCAACTGTTTCAAAGCTTCATACTTTTTTTACACATTAAAAAGATGTATAAAAAGCTTTATTAAGGAAGATATTATTAATATAAATAAAACACAATTTTCGGATTTATTTTTTGTTTTTTCTGTCTTAAGGTCCAATAAAATGTCCATACTGTCGATAAAACATTGACGGGATCCAAAAACCCACCACCCGCCCTCAGCTGTTTCCTGAAGATCAGCGGCGCACCGAGGAAAGTTAAAGAGTTAACTTAATTATTCCTAAGAAAAACAAACTCTATGCAGACGAATAATTGACAGAAAATTACTCAAGACATTTTCATTGTTAGATTTTTTAAATGAGATAAATGTGCGGTAAGTAGGTAGTACGCCAACTTACGCCAAGCACTGGTGAAATAATAATCGTTACAATTGATTTTACCCTTCAATGATTATGTACTTTTGAATTTATTGAAGTCATTATTACTTGAAGTTTTTAAAACCATTGATTTAGTAGGTATAAGTAAAAAGTCTCTTTCAATATTTACTTAACGACAGACAGTAAAAATATTCAACATTTTTATTTTAATGGCATGAAAAATAATACGTATTTTGAACATTTTCATTTGTTAAGTATGAGCGAAAATGATCAATTTTGATACGACGTTGCTTCTATTAGACCTCATGACCTTGAATTATTACTATAGGTAAATCACCAGGGAGACTTCCTTATTTATAATAATACATTTATACAAAAATATAGACTCTTTAGTACGAATTGCTCTAAGAATCAGTTCTAAGGCACATTTTTCTTATAATGAATTGAGCAAAATATGGAAGAGTGTACAGACATGTTGTGAATAAAATTATAATAGATGGTTCCTTGATATAAGTTACCCAAATAAAGAATAATTTATTGCAATTTATACTATTAATCTATTCCATTATATTTATAAACAGCCCAAATATTGGCAATTTTCAGTAACCACAAAATGTATTTTGTAAAACTAAATACTACATAAAATAATAAAAAATGAAGCTACGCTTTTCTAATTGCGATACAAAATGGTATAGAAACGATATATCTTACATTTTATAATATTATTAAAGTAGCGCATTCGAATACTGTCTTAAATTACTATCGCCTTTCCATGTCTCTTGATCTTTGTTTTAATACACACGTAATAATTATTTATATGTGGATAATTAAGTGTTGTACACTCTATCCATTGATTACAATACACTATGATAAAATAACCTGACAATATTATTGTAGACAAAGTACGCAGAATCACACGAGAAATAATAAAGAATAAATTAACTAAACAAGTACGTACTTACAACTAATACTAGAGAGGAAAGCGACCTCCTTTGACGGTGACTTAGTTGACGATAAAATTAGCGTTTCCACCTAAACTGAGTGACGCTATATACTCGTATTTCCCTGACACACAAAGTCTGCCGAATAAAATTATGTAATATGAATATCCCATACACTTGACCGCAGAACTCTATGTAGATGGCAAAACGAACTATGATTGCCCGCATTTGAAACCAGATATTTAATAACAGCAATAATATCAGAAATAGGGATGGTTTGAATTCCAGTGATTTGAAGTCAGTGCGTGGGTAGTAATAATGTGACACGATGTTTGGCCTGTGAAAACATTAAAAAATAAATATACAAATAAATATCCTTTGCTTGCCTTTAACTGTTTTTTCTACCAAGTATTTATGATAACATTGTGACTAATTTCGCCGAGTTAAAGTTTGGATTTTTGTTATATTGATAATCCGGGATATTTTCTATTTTCGCTAGCATGATTACTTGTGGAAAATGAACTTAATTAATTTACACAATGTTCTCATTTGTTCTCAAATAAACGTTAACACTTTGGTAATAAATATCTATTACAAAGGCCCCAATCCGACTTAAGGGAAACTAAAACGTAATATTATTATTATAATGGTGACTGGGCGGAAATGTTTAGTCTTGGTTCTCTAATCTTTTTTCCTCTGTTCTTCGATCATTCGTTTCTTGTAACTCTGGATGTAGAAGTTGGAAAAGAGAACGATGAAGATCACCGAGTGCAGCATCAGACCAACGGATATGAGCCTGGAAACAAAATAATAATTGATAAAACCAGTAAAAGTTTATCTGTCAAAAAATGTAAAAAGAAAACAGTAAAGCTACAGGTGGTACCTACAAAACATTTTATTTATGTAGGTACCTGTATTATGTTTTAGCCCTGCAATTAACTATAAAAGAAAAAGTTTTATAAATTATTATGGAAGTAGTTATTGGTGGTGATAAACTAAAATTATAAAAAAAATTTTGAAATGGGTAAATTGATTTAGATATCGGTGGGCTTCGCAAAAAATTAATTAGTAGTGTTTTTTTTTATTCTCTTACGAAGTCACAATAGATCATCACAGGTCACAGTGAAGTCAGGAGCTTAAAGCATAGCACTGACCCCCACCTCTGAGAATCTCTTACGGAAGCCAAAACCAATGCCTAAACTCAATTTAATCGATGACAATCAATGAACATTAAAACAATAACAATTTTTAATTCAGACAACCAAATGAATGCCGAAATAAAAAAATGCGCACTGAAGCAGATAACATTTAAAATAACGTCCTTGTTATATCGGCAGATTATGCAACAGTCCATTTTTATAACAATATTTTCACAGTCGCTTGTGTCGGATAGTTGATCTACTTTCCTATCAACAAAAATACCTTTCCCAAATTCGCAATGACAAAGAAAAAACTTCCTTAGAAATTGTACAAAAAATAGAACAAAATTAGTACAAAAAGACAAATGCATTGCGAGACAATTTAGGTAGTAAAGTTTGCCAAATATTTTACTAAGAAATGTACATAATGTGTTATGTAGTATAATCAAGTCTATTTATTCAGTCGGTACATATATTATTTTTTATTGTTTCACCAGCCAAACTTTTGCCAACATTTAAAACAAAGTGGTATATGTTAGCAGATTTTTAACGGCATTCTTGAACATTTATTATGAAGTCATTATCATTAAAAGATGATGTTAACCGAAACCGGCTAACGACAGGTCACGAGCTATGTATATGCCGAGACTTTGATATTGTCTTCTCAAAAATTTTCTCCGTCTCTGTTATGACATTTGTCCCGTGGCTAGTGTCGCAGACTCACGGATCAAAAGCTCGAGATTCGAACCCCACTCTACTACAATTTGGTTCCCATTTTCTAACAGTGAATTATTTACAACTAGTTGAAAATGTCCCCAAAATTTACAATACCATATATTTGTGCAAATCATTAGAATGCCAATATCTCTTTATTAAAATTAATTAATTTATAAACATTGAAAAACTGGGCTTTATTTTATTCAAAATATAACCTATGGCATTTCAGGTTGCAGGCAAAGTGAATAAATTATCATAATCATCATCATCAGTCCCTTTCCGCACCTAATAAAGCATAACTGCATTGGTACACCAATCGCAGCGTATCTTGATCTTTTTTTTTGTTACATGAAGATATGATGATCAATCTTACGCGTCAGATACCAGTTCAGGAACTATGAAATATTCTGGTGTGAAAACACCCTTTTAAATAAATATTCCAAATCAACCATGTCGGGGATCGAACCCGAGACCTCTTGCGTGGAGGCAAACGCGCTGACCACTACACCACGAGGCTGACAATTGCCTTCCAATACAATTTAATGCTCTTAATTTTACCGGGCGCTAGAAAATATTTTTTGTACCCAATTTCCCGTAGAGCTAAAGTTCTTTATAGGGACGGCTAGTCGTCGATCAGCCGTTTTATTTTAAGGAGTTGTTTTGTAATTTGGCTGCCTAACGTGTAATCCGCGTAAAATGACAATCCGGCCGCGACATATACATGCCTGTATATTTTTGTAAATGTTTTTGTGTAAATATTAAAACAAAAAAATATTAAAACGATCTCCCTCTCTAAACACAAGTATCTTGCTCCTTTAGAGAGGTAGAAAAGTAAAATAAAAAAATACGGTTGAATGTACTTGTATTTAAAATGTAATTGTAAAACATTTCTGAATTCAATATTTATATTATTATTTATAACTGACCGATTTACATTTACAGCATTATCATTCCAAATGTATTTGAACATCATTCTTCTTAAATTTTTGTAACGTCAAAAGTCTGAAACCTTTTTTAATGTGGGCGTGATTCACCTGACTGAATTATTTTACCTGCCTACTAGGAAAAGTTTGAAAATACTTTTCAATTTTTATACTTCTTCGTGGGCCAGTCGGTTTCATCGACAATATGTAGAGTATGTCCAAATCATTGTAGACATGGACTGGACGAGTCATCAGGTTTGACATAATATATATTACAACGTTAAAACATAAGTACACTTACTTTGGATATCCACAGTCGTAGACGAGGGCACTTGCGGAATGGAAGAATACCATGAAGAATTGGATCTAAAAAAATAATAAATTCGTTTAATGTTGTTGCTTTGAAAAAAGTCCTAACATAAAATTTAAAGGGTCCTACGCTACAATAACCATACAACAATTTTAGCGAGAAAGGTGCGCCTATTTATTTTTTAAGTAATCAGTCGAATTGTGATTCTATTTTTCAGACGAAAATAACCAACGTTATAATAATATAAATAAAACTACTTTATTTTTAACCACAATTTTTTTTTTCAGCGACTGTTTTCAAAGCTCAAAAGCTTCTTTGTCAAGGTTTACGTGACTAATAAATTCTTTCCTATTTTATTTTTTTCATGTTTACTAAATACTACACGTGGAGTCAATAAATCAAGTCTTTATTTGCCTAAAAGAGTGGTAATTTGAGATGAATATTTTCGAAGTTAGACAGGAGTGGACTAAAAGAAATATCCTTTATTTGAATATATGAATCGCTTTTTTAATTTGTAAGATTTCTAAGTTGTCAAATTTTTGTATTTTATTATCAACATGAAGTACTTTTAATCCAGTATCTTTATTAAAATTATGATTATTTTCTAACAGATGGTTTGCGAATTCAGAAAAAATATTTTTATTTAGGCACCTTAAGTGTTCTTTACTCCAATATTAAAGTTTCTTTCAATTTTTCTAATGTAGATTGAATCGCAATCATTACAATTTAATTGGTATATGCTAAATTTATTATATTTATGGACTTTGTCTTTGTGATTTTTTAACCATGTTCCTATATTATTTAATCTACATTTGAAAAACTAAAAGAAACTTTACTGTTAAATTAAAACAACACTTAAGGTGCCTAAATAATGATAATTTTTCTGAACTAGCAAACCATCTGATATCATAATTTCAATAAAGACACTGGGTTAAAAGTACTCCATGCTGAAAATAAAATATTAAAATTAGACAATTTAGAAATCTTTGAAATTAAAAAATCGATTCATAATAAGAAAAAAAAAATAACCAAATAAACAATATTTCTTTTGTCCACTCCTGTCTAGTTTCGAAAATATTCATCTCAAATTACCACCCTTTTAGGATAAAAAGACTTGATTTATGGGCTCCACGTGTAGGATTTAGTAAACATAAAAAAAATGAAATTGGAAAGAATTCATTAGTTACGTAAACCTTGACGAAGAAGCTTGTTTGCCCTGAAACCGGTCGGTGAAAAAAAAAATTGTGGCTAAAAACAAAGTTGTTATATTTATTATATTAAAATTAATAGCCACAATGTTAGTACTTCATATATAAAATTTATAACCAACTTTAGTTCACATAAATAGTATAAGGCGAATGGTTTTTGCCAGCTCTGGATATACGTCTTTGCTCTCCATCCAGAAAATGTAAATTTTATGCGAATGAAATATTATATACTATTTTATGCATGCGTCAGCAGCAAGATCAGAAGCAAACTTGGAAATCTCCATGAAGGAGTTACTGAGATATTTGCGAAAGGGAAATATTAGGTTTTTTTAAATACATTTAAAAAGTAATAAGGGTCTATAAAATACGGTTCAGTAAAAAAAAAATTTGCTACTTAGTAGTAGCACGAAACATATTTTTATTTAATTTGTAATTTTGAATTCCCGCAAGAACAGTCATTGTATTGGCCACGCCCCTTCTACGTCACGATTCATGTTCATTTTTAAATTTGTTCCAAACCATACAAGTTTTTTTAGAACATCGTCGCGAATCTTAACGTCACAACAATCAATGCCAAACATGTCGCGTTTTTCTAGTGACATATTTTTAAAATCTTCTTTTTTAAAGTTTTTTTTATGAAAACATTTCTCCACAATACCCATATTGATTTTGAAAATACAATTAATTATTCTTAATGCATTTTATATATTTTTATCGGTATTTGTAGTACGTGATATTTCCTTATTGTGAGATTTCTAATTATGCTTCACCAACTCAATGGTAAATGTTAAATTTGCGGTGTCAAGTACTATAGTTGAAATCTGTTTTTGCAAGATTTAGAGAAGGTTTTGAATTTCGCTATAATTAAGGTAGGTAGGTTTTTATTTATATTTTACGACTATTTTGGCATCAATAACTAATTTTCCGTTTTTGGTGGAGATTTCTAAGCTTGCTTCTAATACCCTCAAATATAAGACGGCCCGTTGCACCTGCTCCTACCATACACTTGATTTCTTGATTAATTAAAGTATGGTCTCTACAAAAAAATCAAACATGTCGTCATTTATATTGCTAAGATACGAGTAATAAAATAAAATGTAGACCCTGGGGGATCGCAAGATTTTTTGAATTCGTAAATGCGTCGCGTATTCAAAAACTTATTTTACTTTCTGGAAATGGGTCCCAGATTTAATAAATCGGGATTAGACCCAGGAGAATAAAACAATATTGATTATGTGTAAAATAATTTCGGTGCGCTTTGGTATTTTGGAATATAATTGAACAAAATCACAAAAGATCGGACAAATTTCTACGACACGTTTTCTTATTAAATCAAAAAACATTTTAATAATTCAATAATACTGAAAAAAAATACCTAAGAGGCAACTTTTAAAAAGTGGGTCAAGTCTGACCCACCACACGCACGTATTTTTCCCGACCCCGCGGGCTTTAAGAGTTAATACTGTTCCTTCTATTATATATTATCCAGGGCCGCGATTACAAACGCTGTCTTTATCGGTACATATAAAGACAGGTACATTTGTATAAAAATTTAAAGTATCTACGTCGGTTACCTATAATGAATACTCTGTTTATTACACAGAAAATTTAATTTAATTTTATAGATAAACTTGAATATAAATGTTAACTTCCCAAACTTTATAATTTAATTTATCACACCTGTTGGATGTTCTTTGTAAAGCATACGTCTATTCTACAATAGTAATGATTAATAACAATCATCATTCTATTTGACACGATTAAAATTCAACCTAGATTTTTGAGTGAAAGTAAGTTGCGATATTATACAAAGATTAGGGTACTCTTCAGACTGGCTTTGTCTAAACCAGATATGTTAATTTCAAACATTTGCAAAGAATATCAAACGATAACAAATTATAAATAAACATAAGCGAATAATACATTATAGACAAAAATTTCTCGTTTTCACGCTTAAAGACTTAGTACGCATTGTTAGTTTCGGAACACTTCCCACTTTTACGCATTTATATAGGACTAGTATTAAATTAATGCGGAAGAAATGATTGAGGTAAATAACTAGAGTAAACGTAAGCGTTCAAAATATGGTCTCTCAACCTGCGGCCACTTGGCATATGTTTGATAGAACGGACTTTAGTCTGTTGTGAGCATTCTCCGGCTACTTTTTAAATATTATCTCCTCGCAATTACTAAAATGCCTATAAATGTACGCTATACTGCACAAATCGATCTGGAAAAGATAGAAAAAGCGATGGTATAACCTTTCATTGGTAAGTAATGTTGTTATCTTTATGAATACTTGTTTAAAATAGCTATTTTAATGTTTAAAAACGTTTTATTAATATGTTATCAGTATTTATTAGTCACAAGCTATCTCCTGTCTCTGTCCTGCTCAGTTAAGTAATGCGTATATTGAAACGATAAACAAAGATGACGCGTTTGCGGAAGGGAGCGACATACTGAATATAGCTTCCAGAAGACCGATGTAAACAGTCCGTGCTTTCTACTGTACTACTTGTTTTGCTTGTCAAAGTCGACGTGATATGACGTGACGATACTTGCTCCCTCCGCTGGTCATTCTTTTTCCTTTGGGGACGACTTTTAGGCTCGGATTTGTATAGTGTCACCTCTATATATTATAACTCAATGGAAGAAATACATTTATTACGTACATAAAAAAAGAAATACCACACACTCGTCGTGTTTTTAATTATTTTAATTTGATATTGTCCTGTACATATTCATCATCATCATCATCAAATCCCGATCCACACCTAATGGTGCATAGGGCGGTGCATTGGAAAAATACATGCAGTATATTTCTATCATATGCTACAGGAAAGTAAGGTGATCAGTCTTACAATTCAGTTGCCAGTCCAGGGACAGCGAAATATTGCAAATTGTAAAACCACCTCATAAACAAATATCGCATGTTGTCCCTTTCCAGGAATCGAACTCCACATTCGAACCTCGAGCACGGTAGGCGTAAACCCCAACAATTACGTTACGAAGCGAATCTCTCCCCATGCGATTCTGAGAGGATAACTATTTAAATTATATAACTAAAGGAATGATTATTTATCAGAAAATACTCATAAATAATTATTCCTTTAGTTATATAAGTTGACAAGTCGTAGCCATTTACTTTGGAAATCTTGCCAGAAAATATTTTTGTCATGCGTATTTCAAAATAGCGTTATGGCATATTCTATAGTAGGTAAAAAATATCTAAGTTTGCATAAGCAGTAAAAGTATTGAGATTTTTCAGTGTAACATGTGCATTAGATCTCGTAGGTTACTGTAACAAACATAATCTTGTTATTTATAAATATGGGCCTGCCACACACTCGACGAGTGGCATCGGAAGTAGCGAGGAAAGGAGGCAGAGACGTAGTGTGGCAACATTACTCGTCATGCCGCACGTCATGCTCCTCGTCGTGCCCGCCGCTCTTTATTTTGTCGGTTTTCGAGCGCGAGTCAAAGGACCGGCAATATGAGCGCGAGTGGTTGGCCACATAATCGCGCGGTCGCAGTACGCATGTGGTACGCATCGAGCGTTCACACAAGACACACGCGTCATTTTTGAATGATGTATATTTTTTATGTATATATTTAGATGAAGAAGCATAAAAAACTGATAATTGTTTTCAGGCATTGCCTAGTAGGTGAATTATTTCAGACGGATGAATTTCATCCACATAATAAAGGTTACAGGTTTTTTACTTCACAAAAGTCAACAGATGGAAGAAAAATGTGAATGGTGAATGTTACACAGTGTGTATAGTGGCCACTTAAACCAGCCAATGACAGGTCATAAGCCCTGTAAATGCCTAGACTTCCGTGTTCCCTCCTCAAAAATGTTTTTCCACTCTGTTGCAACGGGCCTTATTTATAATCTTAGTACAAAACTACCCATGGGCATAGGTGTAGAATTAGGATGGTATTTCCATCCTTATTTTACCACTATGCCTAGGCGTAACTTTATACCAGGTTTATAAGTAAGGCCCATTTTAATGTAAAGAGATATACTCATAAAGATACGTACATCTTTAAAGTTACGTTGTATACGGGGACCGTATAAAAACGTTAAAAAAATACACAAACATATTTTGGGGAGGTATAATTAATTGCCATGTCTGACTGAGACGTTATACGCTCGAAATATAAAATCTTAGAACCTACTTGTACATTTATACAGACATAAGCACGTGAACACATACACACATACAAAGGTTCTAACATTTAAGCGAGCAAAGATAGTTGGGCAGGTATAATCAATTGCCAAGTTTGAATGGAACGTTATACTCTAGGGGCCTTACTTATGAACTTGGTATAAAGTTACGCCTAGGGCATAGTGGTAAAATAAGGATGAGAATACCATCCCTATGCGTAGGCATAACTTTATACCAGGTTTATAAGTAAGGTCCAAGAAATATTAAATCTTGGAACCTACAACTACACTTATACACACATATGCACGTAAACACATCCACAGGTACTTCGGGAAATACACTGGCTACGTTTTCCACAGAGGGTGGAATACAAACTCTGTTGGCTTATGTATGGCAGGCCCTACTATGTTTACATTTTATATAGTTTTTTTTAAAAAATATTCATTTAACCTGTACATTTGTTTGTATTCGAAATAAATGAAATAAAATAAAATAAATCACAGCACAACTCTGCTCCAGAATATCTAAGAGATGCGTTCTAGATGAACTAGCTTACAGGCATCTTACGCTTAGATCAGCTACATCTACGGCGAGAGAAAAAGTTATTATACCTCTACGCAAACGGCGCACTAAATACATGAACGCGCATTTGCGGTCGCAGGCCCTACGGCACGGAATGCTCTCCCAGCAGAGGTGCGAGGCTGTGAGAGTGAGTGATGTTTCGGAAAAAGCTTAAAACCCACTTGTTCTCTGAATCATTTGAATAAACCCGTAGCATGTGATAACTAAATAAATTCTTTTAATTAAATTACAAATTTAAATGTTTCAATTAAATTTATTTGTCCATAGAATCACTATGTAAAGCGCCCTTACGGTATTCAATTACGAAAATGGCGCTTTATAAGTTATCCATAACAATAGTAATACCAATACTTCAGCAAGCAAATTTTGTGATTTTAGGCAATATGTTTTTAGATATTTGGTTGTTAGTTTATTGATGAAGAAACAGATTGCGTCTTCCGGCTAGATGAAGTAAATAAACACACGTCTTTCAATGAACACATTTATCATGATACCTTTTTTTTAAACAGTGACTTTGAAATATTAAAATTTAAAATAATAAATTACCTGGACGCCGAATTGTGATGTTTAATTTTAAAAAGGGAAAGCGTGGCAAGGCGTGGTTAAGAGTATTTGACATAAGAGTACTAAATGTACAATAAGGAAAAGTTTCAAATTTATTACAACAATAAATTTAAGAGAATCAGAAAATTGTTTTAAAATTTGAGACACTATAAATTGTGAAAAATTTGTTTTACGGTAGAATTATTTTAAAATGAAAGAAAAAACCATGAATTCTTAGAAGTACTTTCTCTGTCAAGTGATTATTTAATTGACAGGCGCTGTGGCGCAGTTGGTTAGACAGCTGTAAAACTGACTCGTGGGTCCGATTCCCACAAGTTGCAAGAAGGAAATCCAAGAAATATTTTTTTCTCAATTGGTCTGGGTGTTGTGGTGTATTTTCATAACTTTTTTACACATTCTCTCTTTCCCACCTACTGACAAGTCTCTTAAACAGAGGCTTAGCGGATTATTCCTTAAAAAAATAATCAAAAATAGGTAAGGCTATACTCAATTTGCGGGTCGGTAGATATTGCATACTCTTTTCTCCGTAGGCGTCGAATGGACACAATCTGAGAAGATGTCGCATCGGTCAAATCACCAGATCTTTATAGCTTCTTGAATAAGTTCTCGCTTTTTCCCGACATAAGTGTTGACAACATTTTTTTATAGCATTTATCATGTCGAATTTCATGCCAAAAAGAGTATATATATAATTTTACTGCATTACTTTTTTAATATGCAGCTGAAACACATATAATTCTTGTGGAGACTTACAGCGACCATGCTCTGTCGGAAGCAATGTGCAGAGATTGATTTCGACGCTTTAAAAATAATGAATTGATGTTAAAGATAAAGAACGCTTTGGCGCACCGAAAAAGTTTGAAGACGACAAATTTAAAGCATTATTTGCTTAAGACTCGTATGAGGTGCAAATCGAACTTTCAGAATCATTAGGAGTGATCACACAGCAGTTGCTTAAACGTATAAAAGCATTAAGAATGATTCAAAATCAAGGAAATTGGATGTCGTAGACATTAAAGCCAAGAGACGTCGAACAAATACAGTGTGAACTTATTCATATACCCAATATATAATCGAACTGAAATAATAAAAAGAATCAACAAATAAAGTATAACCGGGTTATGGTCCCGTGGTAGTATTGGGTTCTCACGGGTCAAAGGTCCGAGGTTCAAATCCCACTCTACCACAATTCGATTTCCATTTTTCCAGAACAAGTTATTTACTTTTAGGAAATGGAGCGAAAATTTAAATATTTGAGTAAATAATAAGAACTCTAGTATTTTTCTTTTTTTAAAAAAAATAGTTCATTTACTAGGTAAATTATACGGCAAAAAAAATTATGTACTCAAAAGGACGTAGTGTGAGATGTTTGTATAAATTTGTGAGCGTAATTACATATACATATGTATGGAGAGCTTTGGACAATACTTGAATAATTATTTCTTTAACAAATGTTAAATACTTTGTTATTTGTTGATTAGATTTGATTCAACAACACCAACATAAATAAAACCGTACCTTTCCACTACGATAGCGATTTATGTATTGTATCTGTACCGATAACGAATGACTGAATATACAAATTAATGTAATGGCAAGGTTGACTGGCAAACTTGAAATATTTCCAGAAGAAACTTTCTCTTTCTGATATAAAGCAATTTGTATGACGCCGCCGCCGTGACGTGCTTCACAAGACACATCTGACAGAGTATGATAATATTGATAATGTAAATATGTTGCTAGACTTAGCAATTATTAGTAAAAACTGGGTGTAATTATAAAAAAATATCATTTTCATCCATATGTCTGCATCTAATGCTAATTGTCTCGTTTATTGTTTACTTTTTATCACGAACACTTGACACTTGACAAACTGCTCTGTTTAATATATATTTATTATAAAAATTATTTTTAGGTTACTAGAATTCCGATCGACCATGCGCTCTGTAGCTGAAAGACGTTTGTTAAACTAGCTTCTGTGTGAAAACGTCATTAACTATCAAATTATTTAGTAAATATATTTTGCAAATGGAGTCTAGAAATCCAACCATCTCGCTTTGTATTTGTAGGATGTGTCGTAACCTAGCTCCAATTTTTCGATTGAAATAAATAAAGCCACTGATAAGTTCATTTATAAATAATAAAAAGGCGGTTAGATTTCATACCGTTCATGCGCTCTGGGGCTTCAAGACATGCTATCTGTTCTGTTATATTATAGAAATTATGTTACGATATAAACGAAGAGCTAGAATCCTAAACAAACATGCGCTATGTAGCTGTAATATAACTTTACTTTTTGACCTTTGTTTAGAAGGTATAAATGCAACCTTTTGTTGCTTGTAAACTTAATTATTTTTTAAAAAAAAAATTTTGAAAAAGGAATAATTTTTTATCTTTCTTTTTTAGAGGTTTGTCAGCAGCAGTGGAAGAGAGTATACGAAAGGAAATTTATTATAATAAATACATCACAACACCCAGACCAATTGAAAAAAAAAGTACTTCTATTTTTTCTTGCAACTGGCGGGAATCAAACCCGCGACGCCAATTTCGCTGGCGCTATATAAACTATGTATAGTAAAAATAATTATAAATAAATTAATAACATTTAAGTTTGTAAGTGAATATTCTTGATGGAAGTTCATTGTAATTTATTATATAAATAAAAGACGAGTGATACTCTAATCCACAAATTTGGAATATCCAGACTTTTTACCCTTTGTTTTTCAGAAATCATAATTGACAAAAATCATGCTCACGAAGGATGGGACACTAAAAATAAAATACTTAAACTCATTAAAATAGCATTATACTCGTATCAACTCATTAGTTAACCCGAATTTTTTTTGATAATGATCCTTAAGATAAAAATAACTTTATTTAATTTACTTTCATATAATTTTGAATTCTCTATCCTTACCTCTGTTTTGTATAAGTACATAAAACTCCTTAATAAAGATATCAGTCTCGAAGATGTCGCTAAAGCGATGAAACCAGTCACTGGATATTCCAAATTTGTGGATTAAAGTATCACTCGTCTTTTATTTATATAATAAAAAATAAAATATTTACATAGCATCGCTTGTCCACGCACATGTTTGAAACAAAATTGTTTAGACTATAAGACTATTGGTCTCGTGTTTTATTGGAAAAACAACACATTAAAAACGATTATTATTACACATAATACATATGAGTAAGTACTCATTTGGAAAAAAGGATAATAAAAATAGTAAATTGGAATGTTAAAATAAGAATAAGAAATTGTAAAATTACAGACTAGCATTTAAAGAAAAGTTGGAAACATTATTTTCTCATTTTGCATTTTAAAAAAATCGTTTTTTTCTTTTAAATCTAATTTTAAATTGACGATTAGATAACAGTTAAAATATTTTTTACTAAAAAAAATACCGTCAAAAACAATTACTGCATAAAATATAATTATAAATTAGATTGTAGTAAAACGAGTACCTTAATCACAATATGTACAGTATTTTAAATGGACATATGTTAATGATTTAGACAAATCTGTTGAACTTCCTTGTAATTATAATAAGTTAGAAGCAATAAGACCTTTCGGTTTAAGTGATTTTTCGTGTCAAAAACTGTTATAATAATATTAATGAAATGTGGTAAATAGAAAATAATGAATGCGGATTACTTGTAAAAAGAGTACCTTTATCTACTTCCTTAAATACAAAGACAAATACCCAAACGCTTTTAAAGAATCTATGTAGGTAATTATTAACATGACTAAATTTGTCAATAAAAGTTAACTTATGTACACCCGGATATTAAGAGTAACGTATTCTTTAGTCATTAAAAATAGTAACGTAGGTATTAATTTTGTTGACATTTTGACATGATAAGGAATCCGCACATAAATTAACAAAAATATTTAATTTAATATGAATCACTAAGTTTAGATTTCTCTACAGCGCACGCGGCGACGCCTGCATTTTTTCTGCAATTAGCAGAGCACATACGCACAGTTTATGGTAGCTTTAGGCGTATCACTGTATTTCTCTACCACCTACATAGAAGAAATATGTGAGATAATTTTAGCTGGAATTTTTTTATTTAGAGACATTTTTACTATTATAATAGCGAGAAAAAAAAACATCATATTTATGGATTTCAACGATATGCCTCGGTGAGTACTTATCCCTCTAATCAACAAGCCGCTTTTAGTAGGGGTGGACAGAAATAATAGAACGATCATTTCAACTCATGAAATTAGAAATTATTAGTATTGTTCTTTCGTTTTTTCCAGATTTCGAGATTCGTGCGTGTACACAATTTTAACGCATATTAACCCAATATATCGCATTTCAACAGCATTCATTCAGTACTCATACTACTATGAATAAGTAGAAAAAAGCGGATCTTAAATTACCAGTTGCAGTGTTGTGAGATGCTTTTTCCACCAAATATATTTCTGGTACTCGGGTCCCATGGCTGCTACCATATAGTAGAAATACATGATGACATGAACCAGGTTGTTAATGATGTTGGAGAATGTCCCGTGACCTCCTGAAAACAAAAGCAGACAAAACAATTATTGCCGGGTCAATGCAAAATAACTAATAGGCAAGAACGTTATTGACAGATTAAGTTTCAAAGTTTGAAATTGGATAATACATCTATACAATTTTTTCCAAAACCGAAATCAGCTTCATGATACAGTTCACATTTGATCGTAGGTACTTCCGCACAATTTTTGCATTCGCGGTTTTGATGGTGTTGTTCATTATATTTATTTATTTATGACAACAGCGCATAATCCATATTAAATAAAATAGTTACGTATCTCGAGCTCCGTGAGATCGAAAGCCACGTGTTAAGTTTCGATACAAAATAAGGGAAAGTGGAAGCATACACATAAAAAAGCAAAATAATAAATAATGTAACATAAATGATCGTTTCATATCAATATCTGAATATAATGTACCACCTTGTGCGCACCATATATTATAATAAACAAAAACAAAATTATGCAATATCTCTCTGCAGTCCCCTGCAATGGTCAAATTGGTCAATTGACAATATCCAACTAGGATATTTCTCCCGAAGGTGTTTTAGATAAATTAAAATGTAAATCCAGAGTATTTTACACTCTTTGGGGTCATAAAAGAAAAATTCAGTTAAGTTTAAAACTAACATTGTGTTTCTGAATTAAATGCGAATTCGCTACCCTTTTAAATATTACAGGTATACGATAAATAATATAATCGTGGACAAAAATTACGTCTAATAGTCAAATGTCAAGCTTTTTACCAGCCCTGATTTTAATTGCAATTTTATAGCTGTGAAGGAATAAATTGGTTCAAATAAAATAAAGCGACCTCCAGTTTATATACTATTTGAAAATAGTTATTAATAATAAAATAATTTTACTTCAAAAATGGTTTTAATGATTAAAAAGGGTTGAAGAGCATTTATTTACATATTGAAATTAAAAGTAATGTTATTTAAATGAAAAACATGATAAACAGTTTGCGGTATACAGGTTTAACGAGTTGAGTAGAACATTTCACAGGGTCTGCAGGATTTATTTTGATATAAATAGCTAGAACTACTGACCTTATAAATACAGAGATGTTTTACATATGAGCTGAGAGACCTCCATTAAATTATATCGGACTTACCCATTTAAAAGGATGTCGGGTAAGAAAATATAAAACGTGTCTAAAATGCGCCTAATAAATAAATTAAATAAAGAAGTTTGCAGGCAGAAAACTAAGATTCACGAAATGTTTATTACAAATTCACTCATCAATTCAAATACGAAGTACTATGTTAAACTAATTAGTGTCAGGTAATCGCACTAATTTATTTGCAGCTAGTATAATATAAACTGGTTATGGAGCTGTTGAAACAAAGGAAAAATATCTGCACAATAGTGACTAGATACTAGATGGTGTTCTCATCCCCGATTTTCAGTTTACAACGTAAAATATTCTAGGTATGGTAATGATACCCGTATTACCACGGACAGCAGGACATTAATTTTATGACAATATTAAGTGAACAAAGTGACTTATAACATAAACATTTCATCTACATGGAATGTAGGAACAAAGAAAATAAGCAAGTATTTTCTCATGTAATAATGCGAGTCATAGTTTACATAAGTATTAATTCAAAATTAATAAATATCTTTTTAAATGACCCATCTCAATATGGAATAACAAGGATCATAGTGACCTCTATTAAGTAAACCCACGTTCACTGAGGTCTTTAATATGGCTACATAATTACCAAGATGACGCAAGTTCGCCCTTTTGGGTTTTCCAGAATACTGACGATGACAGGTGATATCACCTTTATTCTCGAATTACCTGCAATGAACTTGACGAGGAGCCAGGCCTCGAAGGGAGTCAGGCTGTGATGGTACAGGTGCAACCAAGATACTTGGCTGTTCTTCTTACGGAGGACGAAGAAGATGGTGTCCGCGAACTCTGATAACTTGGAGTAATAATAAACCCAGCAAAGATGAAGCATCTGCAATAGCAAAAAATCCAGTTAATCATAAGGCAGATACCACGATACACAGATATACTATAAAAATAAGGTACATTTTATTGAATATCACGTAAAACCGTTTATTTTTGCGTAAAAAGAATATAAAGTAGAAGTTGGTTCCATTTCAAAACAAATCAAGTTCGAGATCGGACATAGCGATCTCTTGTAACAAATGTCGCAAAGGTTCTGCGGTGTACCTGGCATGGACACGTGTTTTGGATGCCCCGATCGAGCCTTGACCCGATTGTCCCTTCTTCACACCTGCGAGCTTTCGCCTTCCTAGAAGCCGTTGATGATTCTAACCACTTTTTTAGTGGATCTTAGGAACAAACATAAGAAGAGGCAAGATAGGTTCTCCTGAAGGCGTCTGGTGATGTGCACGAATTCTACTTGGGAGCAGTTGTGAAAAATATCAAATAAACATTAATACGTGTCTTTTTTGGGTGATACCGTGTGTGCTGGATTTATTTCAACGTTTCGGCTACCATTGCAGGAGCCATCTTCAGGATAAACTGAAGATCGCTCCAGCAATGGTAGCCGAAACGTCAGAACAAATCCAACACACACGGTATCACTCAAAAAAGAAACATATTGATAACAGTGACCGTAAAAACCTCAGCTATTAATCAAATAAACATGTTTTTACTTTCTAAATTAATGTATCTTAAACATTTATAAAATATTTTTATTTTAATGATACATTTTTAGTACGTAATATTTTTGACATTTACAAAATTTTCAACAAGTTTTTTTTATCAAAACCTGAATGCTTTTACAATCTTTTTGTGAATAATACACACTCGTCTTCGTGTAATATGCTGTAAAAAGTCATCTACTTATGTAAATACATGCCCGCCGTGTGAAAAAAAAGAAAAAGAAAAGTGAGATGAATAAATGAAATAACAATGTACATACTTCAAAATAATGAAACTGAGGCGAATCGCTACGCTAAGCTTTTGTTATGAATGCAATAAAAATGTATCAAAAAATATTACTTCACTTAAGAACGCATGATTGGTCACAGAAAGTGAAAGGAATTGTTGAAATAATCACAAAATAATTATGACAAATTGTTGGGATGTCCTTCTAACGCCATCACGTCGCAATGTGAACAGTTGCTGACATTGTGTAAACAATTAACATTTATTGAACTATAAACAAGACTAATCAAATCAATAAATTTAATGACTTTTAACTGAATAAAAGTAAACAAATTACCTAAGTATTATTTTTAAAGTTAATGTAACACTAACTTATTTTTAAACTAAATAATAAAATGCCTAAGAAAGGCATTAATCAAATGTAATTTTCTTGCCCAGCGCATTACGAATCCTTCTCAGAGGGTAGTTTTTCTTGTAGTTTTGTTCATTATAAAATCAGTCTTCTAACTGAAAATTGGTGTTTTGTTTCAGGAATATTACAGAATTCAAAATATATTCCAGAGAACGAGAACTAAGGAACATGCAATAGACCTATATCTCAACAGAGACAAAAGAATTACCATATAAATATTTCTTAACTGAAATGGAGGAATCGTTGAGAAAGTCTAAGCATTCACAGGGCTTATGATCTGTCATTGGCTGATTTAAGTGATCGCTGTGTCTAAATTTCATGAAATCGTAAAATCATGCACACATTGATTTTATATCAACCATAAAAAAATAGAATTTTGCCCCCGTAGAAGGGTATACGTGATTTTGTTTAATTTTAGAGTAATTCAACAAAAACTTTCGGAAAAAGCTCTATTGAGTAAATTTTATTGTTTTTTTTAAATAAAACAATGCTTATTTTATAAAATTTAATGATTGTCAATGGTACTTAGTTGTTATATATAACAGCTTGAGTTTAAATACAACTGTTTTTGGTTTTTTTCGTTTGTATAAGTAGCCAAAATTCAACGGTAGAGTTAGGGAAATCAGAAAAACTTTGGCATCACGCTTATCCACATCTCTTAGTAATATTGAGGCCCACTGTCAGGTCACAAGCCCTGTAAATGCCTAAACTTCAGTTTTACACACTCAAACACGTTCTCCACCTATATACTCGTATGTATGTTAAGCTTGATAACTCACTATATTTATAATCTTCAAACATTTGGACTCAACACCGGAGTTATTTATAATTTTCAGATTATTTCATATAAAATTGTTAAGTAGCACATTTAGACGACTTTTGTGACGAACGTTCTCACATTACGTGTACAAGTTTGTCGGAAGATAATATTTTAGAAAGTACACAAAGCAGGTTCCATTAACGTTCAATATTTTCGCCATTGGCTTTTTGGTCATGATCTTGAAAATCATTCTCAGCGGTGGAGCTGTTCTAAAACATTAACTTGATAAACCAATTACTTGTAAAAAATTGTGGTATTATTGTGTGGTATTAAATTAAATGTATTCAGAGATAAAAAAATATATTTAAATGTGTCCCTTAAACATGTCAGTATAATTGGTCATGTCGGGGTTCCCTCTACCCCTTATCACTCCCTCCCCCTGTGACGCTCACTCCTCCAGGTTCTGCGCCATCCACATCCACTGCCTTTAGAGAAAACTCCAACCATTTTATTGGTGAGCATCTTCGGGGCCTTCTATTCCTCGGTCTCTGCACGAAAACACGCTTTGTCCGTTTATCGCCAGACATTCGAGCGATGTGACCTGCCCGTTTCCCTTTCAACCGACCAATCCTTTTCACCACGTCACAAACTTTGGTTGGAGTGCGAATGTAATAGTTTCTCTTTCTGTCTCTTAATGTTATTCTAAGCGAAACGCATTTCACACTACTTTGGGCAACTTGGAACTTATGAGACGACTGCTAGGACAGAATCGCTGTCTCCGCGCCGTTCAGGATGAGTGGATACATTGGATCTCTCGCGAGGAAGTCTTTAGAGAGTTTAGATTGGAACATTGAAATGTGGAGTTTAGTTAATCAAATACTCAAGCGAGACCAATCCTTCTATTTACTCTATTTCGTGACCCTGATATAAAAATATTGTGGTTGACAGGTAGTTAAGAGTAAAACTTAGGGTATTATAACAAAGATGAAATACATTTAAGAGAAGGTAATATAGAAGTCTAGGCATCTACAGGGCTTATGACCGGTCAATGGCTGGTTTAAGTGGCCACTTTACACAATGTGTAACATTCACCATTCTGTCCATATTTGAACATCTATATTTCTTCAATTCTTTCATCTGTTGATGTTTGTAAAGTTAAAGAGCTGAAACCTTAATTTATGCGGGTAAGATTCATCTTATTGAATTATTTCACCTACATACTAGGCAACGCCTGAAAATCTTATTTTTTCTATTTCTATCCTTCTTCGTAACATAAACAGCTCCCCAGGGAGTTGAATCCAGCTCTTGTCTACAAAAATTTGGACAAACTCAAAATATTGTTAAAATTTAGGGGTTTTGTGATTTTACGATGCAATAATTAAAATGATTTACTTAAAGTGATTTTTCCGTCCCTCTATCTGGGGTTAGCGAGTTACCCTACCACGAAAGAGGCATATTCGTTCAATGAGGAAGTTCGGTGTCTTTTTTTTCTTTTTTTATGTGTTAATAAATTATTAAACTAAGCCAATTTATTTTTATTTTTATATATCGTATTATCAGCGCAATGCTTTTTTAAAGTTTTGTATTTCTGAAATAACTCCGGCAACTGTCAGCCTCGTGGTGTAATGATCAGTGTATTTGTCTACCATGCAAGAGGTCTTAGGTTCGATTCCCGACATGGTTGATATGAAATATTATTTGACTGGGTGTTTTTACACTAGAATATTTCATAGTCCCTGGACTGGCACCTGAAGCGTAAGACTGATCATCTTACCTTCATGCAACAAAAAAATGATCAAGATACGCTGTGATTGCTGTACCAATGCAGTGCCCTATGCACCATTAGGTTCGGAAATGGAATGATGAGGATGAGGAGGAAATAACTCCGCGTGTAACGTCAGAGGTTGTTCTCTGTCAGTTCTTCCGATTAGTTCGATATCCTTTAAGGCTCTCATATCATTGGATGGTTCATATGAACCAGTGACGTCATTAAAAGTAGTGCGATTTTATTCAAAGATTTTTTATTATTTTAAAATTTGAAATTTTGCCGTAGAATAAAATACTTTAATTTTTACTCCGCGCAAGAAAACATTTTTTGTATCCAATTTCCCGTAGGGCTGAAGTTTTTCATTTCCGGCAACGTTGACGAGAAATATTTCTTTAATAATATTTGTTACATTGCGATAGTCGGTGGATTGGCGCTTGAAGTGAAAGTGATACAGATGACAGAAAAATGACACAGATGAGCTGTGATTGGTGTGCCAACATAGCGCACTATTAGGATGCGGATAATGGAATGCTGAATATTTTGTCACAAAAGTTGCAGTTACACAACACTTGAATTTACCGTTAAAATAATATCATATTATCCGATGAGGTTTTGTTAAAATCTGTGTTAAAAGTTTTATGCACCACTTGGTGCTGACACAGAAAAAAAACACATTTCGTTCGTAAAAAGTGTTACTTACTAATAAGTATTTGTACTGTATTCGATTGAGTAAATATTATTATTATTACTATTTTATTTTATTCCAGTAAAATGGCTATATAGTGCAGAGCCAATTCTATTATATAAACATGAACATAATTATAAATATAAACAAAAATAAAACAATTAACATAAATATAAACATGAAATAAAATTTTATATTTGCAGCACTTATGGTGGTCTTAGCATATCGCGCCATCGCTCGAACAACGGTTAATGGATCCACCCTGCATTGGCTTGGGGAATTTTGTTATTAGAGCTTTTCAGGCGTTCCCATAGGCTCCAGGCTCTTTGGCGAAGTAGGGCAGCGAAGGTGTTTATTCGTCCAGCTGTTATCATTACAGAGGCACTGCAGTACCTAGGCAATCCGAATAATTGTCTGTATGAATTGTTACACGTGACCCTTAATTTATTCCATGCTGCTTGCGTATAATTTCTCCATAGTTCCGCTGTATACATGGACGTCAAATACAAAGTAAAGATGATAATTTCAGAAAATTTCATTTTTATAAATTTGATTTTACGAATCTCTTACTCAATATAATGAACCTTCGTGTTTTTAACAATATTCATTCACCATGTTATGTATACTGTGATTCGCTACTAAAAACAAATTTCTGAGATTCAATTTACTCAGAACAGAGCTTTGAGAAACATTATATTCATGATTAGTGAATATAATTTGTATTATGGAAAACTAATATAGCGCATCCGAGATCATAACTAACCAAGCCTCTCAAAGCCGATTTACAAAGGCCATGAGGACGGATTCATTAGGGCCCGCAAGCCTGGTTTAATGGGGCCCGAAGGGTCAAATTTACTAGCACGTAAAAGTGGACGATAGCTGACTGTTACTATTATAAATTACAGATTCTTCGCTATAATTGCTTACTAATTAAACAATTTTTTTAATATTTGTTTAAAAGGGTGTTTTCACACTAGAATAATTCATAGTCCCTAGACTGGTACCTTGATCGTCTTACCTTCATGTAACAAAAGAAACCAAGATACGCTGTGATTGGTGTACCAATGAAGTGCCCTATGCACCATTAGGTGAGGAGAAGGAATAAATAATGAATGAAAAAATCGAACTACTCGCGTTTTTCATTTTTTGCTTATTTAATATATTTGTAAATTTTGTGTGGTTTTGGTTGCATTATTTTGACTGACAGATTCTTCTTTATTGAATTTAAGTTGCTCTGAACAGCAAACAATAAATAGGCCCGAAAAGCCAATAAACTCATAACACGAGTCTGAAGGGTCGAAATCCCTTGCATATAACAGTCGTCGATAGCCGTCTGTTGCTTACTAGTTTTATACTATATGTATTTTGTCTGTTCCCTTATCTTTATGCTTTATTTTTTTAATTTTATAATGCATTAATAATTAATTTTGTCCTAAAACATTAATGTGTAACTCCTAAAGTAAAAAATATGAATCTAACGAGTGAATCTATAAGTGGATACCCAACTTTCTCATTAGCTTTTTTATTTTTAAGAAAACTGACGATTTTCCAATTGGTTTAATAAAAAACATTAAATATTATTTATACTTTTTACGCATAATCAAAATATTTTATTTTGTTCATATGTATTTCGGAAAAAATCAATACCGTTTTAAATATCTGAAATTATAAATAATATTTTTAACGTATAATATGCATATAAATAACCATCTTGTCAGAATATAAACCGGTATTAGATTACCCAACCTATGACAGGTCATAAGCCCTGTAAACGCTCGAATATCCATAATCTTGAAACAAAAATTCTACCCATCTTTGTAGTGATATAAATAATAATCGGTATTAGATTTTTCCCGATTTAATGTTATTTGATTGCAGTTCATTATAATTAGGTAGGCTATGATAATTGAATGACACGTTTGTGTTATTAAATAATACGTGATAAGGATAATATTATAAAATTCATTTCCGCTGAATTTATAAATAGCCACAATAGTTTTATAATCAAGAGCTTTAGAGATTAAACATCACACGTTACTTCCGAGGCTGTCGGCGTGGAAAAGAGGATGTCTGTTGTGTTCTTCTTTTATCACGTTTTGTATAATTTTACATCACAATAACGATATCCTCAGTTATTGTAATACTGGGCACTGTGGCATTAAATGAAATGCGGCGTATGTTTTTTTTCAAATGAAGGCATGGTAATCAGACTTACGCTTAACATAATAAAGCAATATTTACCCTTGTTGCCGTTTCGCTGGTGCTGTAGTCGACTGGTTGACAAGACAGGCTATAGTCACTCCACCAGCCGGACATTAGGTGCTAAAAATAAATACATTTATAAGTGATACAAATTTTAAATATAAAGTTAAATTATTGTAATACATTTAAAAAATAAAAATATTTTTATTTTATTCAAACAAATACATACATATTACAAAAAAATAATTGATTGCGTATCGCAAACTCAATGAGGCCAAAAGCCCTATGTTGCGTTGGGATACAAAATAATAAAAAGTGGAAGCACGTACATAATTAAATAATATAAAAAAATAAGTACTATTACATAAATATACTATATTTGAAAGGGCGTCTAAACAACACGTTTAATAGTATTAAAATCTATGCGATATCTCGCAGCATTCTTCTGTAATTGTCTCTTCCCTTAGACAAAATTCAGACTAGTACACCCTTTCCAAAATGGCTTTCGTTTTGGAGAACTTAAAATGTTCATTCAGGACATTGAACACTTTGAGCAAACATCGTATGTGTTAAATAATTCAAATTACAGGAAAACCTTGTACGAGCATTCTGCTGGGATCTACTCTTGTAGACGCATGACCAGAAATGTGTTAATGACTTTTTTTTTAATTGTCTAATGTCATGTCATATTATCAAAGTTATATAAACCACTATACGGATAATCTGATATCTTTATAATACAACTAATGATGAGTTTAAAGAGTTTGGTAGACAATGCAATTGACATTTGCTTTTCTTAGAGGTAACTTTTAAATAAGTTTAATATAAAGGTAATTAATCAATCTTGAGCGTATGCATTATGTATATTATAATTAAATATAATATCTGAAATGAAATGGGAAAATACGTAAAAATATGGTAACAAAGATTATTAATTATCACTATCATGTTATATCAAACACCTAAAAACCTAAAGAGCGATTTTGGGAATTCTAGAAACGCATCGTAAATTTAATTATATTATTATCACGCATTGTAAAACTTGTATTTTACAAAAAAAATCTTCCTAGTCATTTCGAAACCATGTCAAAAAGCAGTGTATAAAGAGGTTCCGGTTTATTTAAGATAATAAAAAAATCTTCAAAATAAATAGGAAAATGTGTATTAACATAATGTATAAAAAGATGTTAAAGACGTGCTTTGAAATACACCCATTCATTGAAAAATCATCAATCCAAATAATATGCCCACCGATTTTTCAATACAGCTGTTCATTTATGTATTTCATATTATTAAATAATATTACAAATGGCGAAATCTGGCGAGAGTGTAAATAAACGAATGATGAAATCGGACGAGAGTGAAAATCTGAGTCAAGTATAATTGATAAGATAAGAAAGGGTCTCTGAGATGGTTTGGGCATGTAGAACAAATGGACGACGAAAGAATGGTAAAACAAGTATATATGGTGAAAATTAACGGTAACGTGAGACGAGGATGACCAAGAAAGACGTGGCATGGTCAGATAAACCAAAATCTTAATTCTGGTCATGTCAAAAGCAGACAGAACCGAAGGGCATGTATGAATGTGGAATACGCTAGGAATGTATGCCAGGATAGACGTGTGTGGTGGTGCATTCTCTCTGCCTATCCCTACGGGGAAATGGCGTGATTGTATTAGTAGTAGTAGTAGTTTCACTAAAAACTGAACAAATTATATCCATTTTGTTTGTACACCTACATCTCAATTACATTATTTATATAACATCATTTACAACATGTTATATTTTTTCTTTAACTACCTACCTAACTGATATTTTTTTTTTCTCTCGCAATATAATTTTTAAACTTCTCTTTATGTTTAAATAATAAAACATAAATCGTTATGTTCGCAATATAATTCTTAAACATTTCTTGATGTTTAAAAATGTTTTTCTTTTTTGCTTTTTCATTTCAATGTATATATTTCGTTAATATTTTTGGTTACTTATGTTATAGTTATGCATTTTTTAATTTTTTTTATGTATTTGCATATGTTCAAATATGTATTTTTCTCCATATATATATTCAATATGTATGTTAAAAGCAATTTATGCCATTTATGTAGAAATGAATAAATAAATAATATTATGTTAATATTTAAATACAATTTGTTAACGACGCGGATCTTTGTTTCATGCGAGTATACTGTTTTATTGTAAATATTAAAAATCACACGATTAAAAATATAAGTAGATTTTGTGTTCGTTTGTTTTCAAAAAAACAACTTTTAATTATAATTCACAAAGAGAAGTTATTTGAAATTTCCGATTATTATTTTCATCGATCAACTAAATAATGGTATCGTGCAGGCGTTATAATTGATGTAAATTAGTATAAATAATGAAGAAACTGACCTCGTAAAACATGTATGACGAGAGAAGGACTTGTAACGCGTTATAGGCAATGAGGGTGTTCTTCAGCTTGTAGGGTTTCTTGTTAGCCATGGCCTGAGGGATGATGATCATGACAAAGGACAGGTACACCACCACCATGGCGAGGGTGGGGAGGGGGGTGTCGAACAGGAACCATCCTTCCACTCTAGGGTCTGAAAAAAACAAATATAGTTGTAGATTGATGTCTCAACGGAGAGGGAGAAATATTCGGATGCCTATCAGGAGACTTGTTTGCACAGCGCAAATGCAAGACGCAATGTGCATCTCGGTTAAGCGAACTCTACGTCTAAGCATCAAAATTCAAGTTGAAATAAATGTACTTCAATTAATTAATTTGAATCAACGTTTACATTGAGGTAGTATAATACACTGACGTAAAATTAAAAGGCACGTTATTTCCACGTGTTTTCAATGAAAAAATCTATAAATATTGTATTTTTTTTGTACTGATGATTGTTTTTATATGTTGACTGTCTTAGAACGGGATAAATAACCCAGTTAGACAGTCAAGGGAACTTTGTATAAATGCATAACTTCATGCATATCATGTGATAATAAAAAAAATTAAAGAAGCAAATATTTGGTTGCCTTAAACAATTTGAAAAAAAAAAAAAAACAAAAAACCATATTTAGTTTTATTCCACTTTATTTATAATTTTTACCAAATTACCCGATTCCGTCGTGGCTGAGATCATCAGACTGGTGTACGACTAAATAAATTCTTATGGCATAATATACTAGTATTGCCTAATCTTTCACTAGTCTGACGATGCTGGTCACGATAAAACCCGTGATAATTTAAATGCATTTCCACCAAGAGTTGGGAAATATCACATACTGCGAATAAAAATAAATACATGGGAAACGGATTTAAAAAAAAATTGTATTTTTGAAATCAGTATAGATATTGTAGAGAAATATTTTTTAACATAATTTTTTTAATAAAAATGTTAAAAAATACGTTTTTACAAAAATGCGACATGTTTGGCCTTGATAATTATGACGTCAAGATTTGTGACGATGTTCTATTTAAATTTAAACGGTCAAAAACAAAGTTCAAAACTACCGAATCGCGACGTATAAGGGGCGCTGCCAATGCAGTGTACCGTTTTCGAGACAATTAAAAAAAATATACGTAACCTTTTTTTTTCAGATGACAGTGTTTCATAGACCATTAATAATATAAAACTGCAAAAAAGTGATATTTTCCTAGTAACCCCTTCATCCCGGATGTTCATTCAAATATACACGAATTTAATTATTTTTTTACTCACTTTACAAAATTCTAAGCCGTCGAGATTATTTTTTGATTATTGGAACCCCTATGTATGTTTCCATTTTTTTGGATATGTTGGCCACCAGCATTTCACAGAAAAGTTCGTTTTTACCTTTGACAACAGGCTGATTTGTTTGTTTTGGAGCTAATTCCTGTCGTCCTTATAAATGATATTTAAGGCAAGTAAAGTTTGAGTATTTCAGTCAAAAAAAAACATTTTAAAAGATAAACATGTATTGTAAGAAAATATAATATTTTAATATTATTTTGTCGTTCTTTCAGTTTGAGACCCATTGTTTATTAAAAATAACAACCTTAATCCTAAAACTAGTAACCATTGTGTGTATATTTTACATGAGTACGAGTATATACGAGTACACGTATTCTTCTTTTAAGGTGATGTAAATAATCATTTCTTACAAATCAATTCAGATCTGTCGAAACTTTGATGCAGCTACTAGTAACTAGTGATTTCTATGTATCTGTGTATGGCTAAATTTGTTGCAACAGAAAAGGAAAACATTTGAAGGGAATATGGAAGTCTAGGCATTTACAGGGCGTATGACCTGTCATTGGATGGTTTAAGTGGCCACTTTACACACTATGTAACATTCATCATTTTGCCTGTGCTAAAACATCCACATTTCCTCAACTCTTCTATCTGTTGACATTTGTGAAGTAAAAGAGCTAAAACCTTTATCATGCGGGTGAGATTCATCCGGCTGAACCAATTCACCTACCAAGTTTAAAAATCTTAAGTTCGATTTTTGACAAGGTCGATGATTAAAAAATATAAATATATATTTATTCATATCAACCGAGTAAAAGGAAGTACATATAAAATAATACAAAACATAAATTATAATAAACGTAAGAAAAATAATAATTACAAATTTCACTCGTGTAGGTGGCCCCGATATTTATTTATTCAACTTTTTGTACATAATGTTGTTTGTACATTGGCCGGCTTATTGCCAAATGGCAATTTCTTCCAACCAACCAATCAAATAATAGTTTTATTTTTATGATCCAAGTTACAGAACATATTCACTAGAAAATAAAGATTAAAAAGCTAAAGATATATTAAAATAGAACTAAACGTATTTGTTTATAAATTACCTTAAATCAAAACTATTACTCAATGTGAAAAAGGAAAAAAGATTAAATAGAAAAGGAGGAGAGATTAAGGAAGAGAAAGGAGATATTTCTTCAGACGTGATTTAAGCAGATATAATGTAGTAACATCTTAAATGGTGGATGGGAGATGATTCCACAGTCGAGCCGCATCGACACTATACGAGTTAGAAAAGAAAGAGGAATTGTGGATGGGTATTAACACTTTGTATCCCGGAGCCGTGTAAACACGTGATTATATAACCACGTGTTTACACGGCTCTTCTGTTTGGCTGTTCAAAAAAGTGCATTTTATTGACATCTAGTAACTTTTATGAGTACTTTTTTGCTGCTGGTAATTTACGTAAAAACAAGGGACCGAGACACAACGCGTGGTTATTATAATAACGTGTTAAAACGGCTTCGGGATACAAAGCAAAAAAAGGAGCAAGACCCTTTAAGTATATGCAATGTAAGTAAGTGCAATGTGGCTCTCCATCAATACTAATGTTGGCAAAACTATCATACACAAACGACTTATTAAATTGTTTCAAATAAATATGAGAATTTACAATTGATTTAATTGAGTATTTTAATAGTTATGACATGTTTAAGAAACCCCTCACAAAGCATAAAATTTCACGAAAATGGGCCGGGCACAAGATAAATTCTATGTGTATTCGGCCGGTGCTCAAAGTGTTAAGAGAGTGCTTTGAGAATTAGAACGAAGAGGTAAACCACGAACTGATAAGCGTTGAAATAATAATATTTAGTTCCAATCAAAAAGTCATCACACTGATTTTTTTGTTACATGTGGAGCATACTCGATTAATATATTATTTTCCAACCAGGTTTGATCGTTGTAAAAATGGTGTAAATAAGCCTAATACGCGAAGATAAAAAAATTGTGAATATAAACTAAGATTTTAAACCATGGAAATATTTTTTTTGTGCACCAGAAAGTAAATCCTAACAATGCAATGTCTGACTTACAAAATGCGTAACGGTTGCGAATATTATTACTGTGTACCTATGTAGATGAGTTTTGCCTCTTACACCTGACTTTCACTATAGTAAATGAGGTATTCCAAGATCTACGACATTTTTATATACCTCTGCGGTTTCGATTTCTGTAACTATAATATACCAATAAACTGGTTTCTATAGAAGTGTTTTAGTTGGTTGATCGGAAGAAATTACTTACGTGAGTCGATAATAATTGTACGGGTAGGCTCCGAATTAAAATATTGGATCGTTAATCGTCGGAGAAAACGTTTTCAAGTTAGATATGCAGAGGATAGTAAAATATTTCTGCTCCCTTTTGATACGAACACTTTTCTATTCTGGCACCTGAAGAGTAGGATCAAACAATCTGACCACGACTTCCGTTGGTGTTACTTACTTTCAGGTGGAACATCAAGAATTTGAAATTAAAAAAATCGGGAGAGATTAACAGAATTGGAATACTACGAGTGGCGATGCGTAAGCTGGTTATCGATAGTAGGTATTTAAATTATTTTTTGTCACAGCGCAAAATTGGAATAAATAGGAAACGAGTTAGGATGGACTGACCTTTTATAGATTTTTGGTTCCTCTGGAAAGCCGCAGCAAAATTCCACACTGATGGTCTCTTCTTTGTCACATAAATTTAGTTAAGTTTATTATTAATTGTGTTTTTATTTTTACGCGATGCGGTATACTGAAATCGATTTGGCGATTTACGTTTATATTAGTTGAGTTTTAAACGGACACTGACCCAAGGTGACAAAATAATCAACTAAATAGTTTACTTTATGCAGGTGCAAAAGGGACAGGATTCAAGTTTTCAACACATTTTCGACACATTTTCAAATGGCCTAACCAACGAGAGTTGAAACTCTTGAGCCTTGAAACTCTTGAGCGTTGAAACTCTTGAGCATTAAAACTCTTGAACGGCGGTTCCTTAAAGGTGTTTTGCGGAACCCTGGGTTCCGTGGAAGAGTCACAGGGGTTTCAAGAGTAAAAAGAAGGCTATCATGGTTCTGCTTTCGTTTGTATTGACTTACCGATGTTAGACGGCTTTACAGCTTACGCTTAAACTAAAAGCAAGCTAAATAAGAACTATACTAAATGCCGCTCCGAGTGTCCGTATTCAATTGTTGGACATTTAACCTAATTTTAGTGCTATTATAAGTAAAACTGTGAAAAAAAAACAATCTTCATATTAAATACGTGCAATAAAGATTTTTAATTAAAAAATGTTTCTTTTTTTTTTCTTGAAACATGCAAACAATAAGGTGTCACGGGTTTTAAAAATATTTGTAAATTTACCTTTTTACTGTCAAAATGGGGTTCCACCAAAAAAGAAAGACCAATTAGGGTTCCATAGCGAAAAAATTAGGAACTGCAGCTCTATAGAATCGGACGAGATATTTTTAAGACAATAGAAAACTACATGAATAGATATATCACGAATCTCGAAACATGTGGAGTGTCTGAAGAGATATTTAGAACATTACAAGAATTCAAATATCATTAAAGTTTTAAAAATCTGGGTGAAAGTTGGGAGAACGCGGGAGGTGGAGATGAAGAAATACGATAAAAGTTGGAAGATTAAGGGAGTAAGAGCATCTTAAAAGTAAGAACATACCAGGCGAAACATCAAAAACTTTTAGGAATCCCGGCAGTCAGAAAAACATAGGAGGTAAAATGTCGCAAGAGTTCAAACTTCTCTAAAGAGAAAATAAAAAATACCTAAAATCCATTTCAATGATATACATTTTTGACTTCTGACAAGTCCTAGGTACTGTTGAGTTAAATATCGAACGATTTAGCTCCTTGAAATTTGAAGGTCCTTTATTAATGACACGATGACATGAAATTGCGAAAGAACAACGCAAATTGTTGCACATTCAATGTAAACTCTGAAAAGTTTATTTGTGTCATCATTTTTGACTATAGTACTTGGAGTTTGGATCTGAAGAATGACGTAAAAGTCAATTGACTTTTATTGAATTGCAATAAAATAATAATTAGGTAACCGGTGCGACTGGGAGATAAAAGTGTGTGTAAAAACATTTATAGTCCTTGACGCACTGAACCAAATTATGCGAAGAGTAACCAGATAATAAAAGCTTTAAAAAAATTTTGGTGGCCAAGAGCATGAAATCGTTCTAACTTTTTGTATGAATACGATGTTTATTTAGGTCATGAGCCAAAGATAATAATTTTATAATAAATAATTGTTAAACGGACATAATAAATCACTCTTATCATGCGAATTCACATTTTATGATCTATTTGGTAATCAATAATCAGCTAAATTTATTTCAACAGAGAGGAAAAACATTTTATAAAAAGGGAATACCAGCCAATGACAGGTCATAAGCCTTGTAAATGTCTAGACTTCCATACTCCCTTGAATGAGGAAATCCAGCCTTTCTCCTAGGGAGGAAATCCAGCCAGTCTGCAAGCATTTGGACATACTCAAACGTTGTTGAATTAACTACCTGGTAAAATAAGAAGTGTGAAAATTGAAAAATTGTTTTCAGGCGTTGCCTAGTAGGTGATTTGGTTCAGCCGGATGAATCTCACCCACGTGATAAGGGTTTCAGCTCTTTTACTTCACAAAAGTCAACAGATGGAAGAGTTGAGGAAATGTGGGTGTTCAAACATGGGCAGAATGGTGAATGGTACACAGTGTGTAAGCTATCAGCCAATGACTGGTCATAACTTCCATATTCCCTTCTCAAAAATGTTTTTCCTCCCTGTTGAAACAAATTTAAATATGAATAACTCCCTAGGGAGGAAATCCAGCCAGTCTGCAAGCATTTGGACATACTCAAACATTGTTGAATAATCAGCTAAATTCTTATGAAAATAAAACTTTGTTTTTATTTTATTGTGGATAACTTATATAGCGCCATTTTCGTAATAAAATACCTCAAGGGCGCTTTACATGGTGATTCTATTGTTAAGTTAATTTGATTGAAGCTTTTAAATTTGTAATTTAATTAAAATAATTTATTTTGTTGTCACGTGCTACGGATTTATTCAAATGATTTAGAGAACAAGTGGGTTTTAAGTTTTTTCCGAAACATCACTTCACTTTCACAGCCTCGCACCTCTGCTGGGAGAGCATTCCATGCCATAGGGCCTGCGACCGCAAATGCGCGCTCACCAAATTTAGTGCGCTGTTTGCGTAGAGGTATAATAACTTTTCCTCTCGCCGTAGACGTAGCTGATCTAAGCGTGAGACGCCTGTCAGCTAGTTCATCTGGAATGCATAGTTCCCTTAGATATTCCGGAGCCGAGTTGTGCAGTGACTTAGTGTTATTAGTGTTACACAATTTTTTTTTTACAAGAACACTACAACACGAAACCGATGGAACAAAAGGTTTCATCCCTTGGTGCACATCTACCAGAAATTACCCGGAAAGATGCGGCTCATTTGTTTTCGGTTACCAGGCAGACCCCTTGGACATAGGTAGTCGCTTTCATCTTGCGAACAATAATTTAATATATGAAGACAGTGCTTTATTTATTTAGTTCTTTATTGTTTACTTTTTATTTTGAACACTTGACTAACTTGAAAAACCAAAATTCAATTTTAAAATTATGTAAAGGGGGGCTAGGCTTCATACTGTCCATGAGCTCTGTAGCTACAAGACATGATGTAATCTAGCTCCTATCTGTTATCTGATATTAAATTAAATTATAATTAGAAACGAGGAACTTGAATCTCAACCGTTAATGCGCTATGTAGCTGCATGACGTGTTGGGATATTTCGGGTATTTTTTCTGTTTTTTAGTTTTCAAAAGTTTTAATCAATATTTCAGTAGATACTCATAGAAAAAGAAAAAAAAAACACTATAATTTAAAATGGTATTTCATTATTGTAAAACACCACTAAAATATTTAGTTTGGGGATTGAAGTCTTAAAATTGAGTCGTATTTCAGCTCTGCTGAACATTTTTGAAAATTACAGGTCGTCCCTTCTGCCATCTGACTACCGATTTATTGTACGGCGCCCTTGAGATGATTTTCACAAAAATGGCGCTATATAAATTATCCACAATTATAATAATAATACAGTTTCGAGAGAGCACTTCTCCCATCGACGAGTAATATAAAACTAATAGTACGTACATAATATTGTTCACGGTGTCATTATAGAACATTAAAACAAACAAATGAATCAGTGATGAATCAAGAAGCAGGGTGGTTATTTCACTAATCTAAGGTGTTAGCATATATATGGATAGTTGTCTAAAGTACAGATACGGAAACATGATCAATGAGGGAAAGAATGTTAAGTGGAATTTAATTATTTAAATCAAGCACATAAGTATATGTTATAATAATGTACCTAATATTTAATATGTAGGAAGCCATCCACTCGGCTATATAAGAGGGTGTTAATAGACGCGGGTCCATGTCTACGGGGGTGGCAAATTAAGTGAGGGAGAAATTGTGAAACACTTATAACCAAGTTTTATTTTCATAATAATTTATAATGAAGTGTAACGCAGTGAGTGCCGATTCAATTAATAATAAAATAATCAGCTAGTTTAATAAAAACATACAAGACAGAGATTCATAGGTACCAGAAAAATAGAAAACATTTTTAAAAACTCACGTAGATTCATAAAAGTAATTAATTGAGATGCATTTGTTGGTTTATGATAGTATACTATTAAATATCCCATTAATGGCATTTATAAACAAATAAAGCAATTATCGTTTGTCTGCTCCGTGGTATAATCGTTCGAGCACATTATTGAGGTTTTGTGATCCGTTTAGAGTAAGATCACAAAATATTTATTTAAACAGTGTTTTTCGTATGTTTTCTAGACATAATACTAAAAAAAAAAATAAAAAAAATACTGACGATCTTACCTCCATTTACATAAAACATACGGAAATTGATATCTTCCAGTAGTACGGTGCCTTATGCACCATTAAGTGTGGAGGACGGATATACCGTATATGTTAATGTACAAAGTAGCTAAACGAACGAAAGCGCGATTATCTAAAGAAATTCATTTAAAGCGCTATCGAATAATTTATTACATAATAAAACATTTCATTAATATGTCGATTTTATATAATATTGTAACAGCACATCAAATGTAAAAAAAATCGATTGACATTATTGATTGTCATACTTTTGCAGCAAATTCAAAAGTAAGAACTTTACCAATGTCATTTTTTCGTTATACATACACATTGAGTGTCAAAATTATTGAATATAAAAATCATACATAATACAATCGTGGTATAAAATTAATTTCGTTAACGAAAGATAAGTAACAATAAATAACATACGTTATTATTTATTCACATTCGGTAATATTTTTTAACGCAGCACAGCCAACTATTAAAGGATTTGCAAATCTTCATTAAAATTATCATATTCCGCATTAAAAGGTAGCTGTCCCATACGAAGCAAATGAAATTTATGGAACGTAAATTTCAAATTTTTTTTTTTGTAAAAAAATAACAAAAAGTTTTATAAGTTTTTTATTTTAGCGAATGACCGTAAAAAAAAAAAAAAACTTAATAAAATATACTATAGCTGTAGCTGTATATGCAATAATAAAGCGATAATAAAACTGACCCCCTGATATGTTCAATGTCCTGGATGAACATATTAAGTTCTCCAAAACGAAAGCCATTTTCAGAAAGTGTGTACAAGTTTGGATTTTGTCTAAGGGAAGAGACCTTTGCAGGAGACTTCTGCGAGATATTGCATAGATTTATATACTATGAAGCATGTTGTCCAGATGTTTATTGAAATATATGTTTATGTAACAATTAAAAAAATATATTTTTGCTATTATTTATTAATGTACATGCTTCTACTTTTCGTTATGTTGTATCCCAACTCAACACAGGGCTCTTGGCCTTTGTATGAATAAATAAATGTCATGTTTTCGTTTCGTAAGTTCATTCGTAATATACATCCTATACAACCATCCCACCATAAAGCTTTAAACATCGTATTTTGATCTCGTTTTCGGTATGTACGAACGAACACCCTGTGACTCTTGTGATTATTGTTTAGAAATTTGACTAAAACATGATAAATAATGCATAAGTATATGGAGCGTTGGTATGTGTCTAATATACATACATATGTTTAAATATATATGGCAAAAGTAGTTCTCTAATTGAGTTCAACAGAATTTGGGGAGGTGCTTTAAATAGAACCGGAATTCGTAAAACCTTTTGATTTATACGCTACTGGTGTGATTTAAAAAAATCTAAACGGTAAAATGTTCAGTGTGGTAACCAGTTATTAATTAAATTAAACAGATAATTAAACCATAGAAAGTAAATGCATTTCAGTTTTAATCTAAGTAATAAACGATGCAGGAAATATGAAGCGACGGATAATCAATTAGATTTTTTAGCATAAGTTAATATAGTGCGATCAATGTAAATATTAAATGCAGACATTGGAAAATATACTATATAAATTACTTTAAACAATAAATAATTAATTTTAATTCAATCTTGTTCTTTTTATTGTGACGCTCCACGGTGGAGATTGGTATCGTCCTGGCAATTTTTATTTTTTCTGCACCCGCTCTAAATAAGGATTTGGAGCTACAGTGGAACCACCAGCATAAGTTTTTAAGGCTGAACATACGTCGTCTTCTTACGCTGCGTTTTCTTTCAACTTTTCCTTGTTATATAGAAACTGATTATTAAGCACTTCTCTTCATGCATACAATGTCCAAACTACTTAAGCCTTCTTTTCTCAATTGTATTTAATATATATTATATATTTTACTTCTAATATGTTTACGTGACAAACTCTGTCTACCCATTATATTTTAAGCACATTTTGAATGCTTCAATTTTCTGTTAGGTAGCTTGAGAAACCAGCTAAAAAGCTAGACTCTAAACTCTAAAAGCTAGACTCTAAGGCGCGCCGTAGAGAAGTGCTAAAAAGATATAGCATCGCACAATTCGCATTCGCAGATTTAGGTTTATTCTGTGCTAAATAATTTACATTTATTGTCTCGGTATTAAAATAATCGCCGCATCTCAACATGACATAAAATAGAGTAATATCGTTATGTACTACTCGTATCTGTCAATTGCTATACGATAATGAATGACTATCGATAGATTTAGGTATGAATTTAGTTAACCATAATTATAATAGTAATAATACGGATATTGTTTATTCCACTATTATTTATAATTTTTACCAGTGACCGGGTTTCGTCGGGACTGAAGTAGTTAGACTGGAGGGAGACTAAATGAATTTCTACGTTATATTATACATGTGAAGCGGGGGTTGTCAAACTCAATCTATTAACACTAACTGTTTAAAAAACATTATTATAACATCTCCTCAGAATCCCGAACTCTCTAAATTTTACTGGTTTAAAAAAAAAAAAACCCCTTTTTTTTGGTTACTTTTTCTTTCTCCTTCCAAACTCATTATCCGATTCCACATTCCTCATCGTTTAATATGCATAGTATAATGGAGTTTAAAAAAAAAAAAATTGTGCAAGCTGTATCTCCCAATTAAAAAAACAGCTCATATTTTTGATAATTTAGATTTTATTATGTATGTATTTTTTTGTATGTTTTTTTAGTACACATTTTTGACTTACTTTTTTTTTGACCAGTCTGTTATTTGACTGGCTGGAAGATATTGCTTTCAGCAATAAGTCCGCCAAAGTACTTATTCTTTGTTCTTAAAAATTTTAATAAATAAATAAAAACTTTTAGAATCAATGACAACGTTAAACTCGTCTTGAAAAGAGCAATGCCATTAGATAAGAGTAAACTTGCATTGAATGCAATAATTTTGCTAAATGACACAGCCTTAGAACTTATACAAACATTAATCGCAATATCTAAATTGCGATTAATGTGTGAATGCGTATACACATTACACGGTAAATTTATTACTATAGTCGTCAAGTATGTATTAAAATGCTTACAATTCATACGATGAATTATGTTTATAATTTGAGATTATAATATTAACAACGTTTAAGTTGAAAGACGAGTATTGTGATATTTATTTATTTTTATTTAAAGATATTACAATAATTTATGTCGTAATGCATAGGGGTCATTTGAATTATTACATTTCCTGCTAGGAATAATTATCACTGCGCATGATTAATAATATTTAAATGTTCTGTGTAAGTAAACATGGTTTTTTTCACAGGAATAACTCGCTTAGCCTCTACTTTTTTGGCTTGGAGTTGGCTGGAGTCATGTCAGCATGTGAGATATAGGGGACATGGAAGGAGGTTGTAAAAATACACCACAAAATCCAAACCAATTGAAAAAAAATCTTTCTATGATTCACAAATTACAACAGAGATGGAGAAAATTTTAGAAAAGGGAATACTAGGATTCTTTTCTCGCAACTGGCGGGAATCGAACCCGTGACGCCAGTTCGACAGCTGACCGTCTGACCAACTGCGCCACGGCGCCTGTGATAAGTAATTACCAGAATTAATTAATGATGTATTCGTCACATTATTTTTAATATTTAAGCCATCTAATGACAGCAATTTTACTCGTCATTATCATTCCCTTTCCACACCTTATGGTGCATAGGGCATTGCATTAGTACACTAATAGCAGCGTATCTTGATTATTTTTGATACATGTGGGTGGAAAAAGAAAATAAGAAAAAGAAACTGAAAACTTTTTAAACTAAATTGCAAGGTTAGTTATATTAATATTAATATTATCCACGACAATTTAAACAGTATACAATACAATGCGAATGATAACATTTATTTATATATATTTATGTATGTGTATGTAAGAGTGTGTATGTATATGTGTGTGTATGCATATTTATGTTAGTATGTGTATATGTATGTGTATATATGCATATATGTATGTATAAATGCATGTATATGTGTGTATGTATGTGTATGTATGTGTGGATGAATGTTTATAAGGGTGCACACGTGTGTTTATGTATATGGATATATATATATATATATATATATATATATAAATAAACATATATGTTAGTCTGCCTTAGCTCGGGTCTTCTCCTCCTAGACATTATTCAGTATATATTAAAAATATACAAAAATAAATTTTAAAAATTAAAAAAAGATATAAAAAAAAGAAGGTCACTTCAGGTGCCAGTCCAGGGACCACGATATATTCTTGTTAAAACACCTTTTAAAATAAATATTTCATGTCAACCATGTCGGGAATGGAACCCGAGAGTTAGTAAACGCGCTGGCCACTACACCATGAGGTCAACAATTTCCAATGAATTTCCATTGAATTTTAAATCATTTGCTTTACTACCAATTTCGTTCAGTTTTAAATGTTGTTATGACGCACGTCACATTGGATGCTGTACATTTCCAACTTCTATCGCTTCAGTAGAATATTAAAACCACTGACCACAATTACCACAATTAACCCCCTCCTCTATCTTTATCGACACCCACTTTTCACTGTTTCTTTTACGTATGTATATTTAGTCATAATATAACCCTGAAGAGGGCAACGCGAGTTGTCGAATCTAGTCAGTTGTGATAATAAATAAGTGGTTCATAAAACAAAGTCATTTTATTTATTCCTTTACAAAATTTATTTATTTCAGTACAAAAAATTCACATTGATTTATTAAAAAAAATTCTGCAACATCGTCATTACTGATATATTTTTTGAGCAGGACTTGTACACTCGCAGTCGCCTTGATATATGGACTCTAGGACTTATTTTAAGGGAAAGGTCTTCATTTCAGGATATGTCGTGTTTTGTGTTGTATTTTTGGGATATTTTTTTTTTTTATTTATTTTATTTTATTTTATTTAGAAAACATACAGTCATACAAAATCAGTATTAAAAACAACAATTTTTTAACATAAAAAGACCAATTAAGTTTTCATAAATTAAAAAGATATAAACATTAAATGTGACAAAAAATAAAAAATAAATAAGAATTTTAGGTGAAAAAAAGATAATTGTTGACATTTGCGTTTTCCATGGAGGTAATAAATTAAAATAAATAAAAATACCGAATGTACACTCCGAGCCATCCACGCACACACATGAACGCACATATAAAACATACACAAACATATACATTACATGCGGCACATATGCATAGCATAAACCACTCAAGATGTACATTCAGCAACTATCCCAAATAATCGACCCCATGAAGAAATTTTCTGTACAAATGCAAAGTGCAGTTAAAAATGTCTACATCAATACTGAGTCCGTTATAATTTCTACAGGTGCGTCTAATGAATGAATTCGAGGTATAATTGTTTTTACAAGTTGGTACATAAAAAAGGGAATTTAATCTAGTATAGCGAAGAGGACAACGGAAACCAATATTTTGTAAAAGATACGGCGAATCAACTATGTTATTGAGAATTTTGAAAAGAAAAATTAAATCATATCTAAGGCGCCTTTTTTGTAGTGATTCTATATTAAAATTGATCAAAGATGCGCCGTAATCATTTTCAATGTTACCAAAACGATATTCCAGGCTCCTTATAAATTTCTTTTGAATGTTTTCAATTTGATTAATATATACATTATATTGAGGGGACCATACTAATGAAGCGAATTCGAGTTGACTTCGCACATAAGTATAGTAAAGAAGTTTTAATGTATTTGGTGATGAGAATGGCTTGGAGATTCGTAAGATAAACCCTAGAAGTCTGTACGCCTTATCTACTATTGTATTTATGTGATCTCTAAATAAAAGCTTATCATCCATCAGTACACCCAAATCTCTCGCTTTCATTGAACGATTGACAATTTTCCCAGATAGTTTGTAGTCAAATAGTATACTTTTTTTCTTTCGAGTAAATGACATGACAAGACATTTATCAGAATTCAATAATAACTGATTGTCCTTGCAATAGCAACAGATTCTATTCTATATAAGTCAGCTTGAAGAACTTCGCAATCATTCGATATGTCGTATTTTCGAGATATGATATAATTTTTTTGAAAATTTTGTGATCATTGTCACAGTTTCCACATACACTAATCAGTACTCGGTTAATACCGTGATAAAAATACTTCTCACTTGTCAGTTTTCAATTAAATCTTTATTCTTGCAAGGGGAAATCAAGAGCCTGGGAACTCCGTCGGTGTAATTGTAAATGTGTTGTATTTAAGAATCGACTGCACGCTAACAATATTATGTGTGATATATTCTAATTTATTATTACTCTCCAACTAGAAGCTTCATGTGGGATTTTTATAATTACGATCAATTATTGTTAAGGTCTCTCTTAATTATGTCATTAAATTAGTTTATAATTACCATAGATAAGGTCCGCGTGCAAACTTGGCGACTTGCGGATTTTATATCCCATCGCGGACAGATCGAAACGTCAGACGAAAAAAATTGTTTTCATTTTCACACAATTAACTTGTCTATTTAACGTAAAATAAATTCAAATATATCACGGATCAAACAAGCGCACTTAGATTGTTCGTCAAATTTAAATAATGTTCTTTACTGAACACGAGAAATAAGCTATTCTGGGCCAGAACAACAACTGTATGAAAAAACACAAAATATTAAATAAAAATAAATGACAATGTTTTGAGTTTATCCAAATGCTTACAGGCTGGCTGGATTTCCTCCCTAGGGAGTTGTTCATATTTAAATTTGTTGTAACAGAGAAGGAAAAAAGTTTTGAGAAGGGAATATAAAAGTCTAGGCATTTACAGGGCTTATGACCTGTCATCGGCTGATTTAAATGGCCACTTTACACACCGTGTAACATTCACCATTATGCCCATGTTTAAACATCCACATTTTCTCAACTCTTCCATCTGTTGAGTTTTGTAAAGTAAAAGAGCTAAAACCTTTATCACGTGGGTGAGATTCATGCGGCTGAACCAATTCACCTACTAGGCAACGCCTGAAAACAATTTTAGAATTTTTATACTTCTTCTTTTACCTGGTAGTTAATTCGACAATGTTTTGAGTATGTTCAAATGCTTGCAGACTGGCTGGATTTCCTCTCTAGGGAGTTGTTCATTTTAAAATTTGTTGCAACAGAGAGCGAAAACACTTTTGAGAAGTTATACAGTGTGTAAAGTGGCGATGTCAAGTCATGAGCCCTGTAAATGCCCGTACTTCCATATCCCCCTCTCAAAAGTGTCTTCCATATCCCCCTCTCTGTTGCAACAAATTTTGAAAAAATAAAAATATTGTGTAATCGGTTTATGGCGAAATCAATTGATTTGATCAAAACTGTGGACAATATTGGTACATAATGATTCTATTAATGTATCGTAGTAAGGTAATTTAAGGAAAAATATGACAATAAAAACAAATAGTTATTAATACTACCATTAGACTAAAAATTTAATCAATAGGATGCCGTATAATTATAACAAAGTACACAAATGTCGCATCTAGCGCACCATTGCATTGGGTGCAACTCTGATCGTAACTACAATGTATTACTATTGTGTATTTTGACATTTATTTTTAATTCTAAGTAAAAGAAAAAAAATTGTTTTCCAATTTTTATTTTCACAATATTTGATTCGCAATACTACACATCACGTAGGTACATACATACACAGTACACGGTACATGATAAATATCCAATAAGGTGAACAGAAAAAAAGTAATTTGTGGTTATAAATGTTGAAATTAGTACCGAATAATAATATTTTAAATTTTAAAAATCACTTAAACAAATAACCTAAAATTCACGTTTTTCGAAATCGACATTAATGTACAAAATTTATCTATTTTCATTTAAAAATTCATGTTTTTAAAAACGATATTAGTAACTCTGTAGATATACTACATTTTTGAGAAATGATCAAATTACACACTGCGTGATTTTTTTGAAGTAAAAGAGCTAAACATTTTTTTCGTTGGTTAAATTCTAATTCAAATAAATAATTTTTATATCGACTGCTTTTCAAGCACGATTATTCCGTTTTTATCTGAATTGAGCACAAATATATTTTTTCGCTCAGTAAATTTAAAACTTTCGATAAGTTTAGTAGTGACTAGCATAATGCATACGATAAAAATGCATGTACGAGTAATACTCTCCGATTCCGAGTTTACGTTCTTTTGCCAATAAATAATCTCTGTATGATTTAGACATTTTTAATTCAACAATGATTTGTTTCAATCGTTCTAAGTATATTATTTTAAGCTTAATTAGTAACACCAGCCTTACGGGAAATTGGATAAAAAAATGTTTTCTCGAGTGTGGTATAAATTTGTAATAAATAAAGCATTTAATTGTAATACAAAGTTTCTTGAAAATGTTTGAAAAAAATAATAAAAAACATTTCAATAAAAACGAACTACTTTAAACGACTTCACTAGTTTATATTAATCAATGAATGATAATCTCTTGAGAGATATCCAGTTTACTTACCGTCAACTGATCAATTGGCAGAACTGACCAAGAATAAGCAAAAGAGAACCTCTGACGTCACATGCGTAGTAGTTTCAGAAATACATGACTGTAAAAAATCTTAGTGCTGATAATACGATATATAAAAAATATATGTATTTTAGCAAAACCTTAATTTTTTGGGGTGAAGAAAATATGGTATTTAATATGGGTGCCTAATTTCGGATACAACGGACAACGTGAAAAAAACAACCAACGAGAAAAAACATTATTAGAAACTTTTATTCCAGACATTCCGAATAAATAAATTTGACTTTCTAGTTAAATCCTGTACACTTCACGTGACCCTACTTGGAAAATTCACTGCACCTTGCCCAATTTTCCTAAGCGTATCTTCTTTATATAATTCTTGGCACTGCAGGCTAACTCTGTCACAATTTCGTTTCGTAAGTTCGTTCGTTCGTCATATGTCCATCTCATTCTAACGTAATCAAAACCATATTTCGCTCTCGTTCCTCCTTTTACGATACGAATGAATTTAGGAAACGAATTAGTTATAACATAAGGCCACAGGAGTAGGTAGCAGGTTTTGGATTGAAGGATGTTTTTAATTACTAAACATTTATAGAGATTTAACTCGGATAGAGTCTTAGCTACATAAATAAAGTAATTTGCTTTAATACTTAACCTCAATATCAAATACATAGATGGCGCTCCAAACGCGCTAGCGAAAACTTTCCTTGTTTCATGACATATATACAAGAACCAAAAATGTCACCGATATGGATATTCGCTAATAAGCGGAATGGGGAATGTTGTAGAATTCTACATAAAAGTGGCCACTTGAACCCAACCTATGACAGGTCATAAGCCCTGTAAACGCTCGAATATCCATAATCTTGAAACAAAAATTCTACCCATCTCAGTAGTGATATAAATAATTTATAGAGAAACTTATTTAATTTGTTTATTTTTAGTGTATCCAGTTGTTGTTGATTAGTTATTGACAAAGAAACAGCCATGTTCTGAAAATGGTTGGTTGATTGAATTAATTAACTGATTTTTCACAAATATTTTTTTTAGTATAGTATTTAACATGGAAAATCGCAAAGTCAGTTCTTCAAATATTAATTTTAATTGTACGTATTGCATAGCATGTCGCGCTTTCAGCAAATGAAACGTCATAAAATAACCGAGATACAAATAGGTATAACTTCAACTCAGAGGAATTTACTTAGTGAAATTGATTATAAAGGTTGATTTAATAATAAAGAATCAAGTGATTTTCATAGTTTCACAAAGGTGTGATTATACCAAAGCAACGTGTATACACATACATACATACAGTATCTACTTATGTACAAACGTAGGCACCATTGATAGTCAAACACGTTTAACTTTAAATCTCTCTGAATGGACGATAACCGGTTACATTGTCGCCAAAATGAGAATCAGAAACTATTTAAACTCTTCGAAATTAAATGTAGGTGGAAGAAATCTGCTTCGGAGTTCGAGGTTTAGTGCGGTACTTGCTTCACAACAGTATTTTTTTGTATCTGCGGAACGTTTCGATGCGTTAGGACCTAATTACGGAACATATCTGTTTTTTTTTTCCTTATTTGTTTATTTTTCCAGACACATATTATTTACATAGAAATATAGCTACAAAATTACACATTCAAAAAACATCTTAAAATTAAGCTACAACATGAATTGGAAAAAATGCTCACAAAGACTACAGCGTCTGAGCGTGGGCTATTCCTTTTTTAATTATTAAAAAGTTAATAGCACATATATATATAGTATGACATGACCATGAAAAGAAAAGAAAAATAAAAGAAAAGTAAAATAAAAGAAAAACCAAATTAACAAATGCTGAAATTACGAAAATATTATTTATTTGTGGAATGCATTTATTTTTTTTTTCCCTAAAGAATGTGTCTATCTGCTCCTTCCATGCTAATCCAAGACCTCAAACCTACTTTAAACTGTACCAGTGATTTAATGTTTTGTAGTTCCTTGGTTAGAAGATTGAATGATCTTGGACCAACATGTAAGGAGTGCCTCTGTGCGAACATAGTTCTGCATCTTGGAACTGACAGTACACTATGGGATCTATTACTAATACGATTAAAATTATTACTTAACAATTCCCTATTCAAATAAACATATTTCAGACACTGAAATAAATGTAATTTTCTAAAACTTAGGAGTCCACTCTCTACGTATAATTTATTACTAGGAAATAGTCTATGTTTTTTGTAAATTATTTTAATTATATTTTTCTGTGCAATTTCCATTGAGCGACTATGTGCGTCCAAGACTCCTCCCCACCTTGTCTCTGATGTCTGTTTATCGGGTTGTGTTCCCGTGGCTTGTGTCTAGCACTCTACCCCAACATTTTCATTTCCATTTTCTAATAGTTAGTTATTTACAACGCGTTGAAAATGACGACAAAAATTTAGGTATACAAAATAAACCAAATTAATTATAATCAGAACTAATATTAATTTATGGTAAAATAATAAAAAATGTCCTATATAATATATTACATACATATTATGATATACACTTGGGCAAATTATGTGTGTTGTTTGTGTAAGTATGAATAAATTGCATTTAAAATATTTGTAAACAAATTAATTTTTGGTTCATTGGTCATTGTTGTAATGTCAGTAGTACCTATTTTCTAAACAAAATAAGTTTGTTGAACTAATAAAGATAGTTAGTATGATTGTGTGCATATAATGTTTCAGGGGTCACAAACTAATTGTGTTTATTTTCTCTATTTAAAAAAAATCATGCATTAGCCAGAAATATTGCGATTATTATTATTTTAAACTTAGGAAGTGACGTTCATATTATAATGGTGAAATACAGCACAGTATACCCAGGCTTGAGAAAAATTCACCCATCATTTCTTTTCCGCACCTAATGGTGCATAAGGAACTGCATTAGTACACCAATCGAAGATAATCTTGATCATTTTTGTAACATGAAGGTACGATGCTCAGTCACGCTTCAGGTACCAGTCCAGGGACTATGAAATATTCAGGTATGAAAATACCCTTTTTGAATAAATATTTCAGACCTCTTGCATGATAGGCAAACGCGCTGACCATTACACCACGAGGCAGACAAAAATCTATTTTTTATTATATAATATTTGCGTTCCTATAATTTACCCCAATATTTAAATTTTGGTGACCATTTTCTTCAACGAGTTCTAAATAACTCAATATTAGTAATATGATTAAATAATTATTGTGTTCTCACCGAGAATTGTTCTTTATTTATATAAGTAATCTTAATATCGTACTACAAATAAAGCTTGAATTGTAGTACAATCCATGAATTCATGGATTGTGGTGTCTGGAATATTTATGACTATTTTATAATTTAATAAATTTCAAAGTGCTGTTTTATTTATTCTGATATTGTTTTTATTATTGTTATCTTCGGTGGAAGAAAGTTAAAGTCCCAAAATATATTAATATTCGATAAAACCTTGCATAAAACAAAAGCATGGTACAAATAACTTGCAATTAAAATAACAATAAAAAAATATATATAATAATATCGTTAAATAAGAATCAAGGAATTGAAAAGAAGAAAGGTTTTGATTTTTAAAAAAATAAATTAATACTTTGGTCAGTTATAACAAATTAAAACGGTACGTTGAATTTTTCGAGCCCAGTAACGCCCAATTGTTCGATTTATTGGTTTATATTATAAAGTACATACGCATGAATAACGGATTATTTTTATCATATATCTACACGAAAGCATCTCTTTCATAATACGGATGTTGGCGTGGAATGCTGACGGTGCGGTAAATTAATGACGATCAACACAGCCGTGAAAGAATCCAACAGTTTTAATTTCTACCGAGTATTTGTAACATGCATGCATTTTATTGTGTAATAGTTATCTACTTTGTCGGCGACAAATGTACTTAAGTTCATTTTCACGCTTTGTAGATTGTTACCTAAATGTCAAGGTTGAACAAAAACCCAAGATCGCGATGGTAAATTCCACCTGACATCGTAAATAATATTATTTGTGCGTTTTTATTGTATTACTTAGCGATTGGTATTCGGTGGTTGATGATTTATGATTTTTTGAAAAAAAATACCGATTTTATTGTAGCTCACGATTTAGAAGGTGATTTGAGAGGCGTTGTGAGTAATACATAAGTTTAAAATAAATATAGACAATAATCACACTATTTTACTGGCTTGTATTGCTCATATGTATTTGCCTGCCACGTGACTTAAGGATTAGCATTTTTAGGCGTTTAAGGCGCTTTTATACGTACAATATAAATTCCCTGGCTTCAACAATTTAAACTTACCTTGCTTTCACAAAAGGCGGATCCATTGTTTATCTATAATTTACTTGATAATCGGGTCGATTGTGCTGATTTGCTAGCTAAAATCAATTTAAATGTTCCTCTTTGGCGCACTAGACATATTACGTTACTGAGCAACGACAAATTTAACACCAGAGCCGCCCAGAATTATCTTTTAGGAAGAGCAATTAGTAATTTTTCAAAATTTAAGAAGATGTACGATCTTGTCTTATTTAACGACTCGGCTTTCCGCTAGAAACGGAAGTAGGGTCTGATTTACAATAACAATATTTAGCTTCTATTAATAATATTTAACCTCTTATAGAAAGAAAGAAATTAATATAAAACAAACACCACATTTTACACAAATCACTTCATAAACCATACTCCTTATTCAAAACCATGAAATACCGACACAAATAGAGTCACGTGTTATCCACATTCTCGTCACATTTTGTTGTCCTGTTCAGAAATTGTATTTTATATTGTGTTGTGTACATAATTGATGCAGTGTTAGATTTATGTTTTTTCAGTAATAATATCATTGTATTTTACCAAAACAGCACTGGGTGCACGAAAATAAACTTAAATAAATAAATCAGTTCATAAAACGGGGAGTTGTACAGCAGTTTGTTTTCGAAAACATTTTTTAAATCCTTTATACACTCAACAACGAAAGGTAGGTATCGCTTATTTTACATTTTGAAACAGATTTTCTGCTCATCAGCATCAGCATTGAAATATTACGTATTGTATCTTTTTTAACATATGTACCTTAATTTACCCACACTTAAGATAATATTTAGTTTTATATTAATTATCCTTACACTGTATAATATTCACCAGTCTGAAGATGCCCATTAAAGGGTGAAAGCGCTAATTGGTCAAATAAATAAGTGAAAGTGTATCAAGTATTTTAAAATTAATAAACCATATGTAAATATAAGTTATTACATCATAACAATGGAATTGGAAGATTGGTTTAGCTTAATGTTTTTCCGTCTCGCGAGATGTATTTGCAGATATTTACTATACCAAGTGAGAATTGACAGTGCCCAATATGTTTGCTGATACTTTAATTTGTCTGAATTTTACTTTAATTTTAATAGTCATGCCAGAGGTCTCGGGTTCGATTCCCGACATGGTTGATATGAAATATTTATTTGAAAGGTTGTTTTTCAAATAAAATATTTCATAGTCCCGGGACTGTCAACTGATCATCTTACCTTCATGTAACAAAAAAATATCAAGGTACGCTGCGATTAGAGTACCAATGTCGTGTCCTATGCACCATTAGGTGCGGAAAGGGAATAATGATAATATTATAATACTATGCGATGCCATAAGTATAAACTTATAACATGCCAAGGTAAAAAAATATATTGAAATAAAGATAACGTAGTAAATTAGAAATGGCAAAAATATAAATTCTTAATTTGTTGGTATTATTGCTATGTAAATAAAATTCCCTAGGTATAATACAAACTGCCTCGTGCTAGAGGTTCAGAAGTTTGAAGCCAAGAGGAGCCCAGGCCTATCAAGAAAATAGGTCCCGAGTCTGGTTCACGGCAGAGGTCGATGTGAAATATAATTTGATATTAATGACGTTTTTTTGTAAACTTATTATAAAATAAATAACCGTGTTAAATTATTAAACTCAAAAACTATATTTTTAGTTAATTTACAGTAGATATTTTTTGACGTAAAGGTACCTTCTGGATTGATATTATATATTACTAAGAACATCTTTCAGGAGTTTCTTAGAATGAGCAAAAAATGAGCAAAATCTCCCCCATGCCAATAAAGGTTTCAGATATTTTGACTCCATAAAAATTTACATTGAATAACTGAAGAAATATAGATTTGCAAATAAAGGTAGACTTATGAATTTTAAACATTGTGTTAAGTAATATTGATGTTTTTTGTTGATATTTCTTGATAAAACTCCATAGTTAATGATTATGATAAAATTATAAATAAACTTATCAATGAAACTTCTTGGTTTAGTTTTACTTTTTATTATTTTGACCAACGAGCGCTTTCACCCAAGCAGGCATCTTCAAGAATGGTGAATTGTTTACACCGTGATCTTATCTCCAAAATATGTTAAGAGTAGTATAAAAGCTGTAAACGTTGTAGACAATTCACCAGCCTTGAAGATGCCTACTTAGGCGAAATCGCTCGTTAGTCAAAATAACAAAAAGTAAAATTAAACCAAGAAGTTTCATTGATACGTTTATTTGTAATGTTATCATAATCATTGTGTAAAGTAATCATTTTCACTTGCCAAAGATAAGTCATTAGCCCTGTGAATCGATAAAACTTCCGTATTCCCTTATATACATCCCCTCCAAAATATTCTTCATCACTGTCGTAATATTTATTCATTTTAACAACCCTTTTTAATTAACGATTGGGTACTTATGTTGTAAATCAGTTTAAAAATACTTATGATGACTAAATGATGTTTTATGGAATCCAATACCAATGTATTGAATTCAATAGTGTAAAGCTGCGAAAAATACGGAAGTCTTGGCATTTACAGAGTTTGTGAATTGTTATTGCCTGGGTTAAATGACCACTTTAAAAACAGTGTAATATTCAACATTCTGCCTGCAGATAGTTTACTGGCATTTTCAAATTTTTATACTAAGTTTGAATATTATATTTCGCATGTATGTTGGCCCACTATTGATAATCTAAGTATGAAGAAAATTAACGACATCTATTGTCGGAAAAGGGCATATGTTTTAAAACCCTTTTTATTGGATTGGTTTTCAAAAGTAGACAACGGCGAGAGTTTGAGCTGTTTTACTAACCTAACTTACTCAAACCAGATACTTTTTAAAAAGAGTATTTTCGGATTTTCCCGGGATCGATTTGGGATCGATATATCAATGGTACGGAATTGATATACTCTCGATTAACACACACAAATAAGATTTCAATCGCAACCATTTTCTTTTCCGTTTTTTGGTTTTACGATCTGCTGACCTCACACTTATCATATCTTTTATTAAATTATTAAGTAACTGTTTGTATTTCTCGGTGGCGATTACAATGGGAATTTAACATGTGTATCTTCAATTGTCTATAAAGTAAAATCGAATTTTCCGTACGAAAATGTGTGTTTTGTATGACTTTTACATATGAAACGTTTTCAATTACACGTCACAGACGAAAACACTGAAAGTTTTTACACAAAAAAAAAAAACATTATTTTAGAGACATTTTAACCAAACTCTGTTAAATCATTTAACATTATTTCTAGTTTTACATTACAATTTGATCACAACACGTAATGATGATATCAGGTGTTATTTAGTTAAATAAACATCCTAGTTACGCATTACTCAAAACATGTCAATACAATTTACAAGTTTTTGTTTATTGTAACGTTACTTTTGTAATTAACAGGCACTCATTAATTTATAAAATAGATATATCGGTTATTCTGATAAACTTACTTTTTAAAGTTACGCTATTGTTGTTTGAAATGTAAAGTTTAGTTGGTTTAACATTGCAACGTTTTAATATTTATTAAGTCTGTGTCCAAGTGAATGAAAAGTACAGTTCCGTTTGTGAAATAAAAGCAGAATCCAGGACGAGTGTTTTTGACTCGACGGCTGGTCTCAAGTAAAAAACCTGAAAAAAGTAATCGGAAGAAGAAAGGTCCGCCCGTACTGTAGCGGTTCATGCATTTGCACCCACCATACTTGAGGTCCCGGGTTCGATTCCAGGGAAGGTTGATATGAAATATTTGTTTTATAAGGTGGTTTAAACTAAAGGTTTTCATTATCCCTGAACTGGTATCTGAAGTGTAAAATTGATTGTCTTACCTTCCCTTAACACAATCATTCCCCAATCGGTCTGTATAGACCTCCAAGGGTCAACTCTGACCTGCAAGGGGTCCCTGTCAGTGAAATAAAAAAATGAGGGATGGATGACATGTAAATGGGGTCCACGGGAGTGGATTCACCCACCATCTTTTTTACACCACCCGACTTTTAACTTTTTGTGTAATTATTTACGAAAAATTGTTACTAGATTTGGGTTTTATGTCGTTTTTTTGTTCAATTTTAACATTTAAGACCTATTTGTATATTTTTAATTTTCCACTCTACAGTAAACTCTATCAAAACAAATAGCAGCATTCATTCAAAAACACATTAAAAGTTTATGGATTTGTGAAAAATCAATATTAAGAAAGCAGGAGATCATCAATATTACCTAAAACAGAAAAAAATCTCTAAAAAAAAAAGCTCTAACAGATGACCGAGATACGTTGCATTTAATTAAACAATGCAAAGCGCTATACATTGTCAGATTCGGATAAGGGTTGAATGCTGTTATTTATTAATCGTAATTATTCTCGATTAGCTTGTAATAATAAAATAGGGGACGTCGGATCAAATGTTTAAGCTTTGATCTCGTGTCTACCATTTTAAGTACAGTTGTTGAAATAATTTTAATTACTTAACGTATGTATATTGTAAACATAAAATAATGAATTAATAAAAATACGAAAATCGTAATAAAATAAAGTAATTTCGAGTTTAATAATTATAAATACACTCACCCGCAATGGTTTCTGCTTGCATCCAATATTTGTTTATAATTGTAGTCCAATTACTATCGGAATAATAATCGTCCATTGCTATTTTCACGAACCCCGACATTTTGAAAGTTTTTATGAAACGATTATAAATTTAAATGATTTCACTGTTACACCCACACTTAGCACTGTTTTAAATTTAAGTTTCTAATTCACTTGTTCTTCTTGCCAAATGCTTTTACCACTTCTCCTGACAGGATCTGAAACGTAACGACACAATTATAAGCCAGAGTCAATTCAAAGGAGAACAAGGAAAAACCTTCGGAATGACAGATATATTAATTACAAACATATTTGAATAAACAAGCGAGTCATAATTAACTGGTAAAAGTACTATACATAAAACATACACACGTAAAAATAAAATACGGAAAATAGGAAAATAAATAAAAATAATATGTAGGTATGATTTTACAAATATTAGATTACAACACATTAGCATGAAATGTTTGAAAATAAAATTAACCAAATATAAAATATATAAAACAAAACTAGTAATGAAATAAAATTGTTATCATAAAACTTATTTTTAAATACGAGAAAGTTATATATTTTCAAGCAATTAAAGGTAGATAATATTTTACATCACTAAAGTATCAATAAAAATATAATGTAGGAAAAACACTTAACAATTGTTTTATTTATACCTAAAATATTTACTTCCTCGCATTTTAAACAATTGCACACTTACTTTAATTAAAAACTAAATTAATTATCGTCATGACTGCGAATGTGTTATGAGTTGAATGTATTGAAGTCAAAATAAGAAAGGCGCTATAAAAATGAAATCAACGCGCGGTATAACGAAAACTTTCGCCCGGAAATGGAATGTGTTCTCCGACAGACTACTACTCGCGGATGGCGGATTCGAGAATGTACTTATCTCATCGTGGTCGAAACGTGAATGGATGTGGAGACGAGAGACTCGCTGCGGGCTGCAGTACCAGTGCTCGTACGTAGCCCCACAGTCCGCTGGCGTCACCTCTATGCCGCCGCGTGCTGACTTCACTACCTCCGCAGAGCCGACCGAGCGCCGGGTACTCGCCAGCCTCCAAAATGTCGACTCTCCAAGGCGAGAGAGGAAACCGAAGCCGCTCTCCGTCTCGCTGAATGTCGCTACGATTACTTATTAAATCTAATATAATATAATATAATATATCGTGTTCGACCCCGAGGAAACAGGAAGGAAACGAATATTCGTAAAATTCTATTTCGTTTAAGAATATTAAAACTAAATTTATCGGTTCAGTTTTTCAAATAAAAAATTACTACGCATTGTCATTGAAAGCATTGAAGGCATAATTTATAAAACATTTTTTAAATTTTAAAATTTATTGATACATTTATTACAAAAACTAAATCTTTATCACTGTCATAATAATGACCTTTCCGCACCTTATGGTGCATAGGGCATTAGTACACCAATTGCAGCGTATCTTGATCATTTTTACAATATAAAGGTAAGATGGTTGGTCTTAGGCTTCAGGTGCCAGTATAAAGACTATGGTTATATTCTAGTGTAAATACGCCTTTTAAATAAATATTTCTTTTAAATTTAATTTAATATCAATTTTAAATAAATACACGATAATGTTAATGAATAAATTATTTTGTAAATATTTCGAGAACTGTAAGCACATTGAGGAAGAAACGAATGAATAATTAATGTATTTTTTTACATACAAAGTTTTATACTTTAAGGAGTTTTTAAAACTTATTCTGCCGTTTACAAAATAAATATTTACAATGGTAATGACATAACACGAAGATATAAAAAACACATAAAATTACATCTATAAGGCAAAATACATCATAATATTATCACTCAAATTGTTAAGAAACTTTTGTCAAAATAATTTGTCAAAGGCTATTTAAGTAAGTTGGTATACAATCAAAAAATGAGATTGTAACAATAAGTGAAAAATAATTTAATATCAGTGGATTTGTTTTCAGGATGAGACAAACCTATATCAGGATGCAGATTTGAGCCTACTCCGTTTTTGGGGCATTCCACTGTGACTGGTAGGACTTTTGATTCCACAATTTGAACAACTTTGAGTAATATCTATGACATCAGAATTTATACAATCGTAGAACAGTTTTTTTAAACAAGATAAATAATCATTTTATTATACTGTTTTCAAGAAACAGCCAAACAGTGAATAAGTTCTGTGTAATTATATTTGAATGAATGCGACTGGTGGGACACTGGAAAATTCCACTCTTCTGCCTTTGTGCATTTGAAGACGAATTTAAGCCAAACTGCTCAATATTAATGTGAGTTTTTTTGTATTGTAAAGCATGTAATATTAAAAATTTATGTTTGAATAAATAAAAGTCAAATAAAAAATCAAAAAACAAGACTAATCGTGACCGGTGGGACAGGGTTTTGTAACTCCTAATAAAAATACTGACTAAATAGTAACTCTGTTTGAAACACTAGTTTCTAGTTGTTGTAATAGCAAGTTGGTATTGTTTATTACCTTTAAAAATATTTTTGCATATTGCACATTTAAAAAATAAAAACGTTTAACTATATATTATTAAAATTAAAAATTTACGTCATTTTTCCACTTCGTATGGAATAAACCTTTTATGAAATAAGTTGTTTTGTTCGAGATTGGGATATTTGACTTCATTAAACGATTCATTAATTACCTAACTCAATAATATAAATGCCAAAAAATATTTCCCAAAAAATGAAATAACCAAATATGAAAGTTTTGAAAAATGAGCAAGATGGTAAACTTGAATTGCTTCTTCTAAAAAATTTATCCATGATTTTTATTTTTTTAGGCTTATTTTTATTTCTTCGTTTTTTTCTAGACCAGCGTCGAAAACCCATTTAAACATTTCTAATTAAGTTATCCTTGGTATTGAATTAACTAAATATTTATGGTAAAAAACGATCTTTAAACTTGTAAACAGCCATTTTGTATTATTTTTCTTCACATCAATTGACGCATTGAAAATGATCGACAATTTAAAATGTTTGAGTAGTTCACAAGAACGTAAATACATCAGTTTTAAAAAAAGCAGTGTATTTTTTTCTTCGACGGAAAATGTGTTTAATGATTCTTTATTGTATTTTCAATTACCTAAATAACGGAATCTGTTTTACGATACGTTCTACATGTGGATATAAAAGTGTAGATAATTCATATGATATGTATAAAGGTACCTAGATACATACATAAATATCTTTAACCTACAAAAATACGTCATAAGTGAGACTAAAAGTTTGTTGCATCGCGATAATTTGATTTTAAGACTAGGTATTGGAGTTTTTTTGTTTTTTAAAAATAAAACAAGCCAAATAAAAATATTTGTCTTTATACTTTTTAAAAAAAAAAAATCAAACCATCAAGTAGATTGATTTATTTAACTGACATTTCTTGGTGGAACGGCGTTTTAATTATACCTAAAAATAAAATTCTGCAACCTCGATCACTGGAAAATATTATGAATATAGGTGGAAAAAACTAAATACAGTATTTTTACTATTGTAACTCTTTAGTGCTATTAACTGTCTTAAATTACCCCATTTTTATGTATTCGCATTGTCTAAAAACAGGACGAAACTTTTCTGGAGATGAAATACGGTATTTTCAAAAAGAAAGGATTTATTTATATGCATGAATGCTAATTTGTCACTTTTTTTTTGTATTTATTTTTGTTTAAAAATGTAAACATGAACAGAAAAAAGTATAAAAGAAAAAATAATGAATCCCACTAACGAAATAAAAAAAATAATCACAACATAAAAAAACATACTGAAAAAAATCTTAAGCCTTTTATATACAAAGAAAAATAATGTAAAATAAATATTTAAAAAAATTAAGATTGATGAATATTTCTACATTAATAGATAAATTTTTCTAAGTATTTTTAGGGCTTTTCACCTTTTAATGGCTGGTTGGAGCGGTCACTTAACATACTGTTTAACATTTACATATCTTAAACTCCCAAGTGGGTTAAAAACGGTAATCAAATAAATATAATATGTGCGTACCGATGAGCGGTTCGGTAAAATAAATAAATAAAATGAATGATTGTCTTTCTTTCGTGGTAGTCACTACACCGCGCCGATGAAAGAGAAAGATGAGAAAAAATCCCCCTCGGGCTATCCTCAGCAGGTTTCGTTTGGAAATTGGTATGCCGTGATACGATGCTCGCATATTCTTGCACTATATATACGGAACACTCAATTACTCGGTACTTGGGTATTGCTACCTGGTTTAACTGTACTTCCAATAAATCCGGCCCGGATCCTCTCGGAAATAACCTTTAATAAATGTATAATTTCACTACTACAGCAGTGAACATCTTAAAAATTGTAGTTCTATGTAAATGGTCGTACAGCTAAAAAAAACGTAATTCCTCCTTTAGCCTGTAGCCGTTCTCTCCTGAACAAAACCCTTCTCCATCCTTTTCCATGCCGGACGGTCTTGGGCATTTGTATACACGCTGTTTCTTAATGTTTCGCAATACCATCACTCCAACGGAGCTGGTCGTCCGGGGTTTCTGGAAGTAGCGTAGAGACGTTTCGTCCATCTATCGTCTGAGCTGCGAGCGACATGACCAGCCTGGTGTCATTTCGTAGTAGGTAACTATTATTCATAATCAATGCTTCATATCATGTGAAAAATACGTATTAAAAATTGTCATTGTCATTTCCATATCCACACTCAGTGGTGCATAGGGCACTGCATTGGCACTCAAATAACAGTGTATCGAAGTCATTTTGTCACATGGAAGATAAGGTGATCTGTCTCATTCCTTGGAACGTGAAATATTGCAGTGTTAAACTACCATTAAAACAAAAACTTTACGTTGACTCGAATCCGTGTTCAGGCGGATGATGAATATAGTTCTGCGTATTTGAAATGTAAGGGTGATTGACTTTTTTTAAATACGAGTAATGTAAAATGAACCGATTCTTGCCTAGAAAGATTCTCATATATAGGTCCATAAATATTGTTGATTTTCTCTTAGAATGATGGCGATATAAATATATATGTAATCAAAGTAAGTGTAAATATAAGTTTATATGAATATTGTCATATAAAGTTTACTTAAAAAAAGAAGATTAACAGAAAATTTATGAAGGGGACGTAAATGCAAAGTTAATTTAAGATAAGCAATATTAAAAAATGCGTCGTACTTGTGTGACAAAAACCTATAAAATGATTTAGAACATACGTCGTTATGAAGTGATTGCACTATCTATGAGGACGGTTAACATTTTTAAGAGCTGCATTATTACTATTAGATATTAGGTAACCATTTTTATAACGTCATAAAAACCGGCATTTGTAGTTTGATAATGATGCTCATATTATCGGATTGCAAAGGTGATCAAATTTTATCTATCGACTAAACTTGTCGAAGACACGTGGATTGATACAAAAATATAAATCAATATTCTACTTATGCAACAATGACAAGTCAAATAAACGAAGCCGTGTGGTAGGTATTGCAGAATACTAGTTCGGATCTATCGGTTCTATTTTGGCAATGCCTGTTCTAAAGAAGCACTTGATAAAAGTATTATTATGTTATAATCAATAATGAATGGGTAAATATAACATTTCTTTTGTATATGCGAGGCGCGTACACATATTTAAAAACAAACTATTTTTGTATTTAGCGATGGGATAAACAGTTATATGATTGCAAAGTATGGTACTTACTGGGGAGGATTTTTAGCCGTTATAGGATTTATCTGTACTTTTAATTAAGCAAAAACTTTGGCATGATAGATATTTTCAACGAAACAAAATATTACTTCAAAAACATGTGAAAATTGTGATGGAGACGTTATATGAGCAAAATGCTTTTATTTATTTTTTGCTTTGTAAGAAAATAGATATGTTTTATTCATTAATTTTTCAGTCAATTATTATCTAATCCTTTTTAAAAGGAAGAGTTTATTGGATGGGATTAGTAGTTTATTTTTATTTCATGTAGATATTATGATTGAGTTTTAATTTTATAATTAATTATACTACTCATGCATATTAATATCAGCTTCGCGATATAGTGGTCAGCGCCTGTGTCTACCATGCAAGAGGTCTCGAGTTCAATTCCCGACATGGTTGACATGATATATTGATTTATAAAGGTGTTTTTACATAAAAATATTTCATAGTCCCTGGACTGGTACCTGAAGCGTAAAACTGATCATCTTAACTTCATGTAACAAAAATGATCAAGAAACACAGCGATTAATGTAGTAACGCAGTGCCCTATGCACCATTAGGTGTGGAAAGGGAATAATGATAAAATTTATATTTTTTTACCGACTGTCGGTTTCAGTAGTGAAATAAATTTTTAAAAAAGAAAAAAAAAAGAATTTTCACAGTAATAAAACTAATTAATGTCAAATAAATACATAATTCGATAGAAATTCATTGTCATAAAATTATCGGGTTGTGGTCCCGTAGGGTCGCGGACTCTTGGCTCAAATGTCCAAGTTTCCAACCCACTCTATCGAAACGTTATGGCTATTTTCTAATAGTTATTTACAACTAATTTAAAATCCCTCCCCCCTAAAATTAAAATATCTGGGTAAATTATAAGAACGAAAATGTTTATTTGAAAAAAATAAATCACACCCCTCATACGCACTATAGGGCACTGAATTGATTCACGTAATGCGGCGTATCTCGATCACCTTTTACACGAAGGTGAGGTGATCATCGTTTTCCTCTCCACACTCATTGGTGCATGGGGCACTGCATTGGTGCTCCATGGTAGCGTATTTGGATATTTTTTGTCACATAGAAGGTAAGGTAGTCTTACATTTCAGGTTCCAGTTCAGGGACAGTGAAGTATTTCAGAATGAGACCACCTTTTAATGAAATTGCACAGAAAAGTATAATTAAGATTATGGACAAAAATATTATTACGACTATTTCCTAATAATGAACTATACGTAGAGAGTGGATTTCTTAGTTTTAAAAAATCATATTTATTTCATTGCTTGAAATATGTTCACATAAATAGGGAATTATTTAGCAACAATTTAAATCGGATTAGCAAAATATCCGATAGTGTACTGCCAGTTCCAGGATGCAGAACTAAATTTGCACAGAGGCACTCTTTACATGTTGGTCCAAGATCCTTCAATCTCCTACATAAGGGATTACAAAACATTAAATCTCTGATACAGTACAATCTCTTAAAAGTAGGTTTGAGGTCTTGGATTAGCATGGAAGAAACGGATAGACACCTTTTAAAAAAAAAAAATATATAAATATACTGCAAATAAATCCTGTTTTTGTAATAGCAGTATATGTAAATCTTGTTTTTCTTTTCATGGTACTGTCATACTATATTTATATGCCATAAACTTATAAATTATTAAAAAAGGAATGACCCACGCTCAGACGCTGAAGTCTTTGTGGGTATTTTTTCTAAATTTCGCTATTGCTTAATTTTTAGATGTATTTTTTTGAGTGTATTTTTGTAATGAAAATTATATGTTAATATATATATGGAAAAAAAAACAATTGAAAAAAAAAAAAAAAAATTCCCGGAATTGAGACCGGGACCTCAAGAATGCTAGATAAAAGCGTCAACCACTACACTACGTGGCTTAGTTATCGGAATTCGATTCCCTTTTCCTGGATTTTTATCTGAGAGCAGTTTTCGAATCGAGAATCAAGCGCACGATTAGTGGACAAATGCGCTAACCACTATACTGCGTCGAGGACATAAAATACATTTAATTGGTTCACAAAACAAAAACGACGCTTTTAAATTGGTCAATTCAAAATTTAAAGAGGTGATTTGTTTTAATTTATATAATTTCAATAATATGTTACATTAGGGTAAGACGATCAGTCTTACGCTTCTGGTGCCAGTGAAATGTTGCAATGCATTTAAAATAATTATTTTACCTTCGTCCCGCCAAGAATCAAATCTGGGAACACAAGCATAATTAGCAAACGCGGCAACCACTACACTATGAGGCAGACTTAGCTTTTTTTTCAGAATTTTTACCTGAGAGCCAACAAGTCGAAAGAAAACAGACATACTGGGTTCTGGTTCTATTTCACACAGAATTGTATTCCGAAACTACCTAGACGCGGACATTATCGGTGTACTAATACAGTAAGTACTTTATGCACTGGGTGCGGAAAGGGAAATTATGAAAAATGTTAATAAATGCAAAACAAGTGTGATCGAATTTCGAGTCAATTTCTTATATTGAATCATTTTCATGGAATAATCTTGGTAACTTAATGTTTCACTATCACGCGAATTGCTGCCCGAATCGTTTTATTGGTAAAGTGACTGACCCATTAACACATTTATTGAGAAATAATGCAAGGAGTTGTTCCTTCAGTATGGGCCAATAGATCTTGCACTGGCTATAATCATTGTCCTAGAATGCAACCATGCGCAGAATGCGGTTGCAATACTAAAGTGCATACACTTTACGCAACCTCTTCCTGTTTGTCTATTTCTAGACAAGTTTAACAACTACTTTCGTTGCTGCAAAGTTCAAACACCCAAGCGAGTTGATTACAAACAAAACATGGACTTCCAAGTGGGTAACAACTGTTACGATTCAACAGACTTGAAGATCGACTATGAGGAATGTTGAAGACTTACTTAATTTCAGAAAGTGGTGAAAGCTTGCATAAAACTTTTTTTATACTTTCAGATAAATGCACATTATTTCGATGATTATTACTTCGACTACCACGCTGCTCCCGCTGGGTTTAGCAGAAAGAAAGGAACCCCAAAAGCGCAAAGCTTGGTATACAGTCTTAGCTTCTTCTTGTCATGCATGGCCTTCGATTACGTTGGTTTTGGACATGATCAGATAATGAAAATCTCTCCTGGAAGTCCTCGTCTAACTTTACATTTCGCTCTTGTCATATAATGTCGGTGTTTTATAATTCTTCCACCATCTTTTTCGTTCCACTAAATTCTATTTCGGTAAATAATTAACCATACTAAAAAAACTTTAAAATAAGTTTATGCGTGAAAATTCCTAACAGTTTTTCTTATAATATTATTATTCATTCTTTATATCGTAATGGATTTTTATGGTTAATTTTTAAAGAGATGCTTCCCCTATGATAATTTTTTAATTGAATCTTTAGTTAAAATCTGTTTTTTTGTTTTTTTATTTAAATAGGGTAATATCAAGATTTTTTTTACAGTTTAAAATTAATAAGGGTCTGTGAAATACTGTCAAGTAAAAAAATATAATTTTAGATTCCCGTGAAAACGGTCCATTGCATTGGCCACATTCCTAATACGTCACGATTCGGTTAAATTTTTAACTTTATTTGTGACTGTTAAAGTTTATACAGAACATCATAATGAATCTTGACGTCGCAAATATCAAGGCCAAACATATCGCGTTTTAGAAGAACCATATTATTTAACAATTTGATTTTAAGATATTTCTTTAAAATACCCGTATTGATTTTGAAAGTACAATTATTTTTTTAAATCCATTGCACATATTTTTATTTTTATTCGAATTATGAGATATTTTCCTAAAAAATAAAAGATTAATTTTGTGTTTTTTTTTGCACCAATCCCTATTAAAAACATTATTTTTTTGCATTCCCACCGGGAATCGAACCCGGAGCCGTATGTTTGTGAGGAAAAAGTAATTTATAAAAATGAGAAATGTATTTCAAAATAATGATTATTTTATTACGATTTTATTTATTCCAATAATTTCAAAGTAGACTGAATGCTGTGGATAAGCCATTTCTCAGGCGAATGTGTGGTAAAACTATGTATGATTGGTGCATAAATGTTAAGATCTGTGCATTATGCAAGGCTGAGACTAGCATTATGGTCAAATTTAAAAAAAGTAGTGCTAGGTTGGTTTGGTCATGGAGAGCGAATGGACAGCGAAAGTACTGCTAAAATGATTAACGATGAGAGTGTTGATGAATGCAGGAAACGAGGAAGAACGAGAAAGACATGGTACAACCAAATCCATCAAATAATTGAAAATATACATGTCAAAAGTTGGAATTATCGGCGAGCGTGAATGAGAAGATGAATGAATTTAAAGCGAAATTTGTATGCAAAGGCAAAGTGATATGGCATTCTATTCTCACTGCCTACTCCTTTGAGGAAACGACGATACAAATTAACACGTATTTTCACACATATTTAAACATAATGAGCATTGGTTTGTATGTTCCTAATAATTATTTAAGACAGCGTCAGCATAGATTGTTTCATATTCTGATATTTAAGACCAACCTGCCTATGGTTACGCCTGTTGGAAGGGCTACCGCTATGCTGAACAACACCGCTCTGGATATTGATCTGTTCCATGTATCCGAAGGGGTTTTCCAGAGCAGGATTCTCCTACTACTTTGACATGAGTCTCTTCCGTGTACTTTTTTTTCTTTTTTATAAAATAAACGTATTGAATAAATATTTGTAATGTATTTGTTATATTTAAAATAAATTAATTGAATTGAATTGAATGATTTTTCTATAAGGGTAACTGTGATCCTTACTATCTTTTTAATGTATTGAAACAATCCGTTTTTTTTAAAGGCAGAATTAAACTATTTAAAAAAAATATTTTGCTGCTGCAAAAAGCTGACGCTTTTCATCAAGCTACAAAGTTGCATTACTCCGGTAGCAGAATTGATTATCTGTCGCAAGGTATTTGATGTAGGGGCGAGGACTTGATAGATGCTAGATACGATAAATGCATTGCAAGTTACAACATAGTGGCTGCAGGTCGGTCGTGAACCAAACTCCCAAGTTGTTTCACAACAGCTATGGAACTACAGCGGAACGGTCCGTGTCGTGTTAAAGAATACCCCGTGGAATATTCAAGTTCTAGCTGGCACTCTTACCGAGTTCTAGCTAATATGCAAGGCATTGCATTCGATGTTGGAAAACTCGTTATATTGGATAATTCCTGGGCAAGTTAGCCTACTTCGCCACCTCATGTGAAGTGATCAAGTCCAGCAGTGTATTGGCCAATGTCGCCGGTTACAGCTACGCAAGTTATTCTACCACCATAATACAAACCGATACTATGGCGAACGGTAATAACTTATTACGGGATCATTATTTCACAAATATAAATTTTAAAAGCAAAGCGCATAGAATTATAATATACCAGAACCAAGTTTGCGTATATCGCATTGTGTCCAAAAGTCTGTGAAATGCCCTTCCCCTGCACAACATCCCGCCTTCGCGCATGCGCAAAGGGGCCGCGTAATGTTGCCAGACCGCGAACAATATATTATCTAACACAAATATAAGCTAGTTGTCTATTATATTTTACCACAAAAAAAAATTCTGACTGGACTTTAAAATAAACTGGTACCTACTTTTATAAGGCAAATGTAAAAAAATAAATTAAATAATTATTTAATAAATAAGTAAATTAATGCCGTTTAATATTATACTGAGGCTTATTAATAGAAATCCGGGTTAAAAATTACAATATTCCGGTAATAATAACATTTTATTTTATTTTTAATAAAAAAAAATATTAGCATAAAAAACAATACATGCATTAAAAAAATGGAACACTTAAGGTTGAACTTGCCAAAAAAGAGTCTGGCTCTTGTGTTTAGCAAGTTTACAAAATATTATAAAAAAGAAACAAAAAATGCAAAATAAAATAAATAAAAAAATTAAACAATTGAGAAAATAAAAAATAAATTAAAAACACTAAATTAATAAGTCCACATTGTTTTGTTTAACAGTCTGACAGACGGTAAAATAATCGAATACTTAAATAATATTATTTGTGAATTCCGAATGAAATTTAGAAATGTGATTCCACTCTATCCCCTTTTAATCCCAGCAGTATTTTGACACTTAAAAACGACACAACACGGCACAATTGAATTTAAATCGGCATTTGCGTACTAAGCGATGTCTACAGAGTAACTAATGGCCAAAACGTAAAACGAATCATTCATGAGTAGTTTAGTCGGCCTCGTGGTGTAGTGGTCAGCGCGTTTGCTTACCATGCAAGAGGTGTCAGGTGCGATTCCCGACAAGGTTTATATGAAATATTAATTAAAAAGGGTGATTTACACAATAATATTTTATAGCCCCTGGACTGGTACTTAAAGCGTACGACTGATCAACAAACCTTCGTGTAACTAAAATGATCAAGATACGCTGCGATTGGTGTACCAACGCAGTGCCCTATGCATTATTAGGTGCGGAAAGGTATTGGTGGTGGTTAGTCGGGTTCAGTTTGATGTGCGTACACGGTTTCTGAACTATTATGATTTTATGCTAAAGCGATTCATGGTGAATCAGTACAACAAATCATTATATCATTGAAAAAGTCAGAAAACTCAACGATCATCGCCATCTTAATTATTTGGAATTTTTCGATCACTAACGACAACTCCCTTGTTACCTATTTGAGAATAAGTTTATAAATTGATTGTTGATGTTTGAGTATGTCCAAATGCTTGTAGATCAGCTGGATTTCCTCCCTAGGGAGTTATTAATATTTAAATTTATTTCAACAGAGAGGGAAAACATTTTTGAGAAGGAAATATGGAAGTCTGGGCATTTACAGGGCTTATGGCTTGGACATACTCAACCATTGTTAAATTAACTACCTGGTAAAAGAAGAAGTATAAAAATTGGAAAATTGTCTTCAGGCGTTGTCTAATAGGTGATTTGGTTCAGTCGGATGAATCTCACCCACGTGATAAAGGTTTCAGCTCTTTTACTTCACAAAAGTCAACAGATGCGAGAGTTGAGGAAATGTGTGTTTGAACAAACATGGGCAGAATGGTGAATGTTACACAGTGTGTAAAGTGGCCACTTAAACCAACCAATGACAGGTCATAAGCCCTGTAAATGCCTAGACTTCCATATTCCCTTCTCAAAAATGTTTTCCCTCTCTTGAAATAAACTTAAATATGATTATCGATTGTTTAAAAATATTTTGACTTTTTCCAAATGTTTGTAAACAATGCGGAATTTTACTCCACAATGCCGAAATCTATTGCAAAAGTGAGGGAAAAACATTTTTAAGAAGGAAATGTGAAGTTCTATGCATTATCAGGACTTTTCAGGCGTCGGGTTTCCTATGAGGTGAGTGAAATAATACAGTTAAATAAATCTCACCTACATCAATAGAGGGTTTTTCGCTCTTTTTATTCACGACAGTCACAGAAAAGAAAGTTGAGAAAATGCGCATGTTCAAAAATCAGCAGAATTATATATGATACAGTGTGTAAAGTGGCCGCTCAAACCAGAAAACGACAGATCACGAACATTGTAAATGCTTAGACGTCTATTTCCCTTCTCTGAAGTATTTTCCATCTCCGTTGTAATTTTTTAACATTTGAATATTATTTTATTTATTTTAAGAAAACAACAATTACGGCAGTAAACACAATATTTACGAATAAACTATGATTATAGGCAAATTATAGTTTTCTGTGTGTTTTTTTTATACTTTACTTTGAATCTTCAAGTAGAGCATGCATAAAAAAAATCCTATTTGCGTTCTAATAGTATCAATGTATATATACTTCATTTATTAGTTGTTAAGCACTTATTCCTTACCTTCAGTTGGAATTTTGATAAAAAAAAATCGTTAATGATTGGCATGATATTTTTTTACTTCCTTTTATAAAATTGAATTTTGTGACTTATAATATCGTTTATATTACTTACTAAATAAAATTCCAATACAAGGGTACTTTTGTACGACCACTTAGTATCGCTCCATTCCACTTGTAAAAATATACATAGGTACTATGTATAAAATTATAATCATTCTTAAAATAAAACATTTATCATATCACAAAAAAAAAAGTTTATTATTCTTTCGGTCTTAAAAAACCTCATCGTCAACGGATTCACACGAGTGAGTCACTCTAGATTAATTTTTTTTTAAAAGCATTTTAAAAAAATAAATTAAAAAAACCTAATGATTATTTTTTATTGACGCATGTTATATATCTTAAAATGGGCAAAAGGGAAAAAGTATTACATCAAAAACGCTTTTCTAAAAATTGAATTCATAAGTGCCAGCTTGCACATGGAAAACCTTTCGTAAGCAATACGAAAAACAGTGCGTTGTGCCAATTGGCAGTTGCGTGGCAAAAAAATAAAATATTTAGATCATTCACGCTAACCTCAAATGCTATTATCACAAACATTGTAAATTGGATTTACAGAGTCACCTGATTTATTCAAGTAAATACTTTGTGGCAAGGTGAAGTTTTTAAAGTAATAATTATACCATATAAAACGTAATTTGCCTTTGTATCGGAGCTTAATAACACTTATTTAAATAAATGTGTATTGAAACATTAAACGGTATTATTTGATACCAGATGTATTCAATTTGTATTCCACATTTTTAATAAAATAATATTATTTCCTCACAAGGGTGAGTGGGGTGACCCGAAGAAATAATAAAAAAACATTTCTATTCTGTTCTATTTAAAGTATGCATTCAGGAGTATTCACAAAAATACTGTCAATAACCGTTTATAAACAATATTAGAACGATTTTCAATGATTGGTTTTTCATTCCAGCATCCTTAGATTCAAAGAATCAACGTATGTACATGTTAATAAATATAATCTGTAGACACATTTTTGCAATTTCCGATTGTTTTGAGAGTAGAAAGAGAAACGTTTTTGCAATTTTTGATTTTTTAAAGAATGTTGATTTTTCTTGTTTTATATCTTCGGAAATAATAATCTGAGTTGTTCCCCGTTACTTTCCTTGATGGGTTATCATTAGGGGTCGCCTTCCTTTAGTTGGGTGGGTTATATTATTTGGCGCTGGACATTCGTCATCCTCCTCTCACTCTCTGCTGTGACACTGGTGGTAATGCTAGTGGCTACATTGCCTCGTTTGCGAATATTTTTGACAAAGTATCAGTTGCGTTTCAAAAACGTCGGAAAAAAATATTTATCTAGTAATTTTAATCGATATTAAATAAATGAACTAGTCTTCTGTCAATCGTTAGTTTATAAACGTTATTTAGGTAACGTAATGCAGTTCAATGTAGATGTAATGCACTCTAATTATTTGGGTAAACCGCAGAATCATTTCTGAAAAAGGTATTATAGCGGTACAATAGCTCTTGACATGCCATGTAATAGAATTTCATAACATCAATATAAAAATTGACGGCGGATTTAAACGAGACTTACCCACCTGGATTTATTTACAATTTATGATTTATTTAAATACAATAAAAACGACAACAAAAAAGACAAACTAGAAAAGGGACCGACATGTTGTGGTCAGCATAAGAAATTAACTAAAATTTCGTACTGGAAACGGTTGTTATACATTCCGTGAAATGCAAGACATAATCGTTCTCATCTTGCAGGAATTATATCACGCATACTGACATAAATAAATAAAATCATTACAATCGGGTTGTGGTTCCGCGGATAGTGTCTAGGACTCACGGCTCAAAGGTCCGTGGTTCGAATGCCACTCTATCCTCACTTCATTCCCATGTTCTTATAGTGAGTTATTTATAACTCGTTGAAAATGGCCCTCAAAATAAAATATTTGGGTTTATCACAGGAACGCAAATATTTATTTTTAATACAAAAAAAAAACTTGGATTTTTAAATAGACTGTAATCACAGTTGTTGAAAATCCCGTAATCTTGGCCATCGTGACAGGGTTTAACCCTCAATGGATTTAACATTGACTGTAATATGGAAGTCTGAAAATTTACCATGTAACATTTATAACCCCTTTCAAAAAGGCCCTCGTTAAAAAAGTGTATTTGTTAATTTTTTAAACACGATATATCTATAAAATAACACATTATATTCGTACAATTATTTGTAGTAAAAAAAGAAAATTCAAAATTTGAAATTAATCACACACTCTGTATTTACAGACATCACAAAATATATTTACAAAAAGTTTGGGGACGCGCTTTTTGAGTCTATTTTCTTGAAAATAGCGCTATGCGTCAATTGTTAAAAATGTTTCCATCGTGAAGCAAGTTGGCGTGGCACATGTTGTGTAGATAATGTCTGCATTTGGGTCGTCCCAGACACTCTCCCATAGTAGAGTACACTTGAACTTCACTTAGCTCACTCCGCTTCCGCCTCCGATCTTTCGGTGAAAGAGAAAGCGATTCAACGCGCTGACATTATATCGGACATGAAGTGAGGCAGGGATACGAAACCGTAGATTTATTTTCCCGATCATAAGTTGTTGAAAAAGGTAGACACGAGAACACGTTTCACTTTAAGCTTATTTTAAAATCTGAATCAGCTTTATTTATCAATTTTATATTGATTTTTCTGCATCGAGATACCTTTGCATTACGTGGAAAGATATTTAGTAGACGTGGGTAAGACCCTAACACCGAGAGGATACGTATCACTCGATCTGCATCACTAAAGTGACCAAACTTTTAAGTAGTTCAGTAGAGCGAATGTATCTTTAGCTCATTCGGCTCATTCGGCTCATTTAGGTCATCATATTTCCGCATTTTCGTATCATTTGCATCTTCATATCTTTCGTATCTTTGTGTCTTTCGTGTCTCTAGTTTTTACACGTCTTCACTCTACCCCTCCCCTGCGCAATCCCGTGCCCTTGTCTAATATTTTTTTTTTACGATTGTTTCAACTTGTGAGGCCATTTTCAAACGATTGCCCCAACAAGGCAAAACAATTGTCACGAATTTTTTGTTTTTATATTTGTAAAAATAAAATAAAGTGTTAAGTAGACTCAAATAGTAAATCTAGTAAATCTTAAAAATTGTTAGGCTTCATGTTACGTGCGACTAAAGAATTCAAAAACATAGGCACTTTGAAGTTGATGTATACTTCATTAGTGAGAAGCCAGTTAAAATATAACTATACAATAGGGACTCTTTACTACAACTGTCACCAAAATTCTCTTAAAGGGTTCAAAAAAAATTCCCACGGTATATAAATTTTAAACTTAGAATCAGTCATGAATTTTTAAATTACGATTTTTATTAAAAATATTAAATTTGTTCAAACTTAACGATAGAAGAAAAATTATAGACTTTTTAAATTTATTCAAAATTGTAAATTCAATATGGGATTGCCCTGAACTATTATCTTTCATCAATTTGAGGGTGCCTGGAAAAATGACTAGACAGGTACCACCGTTTCGTAGCAACAATTCATGGACAGTGTATACTTGTAATGCCGTATTAAACAGACTTCATGAAGTCGGCAATAGTTATTTCCACGTATCCGATATATTTAGTGTAGGGAATTGTTCCTACAGAACAAACCTTTTGAATTTTTGAGATGGTGAATGGTAATAATTATATTTATTTATTCATGCATTTCATAAAATACAGTTTATTGTTCACTTTGCCCAGCTGTATGAAACGGTACTTATGATTTTCTTGTTGTATTACTGTAGAATGTTTTATTATTTAAACTTTCTACTGAATATGCTGTATAATTTTTAGGTTAATTTTATGAATATAAATCTTATATAATTTTTAGGTTTAATTTTTTAAATATAAATCTTGGGTATAAGGAAATTTATGTTTAAAAAAAATATATATAAATATCAAGCCATATTTGTAGTATTATAAATGTTTGTAAAAGACAGATTTGCCGTTTATGTTAACACTTTGTATTCCGGAGCCGTGTTAACACGTGATTATAAAACCCAACGTTGTGTCTCGGTCCTGTGTTTTCACGTGGTTCACCAGCTGTCTAAAAAAGTGCATTTTATTGACATCTAGTGACTTTTATTAGTACTTTTTTGCTGCTGGTAAACCACGTGAAAACATGGGACCGGGACACAACGAATGGTTATTATAATCACGTGTTTACACGGCTCCGGGATGTATCCTTTTTTTGTGCTTTGTAACGAGTGAGACCCTGTTTATGTGCGAACATTGCAATGCGCAATGTGGCTCTTCATAAAGGCCAATGTTGGCAAAACTATCATACAAAAATGACTTATTTAATTCATTCAAATAAATATGAGAAGTTTGAATTGATTTAACAAAGTATTTTCATAATTATGACACTTTTAAGAAACCCTTCACAAAGCATGAAATTTCGCAAAAATGGGCCGGGCACAGGGTAAATTCTATGTGTATTTGGCTGGTTCTAAAAGTGTTAATAAAATAAAAATAAATAAATCAATGTTTGATTTCTTATATTATAAGTTTAAATATGGAATTCTACAAAATAAACGTTAAATTAATCAACAAAGAGTATTTGTAGGTACCTAATCAACCTACTAACCACCTAGATAAGGGCAAAATCTCTATCAACGATTGAACTAAATGAACCAAAGATTCAAAAGACACGAATATACAAATGACACGCAGACACATTTAGTTAAGCTAGGGTTTCCTAGGACAGCGGTGCCCGTATCTTAACGGCCGTAGTGAACGGTGATGCGGTGGGAAGCCGTCGTAACGTTGTCTAGAGAGTGGTTTCCTAGGGAAACGGTGTTAAATGGTGTTGATAACACCGTTTTACTAGGAAACCACTCTTTAGTCATCGTTACGACGGCTGTCCACCGCATCACCGTTCACTACGGCCGTTAAAATACGGGCACCGCTGTCCTAGGAAACCCTAGCTTTAGGCGCTCCCTTTGTTTGCGAACTAACTGACCGAGATGTGAGAAACGTATTTTTAGTCCAATGTTTCCGACCCTGTCAGTACGACCGGGTCATTCACAAACTACACACCTCTAGGATCTAGGTATAATATTTTGTAACTTTCTAAAAAAAATATGAGTCAGTTTTATACTAGTAAAGCCGTAAAAAAAGATACCCTAGAGTCACACCAGAGCAGAGTAACTAAGTGTGTTTTTGTCAAATGTACGAGTAAGACATTGGACACGCATATATTTCAAGTATGTGAAAAATTACAATTTTAATGATTCCTTCCATGTATTTTCCATTTCCTCCATTTTCAATTCTAGTGTCCATTAATCAGTGAAGATTTTCAGGTAAAAAATGGACTAATTTATATTGAATGCTATTTTTACATACATTCAAATCAGCAATCAGAAATAAGATTATAACTAACTCAAACAAGTATTACCGAATGTTAAAAATAGATGCATAAATCGAGAAATTCTTTATGAAAGTAGCTAACTTGTTTACTCTAGCCCGGGAAAAGAGGGATTTAAAAATGAAAATATGGAGTTTAACAATATTTTGGGAATATTGAAATGGTTGTAGACTAACTCTCGACGGGATTGATATCAATATCATATATTTATTAGACGGAGATGAAGTTGTTGAGAATACTGACGTCTAGGTATATAGAGAGCTTATGATACGTCATCGGCTGGGTTAAGTGATCACTTTACACATAGTGTAACATTCAACATTCTACCAATAGGCGGTTGATGGCAATTTTTTGACTAATTAGATAACGAGGCAGACAATTTTGTTACAGCTGAACAAATTAAACAAAACAGAAATTGAAGTATTTTACCAAAGGTTGCGTTCCTCGTAGCCGACTTCTTATTGCAATCTTCCTCTACTCGGCGAACGAAAGGCTGTTTTCGTTCGGCTTAACGCCCCTGAATCGAAAGTTGAATGATCTACACACCGTATTATCTTCACTTTCATATGTTATTTTTTTATAAAAAATTCGCTACTCGCCAAAAACGGCAAAAAAATTCAGGCACCCAGTATTAGAATTAATTATGTATAGCATTGAGATTTTGGACAGATATTTTGATGTCTTCCCCGCCATTTGATAAAATCAATATTATATTACGTGGGTACAAATTAATAATTTATTTGAAACGTGTATCCGCCTTGTCTAAAATTTTTAAGCCTGCCGACAAATATATTCCTTTGATAATAAGTCGCCTCGCTTCTAATGATCACTGAATAAAATGTTAATGCAGCCATCTCCATCCCTCTTCCATTCATATCTAGTCCAAAATTGTTCCGTCTCTTTTTCAATGCAACACAGTTGTATTTCCAAGTTTTGTTCATTGTGGTATTGTATTATATCAATGAGAATTTTCAGCCTCACTGGAACTTGGATATAAAAAATGTTTTCTTACGCGCGGTAAAAATTAAACCATTCAATTACACGGCAAGGTTTCTTGAAAATGAACGAAAAAAATATTTAAAAATAATTTACTAAAAACGTACAACTTTGAATGACGTCACTAGTTCATCATCAATCAATCAATCAACTCAACCAACGATAAGAGAGTTGTGGAAGATTTCCGGTTTGCCCACCGTCAATGGACCAATCGGCAGAACTGACCGAGGAGGGGCGGAGAGAACTTGATACGTCACACGTGGAGTAATTTTAGAAACATAAATCTTAAATAAATCATTGCGCTGATAATATGGCACATAAAATAAATTGTCTTAGGTTAATAGTATATCAACAAAAAAAAAACACTGAACTTCCTCATTGTGTTGTCCATATTTTAATAACTTTTTTCCTGTGGTAAAAATGGCAAAATTAGGATGGTAATACCATCCTTATTCTACTACTGTAAAAATGATAGTTATCCCATCCTTATTCTGCCACTATGCCTAGGCGTTACTTTATACCAGGTTAATATACATATGTATAAATATGATATGTAATATGTATGCTGCTATCTATATTGCGTCTTTTAATATACCACTTTTTCTGTATATATATATATATATATATTTATATGCGTGTACAAATATATACATGTTTGTATGTGAATGTATTTGTTTATTTATGAATGCATTACAAGTGCCCTGACACAACAGGATTTTTTTTGGAAGTCGCGGCAAGTTCACACGCATGGATTGTTCGGGTTTGTCACTGTAATAAATGTATCTGTTTTTAATAAATGTGTGTATTATGTTTGAAATTGAGATTGAATAAACGTGCGCTAAAATTATTCCGTCTGTTTAAAGCATACTGTTTATTTCCTAAATAAATCAATATATATCCATATAAAAGTCCTAATGGCGTCGAAAAGTAGGTAAAAAACATTAAAATATTTTACCATTATTAATTACGCATATTCCTGAGTAAAGGTCACGTACCAAATTGACACATTTGATTCATGGAGTATTAACGTATCTAATTAAGGAATTAACATATTTTCTAAATTATGGTGAATAAAATATATAATGATGAGTGTGAAAATTACTATTAAAATATTGTCTTTTTCTTGGAATTAAAATACAATTTAAAAAGGCAGATATAATATTTATGAACCTTTTTATTCATTTATTCACTCATTTTAAATTACACTTGTGTAAATTATAATGAATTTATTAAGGTTTTTTAGGCTGTGCCCATGTCAAGCCATAATAATTAACAATAAAAATACATTGTCAAATTATTAGATTAAATTATAATGACATTTGATGAAATAGAATAACAATCCAGAAAAACAAGGTAAAAGTAATAAATAATAAAATTCAAAGGAATACAGTGCAAAAAAGATAATCAGATATAAATATTAAAATATAAATTATACAAATTTATAACTATATAATATACAACATAAAAGTATCATTGAAATCGATAGAAAAATAATATGTACCCATATATAAAAAACACAATTGAAATGATAATTGATAATTGTTTCTAGAAACTCACTCTATACTATAGTAAAAAAGAGGAGTAATAAATAATATGCCAAACAAGAGTGAGTACCAAATTAAATAATACAAAAATACGTGTTTAAGATAAGATTGAACTAATCTTGATTTTTTAACTTGGGTTGTGTTTTTTTTCAGTTTAAATTAACCCTACTTTTGTGCACAAATTATTATTAAAAAAATACAAAGAAGAGAATGCTTGATTTAATTTTATTTTTACCAATTCTTCAAGTTGGTTCAAGTTAAAAACCCACATATAATCAGTCCTGTAGCTATCACCACTATGATTTACTTTTACGCATACAAAATGGTACCTCGATATTTTATAACGCGAACGTAAGGCGCTATCGGACTTGCGGTTTAGGTACCAGTGTAAAGATAGTGAAAGATTTCAGCGTTAAACTACCTTTAAAACATATATTTCACTCTGATTCTGCCAGGAATCAACCCCGGGACCTCAAGCGTCGTAAGTTAATGCGGCAATAACTACACTACCAGTCTTACTTATCTCCACTCGATTTCTTTTTTAAGATTTTCACTTAAGATTAGCTGAGTCGAAAACACTCGTCCAGGGTTCTGGTTCTATTTCAAAGATAGAAATGTATTCTACATGCGCCTGGACACACACATACAACCTGTAATGATAACATTTCAAAAATACGTCCAGATTTAAATCAAATATCATTTTAGCTAACCAGGATGTGAATATAATAAAATTCCTTGTGCATTTTTACACTTTTAAATCCTTAAAAGTATAGTGTATCCATACTAACTTAGTATATCCATACTAACTGAAAAAGAAAATAGCTGCAAATGTATATGAAAATATAAAGTTTAAAAAAAATTGAAACCGACACAATACATGTGTTTTAGTTCATTGTATTATTTAATAATCATGTACATTGTTCTACTTATGAAATATTTATTTTAATATTAATAAAAGTAATGGATATTAAAACCCGGGTTTCGTGCTTACATGCGTTCAATATTTCCATACAAAAACATGAAAAAATATTTTTCAGGAGTGTGTTAGGTATGTAACTAATTTTTTATTTTTTTTAATATAAAGAAAACAAGTGACCTTACAAATTTTAGGATGGGCTGGTTGAGAAAAGAACAATTTTCGGCAGTTTTTGTGTTCGTGTGTATCCAAAGATGGCGTTGGCGTAGCTTTAGATTGATTTAAAAAACTGTGCAAAGATGTCACTTTGTCAAAATTATAAGAATACTTTCTTTCGATTTCTTTTTTCAATGTTAAAAAAATATTAGTATTTAAATAACGATTGAAAATATATTTTTTTATTCTGCAATAATTTTATGATTGAGATGCTAAAAAAATACTTGTTCGGACTATTTTAAAACCCTTAAGATGTGAATGACTATTAAAATTTATTTAAAAACAATGTTTCAGAGTCTAAACCAGAAATCTCCAAACTTTTTTGTCTCGTAGATCCTTTTTCGATATTTTCTGTTTTGCGCAGACTCCTAGCTTTCACATTTTTTATTTATAAAAACTTAAAACGTGTTTTTAAAGCTGACTCAGAACTACTTAACTTTACAGGGTTTGCTATACAGTGGAAGATTTTGAAATGAAATAAAAATGTTGGGTTTTATAGACGTATGTCCATTAATTAAAATGACATTAAATGAAAATTAAGGATTATTTTTACAAAAAGAAACATTAATTTATTAAGAGGGATATATCTGATGCATTGGCAGAAAAATTTCAATATTTGTCTTCAATTTAGTCAGGTTTAACTTTAAATCTCCTTGGTGGATGGTTGCTAACCTGCTTATTTTTGCTGACGATTGGTAACTGCGCTTAAATTTCATTCCATGAAGTATGAAGATGGAAAAGCTACCAAAAACGTACTCGCTTAGTACTTTCGTACTCGTACTTCCATAGTCCATGACTTCCCAAAGACAGAATTTCCGATATCCTTTTCTAAACTGCACATTAAGTTATTTGTTGGTTATTATTCCAATCAGTTATTTTTGTTGTTCCACTGATCATGTTTGACAGATGACATCCTTTTCTCCAATATCACTATATGGATTGATAATTCACTGTGTTATTTTCATAGTCAATTCATCTTGCCAACTCAAACCAAATTTCAATGTCTGTGTAAAGGACATTTTAACGTTGAACGTTAGCTAATACGTCATCATCCTGGCAGTTTTTCTGTATCTTATTTGGGAAACTGGAAAAATTCGCGCCGGCCGATATTTAACTTTATAAGTTTTATTCACGTAAGAAAAGTTGCAATGATGGACTTGCTTTCATCAAATTTTGCTTAAACATCTGTTTAATAAGCGATGCTTGGTGACTATTTGTTTTTTAAAAGAAATCATCGATACCTAAAAACTCTAAAACAGTGTCTAACAAGCTGACAAGCGGTAAAAATACATTTTTTTCTTTTAATAACATGTATCTGTTCGACGTGACTAAACTAGTAGAGTAAAAATGTCGTGTGCATTGCTCGTGCGTTACAACAATCTGTATTTTAGACAAGGAAATAATGGGGTTGTTTTTTGGTAAATATGTTATGCGCGCAGTATTGTTAACGTGTGAAGTTCGATATTTTAGTGAGGCGAAGCCTTACTTTCTTCAACTGCAAAATCACCACTGCTCTAGAATCTTTTATAATATCTAACTCGTGCTAGTGGTATCAAATGTGCAAGATTTTACATGTTGCACGTTCAGCTGCAGCCGCAAAGCGAATAAACAATTATATTAACTATAGGTACATATAATTAAGAAATGTATGTCTATTATTAGAAAGTACTACGTAAGTACTTTCTATGATACTATCTGTGTTGAGTGGATTATTCAATTTACGGAAAAAAATACTGACGGCCTGGCTTAATGGGATTCATTTACATCTCATGAACTCCCAATTTAATTTTTCACTGCCACGGACCCCCTGCAGGATGTGGTAGACCTCGGAGGTCGATACAGGTTACTTTGGGAATGACTGGTCTAAACTAATATTATTCGTATAACGTCAGAAACAAATAACATTATTTGACGCCGATATATTTGTTTTGGTGAGATTCATCTAATTGAATTATTTCACCTACATACTACACCCGCATAAATAAAAGTTTTAGCTCTTTAACTTCACAAACATCAACAGATGAAAGAATTTAAGGATTATAGATGTTCAAATATGGGCAGAATGGTGTATGTTACACAATGCGTAAAGTGGCCACTTAAACTAGTCATTGACAGGTCACAAGCCTTGTAGGTGCCTAGACTTCTACATTACCTTATCTTAAATGTTATTCATCTCTGTTGTAAATTGTTAATAAAAACAGCTCCCCGGGGAGTTGAATCCAGTCCTTGTCTACAAAAATTTGGACAAACTAAAAATATTGTTGGATTGATTTTAAATCATTTATTTACTTCGTCGCTTCATGGCGTAGTATGTCTACTTTGAGTTACAGGGGTCAATTTTAGACAAGATGAAAAGTTAAACTTCTATCTTAAAACTGTGTTTTTTTTCACAAAGTTTTATAGATTCCTTAGCGCCAAACCGATAATTTTGTTTGCTTGTAATGAATGATCAGATTACACTTTATTTGTGTGCAAATGTGATATTATTTTTACGATTAGGTTGCCGTTTAGGAGATTAATAAACATCTGCAAAATACTCCTGGCTTCTTGGCCAGTTGCAGTTCAAAATAGTGTATATTTTACAACTTACGTGTATATTGTGTGTTTCGCTTTTTCGGAAATAAAAAAATTATAAATAAATAATTAGTCGAGATAAAACATCATCGTAATAATCGTTGAGCCAATAAAAAATAGTAAAGTTCTTGTGCCCGTTGAGGGAAACATGAAAATATATTTATATACACGGAACATCACTAATATGTTTTAATTGACTAGATATTTCGACAGCAGAAATGAAAAACAAATGAATGAGACGACATTTAAACAAGTATAGTTTCTGATAACATACCAATTATGGTTTCAGTTTATGACCAAGATATGTGTTTACACGTTACTCGAGTTTTGTGGAACCGGTATTTACATACACAATGTTTAAAAATACAGTAATAAATATATTAAAATAGAACCTAGGTAAACGTTATTCTGAGATTTGTGTAGGCTAATGACGTGGAAGACAAACAATTACTACGTCGGATAAAAAATAAACGTGCTGATTCGCTGGAGAATTCATAATTATCAATAATTATAATAGGTAATCATTGGGCATTACGTGGCGTCATCGGTACCCCGAAGGCCGTGACTCGATAGAGGAAAACCAAAATATTATAAAACAATATATAAACGTAAATAGCCAAAGCTAACATCCGTAAAGCACGTTTCTTTGTTCGATGTAGTAGATAATGTACGCCGTACGGTGGTAGCTATGGCTGGCCTTAGCATCATTTTCTCTACAAATATCACTCGTTTTGTGCAATACCCGTGCCATTATTATCAAACACAATCTTGTGCTTGAAATGATGGAAAATCACTATCAAAATCAAGGCGCTTTATTACAATATTTGCTAACTTTTTGGGAACATTAATTGACGGTTAAAACAATCAAATTCGTGTAAATAACAATTACTAATTTTCAGAGTTGGCACTTTATAATGAATTTATAATATAGACATATTTCTCAATGAAATTTGAAATAATTAATATTTAACAAGTCATACAATAGATAACAATGAAAGCATCCACCCCTTTCCCGAAACTGTTCATAAAGACTTGAGTCTTTCTTCCGTTTCGCATATCAATATCAAATTAAAAAAAAACTAATTAAGTGAAAATTTAATATTTCTTTACAATCAAATCGCGAAAATAACAAAACAAATAAACTTTAAAAACTTTCATTGTACCCTTCACTGCAGTATTGTCAGTTTGTGATCAATCAAATACCCATGGTCAGCACAATCACCTTTTTTTAATTTCTCAGTATGACAGTGGAGGAATACAATGCTAGTTCCAAATTGAGACCGCGGCCGCACGCTTCAGATCCCGCATCGGAAAGGAAGAAGAACGTAGTACAAACAAATCAATCAACGACACGAAACCCAAATACATATAGGAAACATTGAAATAATTTGCCGTATTCAACATGCACTCAATCAACAGAAGAAAAACAATACGTATCTATAACAAATCACAGAGGAACATCAAATTATCAAGACACTACCGGCAAAATCCTAACACAGATCCTAACATGATCCCTATCGAACTCAGGCGAAATTAATTTTCGTCAAAGTACTGAATTCTTTGCAAAAACCATTTTCCTAATACCAACAGTAGAAACAACCTTTTGCCAAAACCTTAATCCTCCTAACAAATACAATAGATTAAAATAAAATACCATTTTGCTTTTAATGCACGATTTGATTTTTCATTTTTTCTGTTGTGTTACACAATGTGTACAGATTGGCCACGGCCTTTAATAAATAAATAAATAAACTGCATTTCTAATTTCAACTATGTCTTAATTATTTAGTGTTATTCTTTTTTGTTTGTTCGTGAAATTTCGGTATCTTCTTCAAAGTTTGATCAATAATTATTTGTGAGAATGTGTTCAGAAATTTTCTGAAAAATTGGTATTTTTGAGTCATCTCATATTAGGTTCAGTTCCTCGAGTTTTTAAACGTCCTTGATGTTTTTTCGATATAAAAGTAAGTCGTGACAAGATAACTTATATCCAGGTGTGCCTGATTTATCTGTTATAATTTATCTGTTGGTTGTTTCGTATTTTTAGTACATTTCCTGTATTGTTGTTGGTGTAAAATGTTGATCTAATGTAATTCTTTTGAAATGACACTTCGTGTATAAAAGCCTTCTCCATGGCCTACAAAATTATTCCATTATTTATGTTTTATGGTTTGAACAGCGTGAATTTAAAACAATTTTCTTTGTGTCCGGGCGAATTAAAGTAAGGACAGTCCTGTGTGTGAAATAGAACCAGAACCCTGGACGAGTGTTTTCGACTCGATGGCTGCTATCAGGTAAAACACCCGAACGAAGAAATCAAGTGGAGATAAGTACTCCTCGTTATGTAGTAGTTGAGGTCAAAGGTTCAATTCCTAGCAGGGTAGATGTGAAATATTGATTTTAAAAGATTTTTCTAATTACAATATTTCACTACCTTTTTGTAACAGACCAAAATAAAACGTCAGTGCCCTATGCATCACTAGGTGTGAAAAAGGGAATGGAGATGAAATGAACACAAATGAAGACATAGCAAAAAAATGTGTAAAACTCGTTTATTTATCGTAGGTGCTCCAAATTTTACTTATTTCGTTCCCATTTAGAATTTTTTTAATACAAATTTTAGTGACTTCAAAAAAAACTTTTATAACACTTTAAAATGACACATTTGTCAGTGTGTAATAAGTTTATGTTCCTTTAATTATGTTTATGTTATTATCACATCAAACTTTTTAATCGGTCAATCATATTATAAAAATCCCTCTCCTCCATCCCTCCAACATATATCTTCATCCCTCAACCTTCTTACGTTATCTTTTTTTCTTTTGTCTCATTTAATATATTATTTTTTATCTTTACTGTGTAACATGTCTTCTCATTATATTCGTAAAAAAACTTAAACCGGATGTATATAATATTTTTAATATTTTATATTCTTATAAACAACTGTTGTTTTTCCGAAATAAATAAATAAAGGTAACTTACAACTTTAGCGATTTAAACGAAAACGTTTTATGAATCATTTCACTATTAATGCTTTTGAAGGTATTCCACCCGAGATTAGTAAAACACTTAGGAAACAACAAGAAAGAACCACTTCAAGTCAACTGTTCAGAAGGAATAACTCCGATGATAAGGCACGCGCACCGGCAGTGCAACACTAGCAAACTCACCAGGCGAGAAATTATCCGATTACTAAATGACCCTCCTCACGCGGTCAAATATATAACCTGCTTGGATTCGTACATCGCACCGACCTGGTCATCCTCACTCTCCTAATCCTGACTTCCAGCCTTACCCTCTTTATAATCAGGAACGTTAAATTCATCCTTAGATTAGTAGTGCTGCTTTTCCATAAAAGAGAACCCAAAACCTGTTCGCAATCTTTGAATAATTTTATTTCGTCGATATAAACATTTTTTGTTTTTTTCCTCACAAGATCAAACACCGTAAAATAACCCAATGCATAACGATAAACTATGCTAACTAATCGTTAAATGGTCAGCACGTTTACCTACTATACAGGTCTCGGGTTCGATTCCCGAAATTATTGACATAAATGGCTTATTTTAAAATGTGTAAGTCCCTGCATTGGTATTCCGTCCTAAGGATGTCAATTCCACTAGATCGAGGAATATCCATTTCTTCCTTCCAAAAACTCTACGACCTAGAGTACGCCAAAAATGCTTTTATAATTTACGATTTAGTCAGGGGTCTTCAAGTTACTGTAGATAGCCTAAATAGGTACTTTGCGTGGACGGGATTAAAAATCAATGTGGCAAAAACCCATGTTCTGTGTAACACTTTGTGCCCTGGTGTCCAAAATTCCCGGACTCTGTCAACCCAAATCGAAAGGGTCGAGAGTTTCAAATACCTGGGAGTATGTGTTACGGAAATGGCAGTTTTAAAAAAAACTGGGAGTGCGGCTGGGAAAATCAGAGAATAAGAGATACTGTTGGCTTGGCCATGTAAAATTTACAGAGCGTAAAATTAACAGAGCGCTTGCCTACTTTCTAAGGCATCGGGTTCTCGACGTCCTGGACTTCCACTGCTGACTGTTCATCTGCAGTTCACGTCAGAAACTACGGGACGCAAACCTGACTTGGGAGGATGCACATGTCAGCTGACAGAGATGCCCGGAGGATCTTCGTGGACACCATATGCTCCAACTAAGGAGCGGAAATGGAATAATCATGATGATGACGCACTGGTACTTGAAGCGTTAGACTGATCATTTTTTGACTTTCCGGTAACAAAAAATAATTTTCTGTGTCAGGGGAATGACAGTCATGATATTAAAACCCTTTTTTATCAACATCATCATTTTCTTTCCGCACTTAATAGTGCATAGAACACTGCATTGGTGCACCAATGGCAGCGTATTTTGATATTTTTTTTGTAACATGAAGATAAGATGAAAGTCTTACGCTTCAGGAACCAGTCCTGGGACTATGAAATATTGTTGTGTGAAAACACCCTTTTAAATAAATATTTCCTAACCATGTCGGGAATCGAACCCAAGACCTCTTGCTTGCAGGGGCGAATGCTCCTTATAATCGATTACATGCAGCTTACCATATTTTTTTGACATCATAAGTAATGTTTGATAATACTGTAGGAAAAATTAGGAAAAAACACATCACCAAAAAAATATATTACTTTTCTTGGGTAAGTAAATTTATATATTCCTTTATTCCATACAGCGACCAGTTGCGCCTCTATTGGCCAAAATCATCACTACTGGATTACACGAAATTACTCTGCTCACTTTAAAATCACTAATTCAAATACGTCTTTAACCTAAAACTTTAGAATCTCGTTCGAAAAATTACACTTGCGATTACAGTAAAATCTTGCAGCTTTCATTAATGCAATTTAGTCTTTAAATACTTTTTCACAAGGGCTAGTATTCTTTAAAATACATCAATTTGACTTACGACAGACTAAGGGAGGTGACAATATACGCACTCGTTATGTGTGAGAAAGAGATAACGAATATATTTCGTACGTCTAAACACGAAAGTTACAATAATAAGTAAGTAATTGACAGTAATTGATCATACTTATGTTTCGGTGGTTTGAAAGTAAATTTGCTTTAAAATTATTAATAAATTGATATTTTAATCGAAACGAATTGATATTTTAATCCATAATATAGTATAAATCGTTTAGTCGGTTTTAAAAAAACAAAGATTTGCTAATTGTTTTTTGATTGTAATTCGTTTTTGTGCATACGATGACAGTTGAATATTGTAGGTTATTCTTCAGTATCCATTTAAACTTTTAAAGTTTAGTTAGAGTTATGATAAAAACGTTACTAGTGTATAGTGTTAAGAATAAATATATATGAAGAATTATAACATGTATGACTTATGTCGTTTTGTGAATACTAATGTGATATAAAAGTCGATGAAACAATGATTCTTAAACGTAATTTATGTTTTGTTTGGTGAACTATCGTACTCGGTAAGGTAAGGAATACTTTAAAATTATTGAATTATTATCATTTATTAAGAAATTGTATTTTATTTCAAGACAAGTTATAATAGTCTGACTTAACCAAAGATGCACTGGTGCGCTAATGAATTATCTAGTTTATTAATTACTTTTTCGACAATTAGCCGAAAACGCGAAATAGCTGCGCGGTTAAGTCGTTGAATTCTAAGATGAAGGCGGGTCGGGGGGTTCGAGTCCACAGGTGTTTCAATTTTTTTTTCGCAATTATGTTTTTTTAAATCAAATGTTTGTGCTACATTAAAAAATATTGTTACTGAAACTATTAGCCGCTGGAGCCATTTGTTAGAAATTATTTATTAAACATAAAATAGACTTGTTTTTTATATGCCATACTACCGCTATGAACATTTTATTAGAATTTTCATAGCTTACCAATTTAAAAACTCACCGCTCGCCACTGCTTGCTTAGTAGACCATTACACCACGAAGCCTTTTAGACAACTTACTTTATATATTTTTAAAATAATTATAAAGAATGTGGCAGAACAAATGATTCACTCAGCGCAGCGGTGCAAATAAAATAATCAACAAAATAATTCATTTATAATATTCATTTATATTATTAGAAGCGTAAGACTGATCATCTTACCTTCATGTAACAAAAAATATCAAGATACGCTGCAATTGGTGTACCAATGCAGTGCCTTAGGGAATGATGATGATAACTAAGATGATTAGTAAATTCTGTTGTTAATAATATACAAAAAAAAGTTAAAATATACTGTTCAGAAAATATATACGTCCTGTTGCCTACATATACGAGTATGCACTCGCAATATAATAAAAATTAAAAAACAGCACCAGCCCAGTAGGTGGTTGACCTAACCTAACCTAACCCAAAAGGCGTTTGACCTCATCATCATTATTTCCCTACCAGCATCCGCGATGCATTGGAATTACAATTTTACCATATATTGATTATTTTTTTTTACATAGAAGGTAAGGTGATCAGTCTAACGCTTTAGGTGCCAAAACAGAAAAATAAAAAAAGACGATTTAGAACCACCTTTCAATCCGACACTTCATATCTAGATAGGAATCGAACTTAGGACCTTAAGCATGGTAAGCGAACGCGCCAACCACACGTCTAAGAGGTGGACTCATCTCCTTAATCACCTCAATTTTCCTTTTCAGGATTTTTACCTGAAAGCAGCAATCGCATTGAAAATACCCGTCTTAGATTCTAGTTATATTTCACACGCGTAGCTGTATTCTTCATCCTTCCGTACAGAAAAGGTATTTAATTGGCAGGTTTAAATAGTGTAATATTTACCATTCTGCCTATGTTTGAACACCCATTTTTCTTTAATTTTTCCATCTGACGATTTCCATATTTGACCTCTATATTCCCCTCTCTTAAATGTTCTTCGTCTCTGTTAATATGTTAAACTTGAGTAATCTTTCTTAAAACAAATTTATTATGATTAAATTATTTTATTCATCATCATCATAATAATTCCCTTTCCGTACCTAATAGTGCATAGGGCACTGCATTGGTATACCAATTGCTACGTTTCTTGATCATTTTGGTTACATGAAGGTAAGGTGATTAGTCTTACGCTTAAGGTACCAGCCCAGCAGGGGCGAATCGTCAAAAAGCGATTATGCACAGCTTACCATTATATTTGACTTTCCATAATAATGTTTTAAAGTAACCATGTTTATGGGAAAATTAATAAAGTAATTGGTATTTATTATAAATCACTACCACCGTTTATAACTTTCTACAAAAAAATCTATGAAGTTCGCCCAACGCCTAGCTCATTCTCAGTGAACGATGAAACTAGCCGATTACCTCAGCCTATTCCTCCATTCAAAAAAGTACACAATATTTTTCATCTTTAACCCAATTCATCTTTTTTAGTACTTAAACAAGCTTGCAGATTACAAATATTATTTGAAGATTCTCTATTCGGAAACTAATATTTTGAACATTATTTTCAAAGGACTATTTTTCATTGATGGGATACTTTTGACATGTAACGTATCACATAGGACATGTGGCGTTTGCAGTGGCCGTTTTTGGCATTATTTATTTTAAAAGGAATCAGACAGTGCTCAGCGTTGACAGTTAAATCACAATAGATTTTCTTGATATTTATCTGCTGAATGTCATTGTTGTATTTGTTAATAACTTACTTGTATTGTATGAAAATAGAGTTGAATAAAGCTACGTCTATCGCGAGGTTAACAATAATTGTGGTTTGATTTGATTTTCACAGAACCACAGAAAAAACAGCCATTTATAATTTACAATAACTTACTGTTCTTAAAAAAAATATTGAAAATTCTTTGATTATTGAAAAATATTTACGAGTGCATGAAAATAACATTTTAATATGTATAAACTTATTTGTATTTATTTAATGTGTAATATATTTTCTTTACTAACTTTGTATACTTTGTGGAAATCTGTTATTAGTTCTGAGTTTATACACTATATCTGTTTGTTTACCATAAATATGTAAGTAGAACTGTTGATTTCCCAAATAAAATATAATAAATAAAATAAAATATTGTGTACTTTGAAATACTATCCATTTTGAAGAACTATGGTGTAAAAATACCCTTTTTAATCAATATTGTTTAATTGTGATATCTCCCTAAATACACGGCATTTGATATATTTCGGAGTTCAAACCACATCACGAAGGCGAACAAGTAAATCACAAAAATCAATGCTATCAGACCCATAATTTAAGCGCACCTAAGATTTAATAGTTTCTTTCAATGTCTTAGGTCAATGGCAAATGTGGATGTAGGAAAAACGAAGCTGAATAGTCGGAAAGTAATTACTTACATGGATATTGACCTTTATTTGCGTGATGTATTAAAAGTATTGGTCGGTCAAAGTTTTCTCATAAAACGATAAGTAAAATAATTGTTTGCAATAAAATAAGTTCAAAGGTTCAATAACAAATCTCAACAACGCAAGATTTTGTGATTTTTGCAAATCTGCTTAGTTACTGGATAACAAAGATTCACTACATTACAAGTAAATTGACCTTAAATACGCACTAAAATGGCCTTTTCTACGGACGTCATTTCCCAAGATCATTTATGAAAAAAGATGATTCAATGCGCATTTACATGCATACGTATATGCACTTATTTATAAAAAAATGTTTGACACCTACGCCTTTATTTATTTTTTGATATATATGTGTATTTTGTACTTAAATTATTCATATTGCAATCCCACAGCAAGCGCAAGAGGTTGCTTCTTTTTTAGTGTGTTATTTCGTTTTGCTTTTGTTTCTGTACTTTTGCTTTATTATGTATATGTTTTTGTCAAAATATTGTAACTTTTTATTTTAAATTATTGTTTATTAAAACAAAAAAAATAATAAAAAAATGTTAACGCAATATATTTTGTCGTCAGGGCGTTTGCCTACCATGCAAGAGGTCTCGGGTTCAATTTCCGACATGGTTGACGTGAAATATTTATTTTAAAAATGTGTTTTTACACTAGAATATTTCATGATCCCTGGACTGGCACCCGAAGCGTAAGACTAATCATCTTACCTTCACGAACAAAAAAATATCAAGATGATGAAACCGTTGCGATTGGTGTACAAATGCAAGTGCTTTATGCACCATTATGTGATATGATGATGATACAGTATGCAAAATCACAGCCATACAAAATAAAAGTAATTTAGGATTCATAATACTTTTATTTGTGAGGATAAATATTATTTTACGCAAATCCTAAGATAATATTTTATCAAATAATAATAAAATTGTGAATATTGATTTTGTTCACTGACCTGTTTTCAGGTCAAATAATGATTATTTGGTATCACTGTAGGTTTTTTCCTCAAATAAAATTTTCAAAATTCACCAAAAAGGAAACAAAACCGTCGACTTCGATGCTTTTGGAATTTTTCCTGTTTACGAGAATTTTTATTAGGTAGTATAATAATGTGGATAATTTACTCACCGTGTACGACAGTATTCCTTTATTTTTCTCGAAGTTATTTCAAAGATTCTCTAATGGCTGTCGCCGAAATCGGAGTTGGAAGGGTCGCGATCCTCAATCAGGTAACAATCTTCGTAGCACCAAATCCCACCGAGAGACAGTAATATTGTGTAGATAATAAAGTAAAAAACATATATAAAAACACACATTTCGGACTCATGAAGTAGAGAAGATATCGATGCGATCAAAATATTTAACTGAGTAGAATCTTTGAAACTTTATCCAAAATTGAAGAACACGAAATATTTCTAATAAGTCATTTTCTTCATTTAACTCTGTTCTGAATTATTCTTTTATGCTTGGTATATTTTCGAAACATTATTGTCGTGATATGAAAATAAACTTCTCTGATATTTTCGGTGAGCGATGAAAATGAATTTCACAATTTATGACGAGATTGACCTGAAAACAAGAAAAAAAAATATTAAAAATATATGTATTAATGTAAATTGCGAAATAATACAAATTAATATTACTATCGAATGTACATAATATATGCAAATTAACGTCATTGACATCAAATTATAACAATGACGAATCAAACGTAGAATAATATAGGCAATAATATATACAAACAAACAAACAAACCATCACGCCGTTTCCCCGCAAGGGTAGGCAGAGAGGATAGAACGCCACAACACTCTATATTTGCATACAGATCTCGCTTCCTCTACATTCAAACATCTTCTAATGCACGCGCGCCGATTATTCCGACTTTTGACATGTCCATCTTTAAGTATTTGTTGGATTTGGTCATGCCATGTCTTTCTCGGTCTTCCTCTATTTCTGCATCCATCAACATTCGCATTGTAAATATTCTCAGCCGTTCTCTCGCTGTCCATTCGTACTACATGTCCAAACCAGCGCAGAGCTCCTTTCTTGATTTTGTCGATAATGCTTGTCTCAGCCTTACATACTGTACGGATCTCAACATTTGTGCATCTATCGTACATAGTTTTACCACACATTCGCCTGAGAGATCGCATTTCGACAGCATTCAGCCTACTTTCATCCCTGTTTTTCCAAGTCCTCGCTCCCATACATCAGGGATGTATTATATAAACAATTACTTTTTTAAACTTACAATATTAGAAACTAAACACTGATTTGAGTCTACTGAACACTTTATTTTATTTTTACAAATATTAAAAATATAAAAACAAAAATTTCGTGACAATTGTTTCGCCTTGTTAGGGCATTTTCAAACGAATGTGAAGATTAGATGGATTGAATGTCCTAATATAGTTATATAATTCAAGGTACTTAAGTAGAAAATATAAATAATCTTATGAACCATAGCATGTACATTAATCATAATTCACCTCGTTCCTCTGAACACGCTTATATGACGCGTAATTAATAAATGAATCATGTTACAATTGCATTTATATATTTTGATAAGAAATTCTTAAAAATAGAAATATTATAAAATAATACGTTTATGTTTATATAAATTTCTTTATAATATTTCAATCATGTTTTAAAATTAAAATGATCAGCAACCTTATTATAATATTATTGATATTTTTTTGACACCAATTATCTCAAGTTATAAAACTATAAAGCTTCATTTATTATCTCACAATACATAATTGTATGTCAATAAATACTTACTTTGTTAACGATATTTTGAGTTTGTCCAAATTTTTGTAGACAAGGACTGGATTCAACTCCCTGGGGAGCTGTTTATATTAACATTTTACAACAGAGATGAAGAACATTTAAGTGGCCACTTTACACACTGTGTAATTGAAGGAATATAGATGTTCAAATATAGGCAGAATGGTGAATGTTACACAGTGTGTAAAGTGGCCACTTAAACCAGCCATTGACAGGTCATAAGCCCTGTAGATGCCTGGACTTCTATATTACCTTCTCTTAAATGTACTTACTTTGTTATTTTTTTCCCGAAATTCAAATATAAATACCTAAATTCCCCGTTACCTATTAAACACTTAGCCTCGCATTTAACCATTGGTTTTTCCCTCAATAATGATTGTTGTACATGCTAAAGTTCATAAGATTATTTTTATTTTCTACTTAAGTACCTTGAATTATATAACTATATAAAGACATTTATTCCATCTAATCTTCACATTCATTTGAAAATGCCCTAACAAGGCCAAACAATTGTCATGAAATTTTTGTTTTTATATTTGTAAAAATAAAATAAAGTGTTCAGTAGACTCAAATCAGTGTTTAATTTCTAATATTATAAGTTTAAATATGGAGTTCTACAAAATAAACACCAAATCAATCAATGAATATTGTTTTTTCTACATACATAAATATGAATGTTCAAACATAGACAGAATGCTGCATAATATTGGTATTTAGGTAAATGTTTCTAAATAAAAATTTATAGTTAATAATTTTGAAACGAAGAAAATATAAAACTTCTTGGTTAAGTTTTACCTATTTATTTAATGAGCAACGAGCGCTTTTGCCCAAATTTCCCCTAATCTCCAAGATTGAATTAAAATGACTTTGCAAACTAGGTTTTATTAAATGGCTGTCATTAATTTAAATTATTTACCCCTTGCATTAATTTAAATTATTTACCCCTTGCACATTTCATCGCACCACACATAAACTATTATTTTTTTACATACTCAATATTTTTTGTCCGTAATGATTGTTTAATGTAATCATTATTTATTTACGTTCAAAGCATTAACTTTGTGGTCAAATATTTTTATTAAATGTGAGTTAATATTCAGTTTTAACCCCTTGCCGACTTTTTATGTCTATCATTTTTGAGACGCACCCGTCTCTTCATCAGGACACTCACTACACCAACATGCAAATACTAAAATGCAATTACACCTTTAAACACCTGTAAATACAGTAAATACTTTATACTTAATACTTTGAATACTACGGGGATGGTAAAGGTGAAAGTTCATTTTAGTATTAGCATGTTGGTGTACTGAGTGTCCAGACAAAGAGACGGTTGCATCTTGAAACCGGTTGACATAAAAAGTCGGTAAGTGGTTAAATAAAAATATTTATTAACATAAATTATTTATTATTTCTGATGGTTTTTTGTATGAAAGTATATGATTCTACAATAATTGAATTAAAAAAATAAAGCTAAAATTTAAGTAATAAAATATGACGCCAAAGTCTTGTTTTTTTGTTGGTTGACGTTTAATCACATTACACATTAGGATATTTTTTATAGCAAGCGAAATAATAGATTCGCCAACATGACTAATGGGTTTTAAAGGATTTAATCACAATTCACAAAAGTTTGTTTATTGCTTTTCACGACTTTAAATGCGTACTGTGTACCCAAAGGTATAATCTGCATCAAAGTTTAGGTTTAAATTTAAGCTATGAAGGCGGGGTTTGAACTGTCAGTAGGGGCGCAGTGAGTCACACCTTGCTGGATGGTGTGATTATATAAAATGCTGCGAACGCCCAGTTGCTTTCCACCGGCGACTCTACTGACTGGCCCAACTCGTTAGCGTCCACGTCACGATCCCTGGGCAATGGGATCACACTCATAACGTTAAAGTAAAATGATGTTTTTTGTATGCAAAGCAGAATATGCATACATTTTTATCTTCTATACTACTACTACTACCATTACGTCATTTCCCGTAGGGGTAGGCAGAGAAAATAAACCGCCACACTCGTTTATCCTGGCATACATTCCTAGCTTCTTCCACATTCGGACAATTTGTCATTCACGCCCGTCGGTTCTGTCTACTTTTGACATTGCTAGACTTGAGATTTTGGTTATCTGATCATGCCACCTCTTCCTTAGTCGTCCTCGTCTCACGTTACCGTTCATTTTCGCCATATATACTAGTTTTACTTTTCTTTCGTCGCCATTCGTTCCCTTTTTTACTCTTGTTAATTAAACTTGACTCAGATTTACACTCTCGCCTGATTTCTTCATTTGTAACCCTGTCATACACTGATTTCCCACACATTCGCCGAAGAAATTGTATTTTAAGCTATACATGTATACCGACAAGCTATGGAAAGTGACTTGGTGGGATTTTAATTTTAGTAAAAAATATGAAAATTGAAATGCTAAAAGTGTAAAAATGTACAATTGTTTTTTGTAAAAAGGAAAAAAAAAGCAGAATATGGCCTAGCCAACCGTATTACCTCCGCTTGACGACAGTTGTCACCGGAGTTTGCTGCGTTCGTTCTCTTATTGCTTCATTCCTCACAAATTTAAACCACCGCACACTCAAAATTCTTCTGAGTCACCTTTTTTTGAGAATATGTGTCTCATTTACAACTCTACCACCCTAAATATAAATATAGAAATAACCTTTTTCGGTTTTAGTATAAGTAAATGAGGTTATAAAAACCTCGATAACGCTTTAAAAGTTATTTGTTTGAATTTTTTTATGATTGTATATTAATTAAATAAGAAAAACTGATCCTTTAAGAACACTGAAATTATGTAAAATATTTTGAATATGTATAAATGTTTGCATATAATATTTGAACTTAAAAATTTTAGGATTTCATCTTTAGATACTGAAATTTCTAAAAAGATGTAAATTAAACAAAAATGTATTGGTGTAAATATTTTGATCACTATCTCAATCGAAATGAAGTGAAACTCTAAGTATTTACTGGGCTAATGACTCGAAGTCTTTCACGCAACAAAATAATATTGCAACAAAATCATTAGGTTTACCGGGATGGGATAGTCAAGAACTTGGTAAAAAGAAAGCCACAACAATATATGCAATGAACACGTTAAAATAACATTAAATGCACGTAGATATCTACCAGTTTCATCGGTTTTACGACATCTTCAAAATGATAAAATAGTAGTTGAGTTTTTTATTTTTATCTATAGCCTACGTGTTGTTTTTGTTGTAATCGGTTGTTTTACACTGTTTTAACCAATTAACGCGCATAAAATGTCTTTAGTTCTAAGATACAAGTACTGTTTAGTTCCGATGTGCTCAAACACTACGGTGAAGACTAAAGATAAAGTTTTTTTGGCCATTCCTAGTACCTAATGAAAAAATGGTTGAACGCATTTGAACGTTATGAAACGAAATGTTAAACAAAACAAAGCACTATACTTTTTTCCGTAGGTCTTGTTCAGTACAAAATACTAAGTTTAATGATGTAGACTAAGAATTGACTAACAGTAAGTACTGAAATTAGCACTTATAAAGCTTGATAGGTACTACAATATTAAAATAGTTTATTCTTTGAACGTTATTGTTTATATTTGTATTATATTTATTTACTTATGTTACTAAGTTTAATTTGTAGAACTGTTGGTTTTCTAAATAAATAAAAAATAAAATTACTAAAAAATTGCTGAATGAAAACCTACCTTATTTATTTGTGAAATTTATTGCATTTACAAAATGGCAACTGACCTTGAGATGCTGGACAGTCTTCACATTTGCAGGAATCTTTTATTTCCTAGACTTCATCGCAAATCAACGTCACCGAGTACGCTTTGGCTCTAACTTTATGTTCTGGGGTGACTCAACCTTTTACCATTCAAATATCACCCGTCCGTTTTACTTGAATGTAACCTATGGCATTGTCTCCGTAATTTTCCTTAGCTGATATATTAATAAGTAAATCACTTTTAATATAAAAAAAGGCATAAACACGCACTCGAGCAACAGAGATGTTTACAAGCAATGGTATTTTATGGGTAATGTTGTGTCAAAGTCACGTTACTTCCCTTTTGCATTAAATGTACCCAAAACAATACATTTATAGTACATGCAAATAATACAACTATTTAAATGAATACATTCTGCAAGAAATCATTATATATTTCCTTACCCTGAGGCCTATAAATTTCTATACTCGAAACTTAAAAAGTTTGTATTGGATGAGAAAAAAATACCCATCATGATTATATCTATTTTGGGCAAGTTATCAGATTTTCCCTGTAAAAAACCAACGTCAGTCATAATGCTATGGATGTTCATAAATAAAAACAAAAACAAAGCAATGGAAAAGACGAAATTTAACTATAAAAAACAAATAAAAAGCCACAAGCCACCCGCGTCGGACGATCTCAGTATGGGATTTGAGTGAACGTAGGATCCATGAGTCACGCGTGACGTCATCAACCTTTTGGCCAGTTACGGGCTGTTTTATTTTTATCAAACTTTTAATAGGAAATTATAAATGAAAATATTCGTTTTAGATTTTTATAGTAAAATGCTCGCAATCGCAAAAATATTCTTTAAATACTGAATACATTTATAATCATATTCCCAGTTTATGAAAATACCCTATTGTAGTTATTTGATTTTAAAGAAAGAGAATTTTACACCAATGTTTTATGACAGTTAATAAGTTCATAGCACTTTGATAAAAAAGAAATAATCTAATAATCGAGTTATAAGTTGTGAAATGTAATTATCCTCTAAAGGGTCAATCACCCATTGCTTAGTCGACGTAATTTAATAATTACAAGCTCGAGGCAAAAAGCTTTAGCAGGTACTAAGAGCCAGGGTCAGCGCAACGGTAGTACATACAATGATCTACAGGAAACAGTTCCAGTGCAAACAACTTTCATTCCTCACGCAGCATTGTGCGAGCTGGTGTCTTCTTGGGTTCACTAACACAGCAAGGTCGCAGCCCACAGGGCCGAAAGAAAACCAATATCTCGCTTATGTGATCGAAAGGCCGTCGGGTTATAATTACATATAAATCACAGCTTATTCATTCAACTAGCCAACTAATAATAAAAATATGTTCAGCTATTACTAAAAAAACTGTGTAATTATGAAACGGTAACATTATTTTACTCCGGAAATACATATGAGATTTACCAGTTCTTTCGTGATTTTATGAATTCAGAAACAATTTTCAAGGTTCACTTTTATTTTATTTTATTTTATTTGGGAAACCAACAGTTCTACATACATATTTATAGTTAACAAACAGATATAGTGTATAAACTCAGAACCAATAACAGATTTCCACAAAGTATACAAAGTTAGGAAAGAAAAAATACTACATATTACAAAAGGACAATGCAATACAGTATACCTAAAATATTTAATATGTTACCAAACAATATTAAAAATACTGAGTTAAATACAGGAGTTCGACGTTGGCTCAAATTATGGTTATTAGAAAAAAGTTTTTTGTATTAGTGATAGTTTTTAATTTTTCAAAATGTAATCTGTAATTGTTTTTCAAGTAAAATTATTGTTAATGTAGGTTAAGTGTAAATAATCAATGTAATTTATAAGAACCTGCTGACGAGTTGTATGTATGCAACTCAGCAGGACTTTAATTTAAGAATATTTATATTATTGAAAAATAAATAAAAAAAAAAAAAATAATAATTATATACAAATTATATAAATACATTTAAGTTTATACATATAAAAATGTTATTTTCATGTATTCGTATATATTTTTCAAAAAACAAAGTTTTTTTTTTAAGGAATAGTAAGTTATTGTAAATTGGGCGGGATTAGGACAAGATGCTTGAAAAGAGGATAAGGAGGGGAAGGGAGATGTACATATTTATTATTAAAATGTCTACTAAGTTACATAATGCATTTTTAGTGTAAATTTTAAATCTGACAGAGTGATGTTTGTGCAGCCTATGTCTTTAAATTTTGTATTGTACACTAAAAAAGTCCTTCGAAAAAAAGCATTTTTACATACGATGTTTTACTTATTGGTACATGAAACACGTAGTACCGTCTGCAAATCCTGGCTGGCATATGTATTGTTATTAAACTAAGTAGTTCTGCACAGTCAACTATTCGCGTCATAATTTTGTGAAGCAGTAGTTGATCCGCACACACTTTGCTGTATTGTAGAGAAATGATTCTATGGTAGGTGGAGGCAGCGAGAGTTGATACCACAAAAATACCGATTTCGTATTTTAGGTACTTAAACATTTGTTGTAAATATTTTTCATTCTTATTATAAATTGAATTTATTATTTATAATTCAATAATCCACGTGTGTCAATGGATGTAGTTTACTTACAAAAATACATATAGATAATATGCAGTATACATAAAAAAAAAGTGGTCTATACAGTTATGAAGTATAAATATATACCTATAGTATATTTATTTATTTTTATTTATTTATAAATTTATAAATAAATAAAAATCTAACATGGCACAGCCTGTTCTAAGATGGAGATTTTTTATCTTTAGAGCGTAAGTAGTCCTATACTAATAAAACAACAACATAAAAAAGAAAAACTAAAACTTTTAAATTATAAATGCCTAGCTAATCAATTGTAAGAAATTAAAAATCATTAAATCACTCAATGCACAGTAACATAAAGCCAGCTTTCATTGGAGACATCCATCGGTACAGTACTCGATCAAAAAACAATATATATATTGGATCTGTGAAGTCTACGAAGTTTGGTACTAGATCTTTACAATACATAGGTTTCAAGGAATTTAATAAATTGCCACAAAAATTTAAAGTACCTATTTCAAAATATAGAAACAGGACGTGCGAATTGAAGAATTATTTTTTCCAGAAGTACTTTGAATAAATAATGTTAGTTTATAGAGAATGCGCATCTTGAACATATACCTTTTAATATTTCACCGTTTTTGCTTGTATATGTAATTTTTAATACTATTTAAATGTTATTTGTGTTTTTTTCTTTTTATATATTTTTTTTGGCTTGTATACATAATTTCAATTTTTTCAACGTTTTTGATAAAAAAAATTAACCTGTATTGGGTGTGCGCATATTTTGTTAATTAAAAAAAAAGATTTTATTTTGTACTAGTTCAGTATGTATATATACATCCATGTAATTTTTTTAACTTTTTCAATTTTCTTTCCCAGATTGCATAATGTAAACATTATTTTGAATTTATTTCCATGCCTAGTATTCTGTTTATTCTGTTATTTTCGAGTATTTTTCATACCCTTTTTAATTTGTAGTATATCATAATTTTAATTTTTCTGCTTTTGTTAAATAATATTATAGTTTAAAATTTAAAAACGTCTCTAAAAAAATTATTATCTGTATGTCCCTAAATGAGTTTTTTTTTTTAAAAAACTCCTTGGGAATATTATATATAATTATGTATAATATGTTTTCAATATAATAAAAAAAAAAAAAAAAAATATTATACAAATATAAAGTATATATATGTGCCAAGAATAAAGAATAGATTATTATATAAATATGGAGTTTACATGTATTTAGAATACTTTTAATTAAATTTATATCAAGAATACAATTTAAAATAGGCACACAATTTAGTTTTACTTTAAGTTTATTCCAGTGCTGAGTCATTTAGATTGAGTATGGATAATTTTATGGAATTAACTACAAGCTAAGTAAAAGTATGTAGTTAATTTAAAATCGTGTAAATTGTTTACCAAAGAAGTTGGCGAATATTAAAAATTAAAAAAACATATTATTATCAGTAGTACACACTGAATCGTGAGAAATAATAAATTAATTAATATTTAAAGGTTACTTTAACCTCGGTATTTAGAAAAGAACATTAAAATGTTTCGTGGTGGCGTAAATACCACTACGGGTAATTGATTTAGTCCACCTGTGGTAAAGGAATTTTAAAATTTCAGTTCAAAGTGGGCCCCATGTATTTTTTTGGCACAGAAAATGAATTGGTAGAAGGATACTGAATCAATCAAATTGACATTGTATTTTTATTCTTGGAATACAAGTATAAATACTGAATTGATGAATTAATTACTATTTTTGTTCGAGTATATTTAATTTAATTTTATATATATGTATGTGGGTATATGTATATGTATGTGTGTGTGTATATATATATTTATATGCATACTGCATGTATATATGTGTGTATATGTATGTATAATTTTATGTGTAAATATGTTTATGTGGGTGCACACGGGTGTGTGTATGTATATGGAGATTTATAAATAAACATAATATATATTAGTCTCTCTTAGCATGGGTCTTCCCCTACAATGCATTAATCGAAACTATGTAAACCTACGTTTTCAATAAAAAAATATATGTATGGACTTTTCAAAAAGAAAAAAAATCTAAAATTAAACACGCTTTTTGATTAGGGTACATATGATTGGGGTACATAAAAACTTCGTGACAATTGTTTCGCATTATTAGGGTATTTTCAAACGAATGTGAAGATTATATAGATTGAATGTCCTTTTATAGTTATATAAAGGTACTTAAGTAGAAAATAAAAATAATCTTATGAACTATAGCATGTACAACAATCATAATTGAGGGAAAAACCAATGGTTAAGTGCGAGGCTAAGTGTTTAATAGGGGAATTTAGGTATTTATATTTGAATTTCGGGAAAAAATAACAAAGTAAGTATTTATTGATATACAAGTATTGTAAAGTAAAAATTGAAGAATAAAAAAAAGTTGAAGGTAAGTATTGTATCAGTTTATTGCGATTTGCTCAAAATAAAGAAAAATGGATTTTGCCGTGTTTGCAAATAGTACCCTCAAATATACATTTCTGAGAGTTCCATTGAATAATTCATTTTTTTTAAAAATAACCTCACACTAACGGAAAATAATAAACAGAATTGTCACTTTATTCAATAAGTACCTGAGAGATGTTTGGTTTTTGTATTCTACAAAGCGATTTTAACAGTCGGAAAAATATAATATGCGTAACAATATAATTTACCTTTTACCTTATTCAAATAATAACAAATGTGTCATTAAGGCCAACGCTGAAATACAATTTATTCGCCATCCTAATCTCTGTCAAATTTATTTTGTCATTCAACTTGCAAGGAAGTGATGGTATTTTAAATTGAAAAATTGATTTTGTAAGATACATGGAATCAGGCGAATGCAGAAAAGGTTTTCACAAGTTAATGTTTTATTTCAACATTGTGCGCAGCGTAATAATTTTACTCGGAAAATCTATTTGAAATCATTCGGCTTTAAAGGAAAATATGAAAGAGAAATACTACTGTATGAGTATTGAGAAATGTTTATAAATCTACGGGCGCAATTTTCTATACATCTTGTAATGTTAAGAGTAAAACAATTAAGCAACTTTTTGAATAATTTTATATGATAAAGCGTTCGTTCACATAAATTATATTTGTAATGTTATTTTATAACTGTGTTAGGCTATAGAAATAGGTAAGTAAGAATGATTGGTTTGAAATCTGAATATTTTAATTCTTTATGATTTGTTAGTTATACCTGGAGCGATATTCTGAACCACTCTCGTGGTACAAGAAAACAGTTTTTCTCGTGTATTTACATACGAAATACACGAGAAAAACTGGCTACGAGAGCGTTTGGAATACCAGCCGGGAGTATATGTTACAGAAAATGGCAGCTTTAAAAAATAACTGGGAGTATGGTTAGGAGAGCAGGCACCGCATTTAACAGTATAAAGGCTGTCTGGAGATTAGATATTGACTCAGTGAAAACCAAATGCCGCCTATATAACGCCAGCACAATACTTATTCTCCTCTACGGATGCGAATCGTAGCACCTCACTAGGGCCTAAAATAGCAAAAATCTGAGTTTTGAATAGGTGTCTCAGAAGAATCTTGGGTCAGTGGTGGTTCGACTTTGTGAGGAATGAAGTAATAAGATAACAGACGCAGCAAACTCCGGTGACAACTGTCGTCAAGCGGAGGCAATACGGTTGGCTAGGCCATATACTGCCTTAACCACGCTTGCCTACTTTACAAGGTATCAGGTTCTCGACGTCCTGGACGTCCACTCCACTGCTGACTGTTCGTCGGCAGTTTATGTCAGAACTTTGGGACGAGAACCTGATTTAGGAGGATGCAAAGGAGTTGGCAGCCGACAGAGATGCATGAAGGCTCTTTGTGGATACCGTATGCTCCAACTAGGGAGCGGACATAGAATGATGACGAATTGGTTAGCAGACACAACCGAAGGAAATGTACGACAAGATGTATTAATGCGAAAGAAGCTAGGAATGTATGTCAGGATAGGCGTGTCCATCTTATCTGCCTACCCCTGCGAGGAAATGGTGTGATGGTAGTAGCTGTAAGAAAGAATTTATTTTCAAAATTTAATAAAATATGAAAATAATTAAGCTGTGGGGGCCATAGTCTTTTGATCAATGACACACACACACGTGCAATGATTTCACTCAAAGTAAAGTCTAACGACCGATGAAGCAAGTCAACATTTAATGTTGAATACAATACAACTTATTCTGCAAGACTAACAGTTTTGCACATAAAACATCCGTCTACATAAGAGCGACGTCTTTCAGTGCATTAACTTCGTACCTACCATAAAGACATGAAGAACAAAATAATGCGGCCTATTTAGAGACCACAGGGCGTGGTAACGTCATTTAGCCCGAACAGATAGCCGAAGCAAGTCACCCCAAAGAATAGCCCAACAAATTCAGCTCAACTCAGTCATGCAGTTCCGGCATGTAGTCCTAGTATAGCCAGTTCAACTCCCCATCGCCATTATGCACGCGCTTCATGAAAAAGTGTTGTATCTTATTTAACATGTAATAAATACACCCAGGAACACCAACATCGTGTTTTCTGTCTATCTCCAACTGAAGTGGGAGCTCCACAACTCTCATCAACCAGCTTAATCCTACAAAACTGAATATCTGTAAAAAGACATATCCATATATATCAGTGACGTTCTGTCTGTAGTAGCAATATACAATGACAGCCCGTAAGCCCTGTGAATCTATCTTAGACTATCTAAATATTTAAATTGTTCTTTTATCCTTCTTTTTTCCTTCCCATCCCCTCTCCTCTCTTCATAGTATAGTGTTATTTTTTTACATATTTTTATTTTGTTAATCTTTGTTTTTAATTTTTGTATAAAATTGTAAGATTCTATATGATTTGTAATTTTCTCAAACTGAACGCTTTGAGTAGGTAAGAAGAAATTGCCTTAAGGCAATATGCCTGCCCTTATATGTATATGTATTGTATATGTATATAACGTGTTAAATAAATAAATGCCTAGACTTCCATATTTCCTTCGCGAAAATGTTTTCCCTCTCTAGTGCAATCAATTCAGATATTTAATAATGTTCAAGGCGTTTCTTGAAAGTGGCCAAAGAAGTATATTTATGTGGCCGAAATGTATATAAACAAATACGACCAAATTTCGTGTTTTATCTAGACGTCATTGTAAAATGAACATAATCGTATCTTCTGGAAAATACGTCGACTCGGATGTATCAAAATGTATTCATCCAAAATAATTTATTAACGATTAAGACATCTCGTAACGAGTCACGACCACTCACGTTTGTGACGTCTGGCGTATGTATGTAAGTATTTACCTCAGCCTCTAGCGTTAATGGCCGGTCATCAACAGTACCATGCAGGCACTTTAGGTTTTTTTAAAGAAAAATGTTAGACGGTCAAACTTCTACATATTTTATGTTTTGTCTGTCTCCGTGCTGACGAGAAATAATGTTTTGGATGTTAAATAGAACCGTAATCCTGGACGAGCGTTTTAAACTTGACGGCTTCTCCTAAAAAGGGAAATTTAGCAGAGAAAAGTCAGCCTCATAGCATTGCGAGGTCTGGATTCAATTCCTAGGAGGGTCGTTGTGAAATATTTGTTTATGTCACCAGAAGTCAAGCAATTTTTCTTTAAAAAAAAAGGGATCTGGCAAAAAGTACCTGGTCATAGCCATGCGAAGGAACTGATAAAATGGTACATGGAAAGTTTTGCTTTTGACCTCATGAAACTTAGCCGAAATCAAATAAGGGTTATCGCTGGAGCCCTTAAAGGGCACTGCAGATTGAACGAACATCTTGCTAGAATGAACCTTTCCGAGACTTCTAGATGGTTCTGCAGTGCAGATGAGGAAATACCTATACATATTCTATGTGAATGTGATGTTTTACTTAATAAAAGGAGCCTCATTTTCGGGGACCACTGGTTAAACCTGAGGATGTTAAAGAGCTCGCCCACTACCTATCAGCCCGATATTTTTCAGATCTGGGCTTGGAGGGGGAGATTTAGCAAAACGCAAACTCACTCCTTCAACACAGTTGCCGGGCTCTTTATAGATCCGGGCTTAGAGGGCGAGAGCTATTCACGGGGACTGGTCACGATAGATCTTCACAGATTGCAGTGACGTCAGGAGCTTGCATAGCACTGACCTCCACCTCTAAGAATAATAATAGCAACTTTTTTACTGCTCCAATGTCCAGAATGTGTAAATTAGTCCATTCATCACATAACTCGGAATTCTTTAGGAAAGATCTTCTGGCTTTTCGCTAATCTCTTCGCCTCTAAAACAGTGTGGGATGAAGATGGATTGGCATGGTTTAGCTCGAAATCTTATTTGTTTGTCGTGTTTATGAATTTACTGAAATAATTTTTTTTTGCCCTTGTTTGTCTTTGCATCATGTTTTTTTGTTCAGTTTCTTGTTTATATGTTTTTTCATGTAACTGTTGTTATTGGGTTAGGTTGTATTTATAGTAACAAATATGGTGGTTTAACACTAATATTTCACTGTCCTGGTTTGGCACCTGAAGCGTCTCAAACTGATCACTTTACCTTCCTGTTACACATGCTCAAGATACACAGCATAAAATTTTATAATGCAGTGCCCTATGCACCACCAGGTGCTGCTTACGGTTTGATGATGATATTTGAATTATTTAAAAAAAATGTACTATAAATGTATAGAAACTAACATAATTAATTTATAAGTACTCTTTTTTAATATTTTTATTTTAGTGGTGAATACATTTGTCACATGTCTAGGCAAATTAAAGAAGAATACAGTTTTATGTATGAAATAGAACCAGAACCCTTAACTAATGTTTTCGACTTTTAAATTTTTAAAATTTTTTTAGCTATCATTTAAAAATCGATAAAAATAAAATGAATTATAGACTAGTTTACCTCTTAAAATATACAGTATACGGGTTTGATTTCTGGAAAGGTATAAGTGCATACATAAATAATTTAGGCTTTATCATCATCATGTCCCTATGTGTACCTTGTGGTGCAAAGGGCACTGCGTTGGTAAACCAAATGCAGCCTACATTGATCAGGTGCCAGTCAAGTGCCTCAACTCAAGTGCCAGTCCAGGAAAAATAACATATTGCAATGTAAACACACCTTTTAAAATAAAATTATATGTCCACCCTCCTAAGAATCGAACCTGGGACCTCAATATAGCAGGCGAATGCGCTAACCACATCTCAGCGAGGCGCAATTATCTTTACTCGAATTTGTTTTTAGTATTTTTACCTGAGAGCCGAAAATGCTCGTCCTGATTTCTTGTTGTATTTTACATTCAAAAATGTATTTTTAATTTTATTTTTAAATCAGAGGTTCCCAAACTTTTTTGTCACGTAGACCCCTTGCCATGTTTTTTGCCCTTACTTACCCGATATTGATTTTTCATAAATTTCTAACTGTAGTGAAGTTTAGTGTAAAAAACTTAAAGTTAAAACAAATGTTAAGTTTTATATTTTTATTAATTGTATTTAAATTGAAAATACTCAAAATAAAATTTTGTATCTGTTATTTAAAATAAACGTAAGATAAAATAAACATAAAATAAACTAGGCAAGAAGTAAATGTTTTTAGTGGGAAGGATGAACCTAGTGCTTTAATAATAAATTTTGACAGGTTTAATCTTTAATCTCCTCGGCCAATGATGTCCAGTCTGTTTCTTTTTTTCGTTCGAGATTGGTAACAGCGCTTTCCGCCTTTCCACTAGGTATGACGATGGAAAAGAAATTAAAAATTTCCTCGCTATATTCCATAATACAGGATAAGTAACAGTTATGTTTTTTGGCAGCCAGAAGTACAGAAGTACTATCAGTGTATGTTGAGATCCACTTTCGTGGACCCCCAATTTTTTTTTCGCTGACGTAGACCCCTTGCATGTTGTCATAGACCCCTGAGGGTCGATATAGAACACTTTGGGAATCACTGATTTAAATCAATCGAAATAATGCCCCATACCTTTTTTAGTTTTACTCAAAAACCCTTTAAAGTTCATTGTTTAACTTTCGTCAGTTTCTTATACCTAACTGAAATGTAGGCCACGAAAATTTATATAAATTACGCATTATTGCAAAATGCTAATGCAAGGCCAAAAGTTATTTTCTTTGATAATAGCTCTAAGCGAAGTCATTCGGTCAAAAACGCCTGCCCAAGATAGGGTATTTTCACAAGCCGGAAATAACGTTAAAAATATAATATATATGTATAGAGAAAAAAATAATGATTCTAATGATATAACTATCAATGTATTGAAAACAAGTTTTCATTTATAATTTTCGGAATTAAAAATGAGAACATACAAAACGGTTCGAAGTTGGCATCTCGTCATTTTGACGTCACGCGTTATGATCGTCGACTGCGCTTCTAATAAACATCGTGTGCAAGATTGGCGCCAAAACGTCATACGTGCCGTTTGTCTCGAAGGGCGCGTAATATCTCGCTTTTGGGCAATTCAAAATACGCATATTTGTAACTATTGTAGAAAATATATCCGACGTCGCACAAAAAAATATTCATATAGTCCATAGTAGTTTTTTGCTTATTTAAAAATAAATTAAAACATAAGAAAACCTTATTCTGGGTCTATTTCACAAACGTAATTTAATTTTTTTTCTCCCAGGTACGGAGTTTTATGATTTACTTGAGTGCATTGTCAAATGATAAATAAAATAATTAAAAAAATGTTTAAGTCAGCGTAAGAACATACTTATTAGCTGTGATTAACTAAAAACGTGATGCTCAGTGATCAAATGTCGCAATAAACTGACCTTAAACTCACAACCGGTGACTCTTAGCGTAATCTAAAAATAATTGCATAATCACGAGATGCCTAAAAACTTGCTCCGTTACTTATCAATTCAAAGAACACTTTTGACTCTTAAAAGACTCTGCTAAAAAACCCCTCAAGAGACGGTGTTCTGACGTAGTGTAACAGAAAATAAGAGATGGTTTTTAAAAACAAGTATTTAACACAAACATTTAATACATTCGTAGGTATATTATGTTTATTAATATATTTTCCATAATTTAAAAGTAATATTCACAAACATCGGCCTGTTATTGGAAAAGAGGATTTTATTATTTAAAAAAAAACACATCACGTCTTTTATTCTATGTAGACTCATGTGACATCATAGCCACAACGATTTGTCCAATGAATCATAAATATATGTGAATAATGTCGCAATTGAATCATGTGTGCTTTAATTTTCTATCAAACCTAATTGGTTATCTTGAATCTATTTATTACCTTTTATAAATTCAAATATTTAAGTTATATTTGAAATAACTGAAAAAAGACGATAGTTAGTTATTTATTGGGAATTCCCTGCTTTAAATAATAGGGTAATTATAATTTTCTTATTACTGGAAGGGAATATACCGCTTTTGAAACATATATTTATTTTATGTTTTAATAGTATCGAAATTTGTTTTGCAGTGTGTTCTAATGTGTGAGCTGAAATGCCTTGGAAACCTGGAGATAAACCTCCTTTCATACTATTGTCAATTTCTTATACTTCACTCTCTGTGGTGCTTTGAAATATGTCAAAAGTGTTACCGTGTTCAGTATTAGTGTACAAATTAGTCTGTTATATTTGATTTTGATGAAATAATATCTTTCACAACGTTTCTTTCAACCTTTAAAAAATATTTATTAAATATATTCAATGTTTTGCGAGTGGTTATTCGAATATAACTTCAAATGTATTATATATATATATTTGTAATACTGTCTTCATTTAATTCCTTTTGAATGTTTTTATCTATTACTTCATTTATCATATTCCACATATTCTTGCTATTATTATTTTCAAACAATTCTATCTTTTGCAGATTTAAGTTTCCTATTTTTGTATTTTTTGTATTTTGATTGCAGTAATTTGTTGCAGTAAAATGGTAATCTTAGATTAATATGTTCATTTCGCCATTCGAATTAAATGGTCAAAACTGAATAAAAAAAACATTGTCAGCCATTTAACTAGATTGTATGAAAGTTACTGTAATACTTTTTTATTGTTATTTCCATATTGAAGATATTTGCACTGCCGAATAATTTTAAACCATGTATTTTTTAATTAAACCGGGTAATTTTTATTACTTAGAGAATAAAAATCTAAGAATAATTAGCAATAAATCTGCAAATAAATTAAATGAAATAGTTAGTATCACGTTTCTCTGTATTTTGTAAGGGTGTTCAATGATCCTATAGAATAAACTCGTTTACAGTGGAGGGTACAACAAGACAAACCTTTCAGGACGTGGTAGTTTTATTTTTACATTCAAGTAGGTAGAAACCAGATAGACTCAAGCCTGGAATGGAGAATGATTCTCCCCTTGGCTCTTTATCAATGAATTTTATTTTATTGTTTATTTATTCGATTCAATTCAATTTATTAAAATAATTACGGTACATAAATTTGTTACAGTTCATATAAAAATAAAGGTATAATATAATATTTTTTTCTTGTTTTAAATGCTGTTCCTCTCAAAAAAAAGATAAACGTTTTTGTACTTGGAGATAGACTAACATTGAATTATCTTATTATTAAAATAATAATAATAATTAGAATTTATAAAATAAAAATGCTAAATACAGTAATTTTTTCAATAGTTTTTTATACTTTATATTATCTAGTTGTTTGTTTTCACAGTTTTCCATCGATTTTATTTGTTTTAGTAACTGCTGACGCATTTATTGTAATTTTTTCAATATTTTTTTTTTCAAAAATCTTTTAGTTTTAAAGATGAAATTTTTAAAAAAGACGAGAAGTTTTATTTATTTTATTCTCTTAATTTCTTTGAATTTATTTTAAGTCATTTTAAAATTTGATTTAAGCCATTAAAGTTTGTATGAAAACATACAAATATTTTTGGTGGAATTGTTTAGTATAAACATTTGGGTGATTAGAAATTATTTGGAAATAGTAAAGATTCTTGGTAAAGTATCTTAGATAAAATAATACTATTGGATTCAATTCCAAATTAATATGTTTTAAACACAAACAAGAGTATAACAATATGACGTCTTGTTTCGTTTGTTCGTATGTCTATTATTACACTTAAATGTTGTAACAAGACAAAATGCGTCATATTGCATATATTTAAAAAAATAAAAATAAAATTTCATCCAATAATATTATTTTAGTTTGGACACCTTATCGATAATTAAAATAAAATTCTAGCAACTAACTGCATTCATAATAAATAATCCCAACGATGTTTTTTGCGATCAACTGAATGTTTCGTGTTTTTTGTAAATATTGTCTACGTATGAAACTTGGAATGATGAATATGAAGATTTGAAGTGTCGTGTTTGATCGTTGTCAACTTTTACAAGAAGAAACCCGAAACCTCTAAACATTGCATAGTAATAATTTAATCAAGAAAACTTATTATAATTTACTAACCTTTTGTATTAAAATTATTTTTTGATGGCCTGCGTAGTGAAATAGCGAATAGTCTTGCCTAAAACACGTTTGTTCCGTATTCGATTACCGGTAAGATGGCGAAAATCAAATGTGTTTTTTTCCAAGTAGTTCTGCATTGCAATTCGCCACTATAATTAAGCCTCCATAATTATGTTGTCGTTAAAAACAAAAACAACAACTTTAAAATAAAAGTTTTATACATTTGATAAATAAATTTCGTTTATTATTGTAATTATTTATTTTGGAAACAAATATTTGTGTTTTGGCTCTTATGGTTTTTATAAACCCTCGATACTAAAGTGGATGTAAAATGTTTGCTTACATAATGTAAATTTGCTTGGATACTGGTTTTAAGGTTTTCCAAAAAGATTAATAAACAAGTTCAAAACAATTTAGCTGTTTTTTCTCAAAATTGAAGTAAAATAAAAACAAGTTTAGTTTAGTTATTAATTATTAAAAAAATATTTTGTAATTATTAGTGTTATACGCACTGCGCTGATAATAAAGTTATAATTTATAATGAAATGTCACGAAGTGAATGCCGGTTCAATTAATAACAACAAGTGTAGTAATATTTATTCGTGTATGTGATTGAATATACAAAATTCAATATGCTTTCCATACTTTAATTGGGTGTATAAATAAGTTTCAGTCGTTTTTTAACAAAAATTGGGCATTTATTGTGAACGAACGGAACTTATGTTTCATACGAAGTATTGTCCATCGCTGGCCACCAATTTTTCTGTCAGCATACGGATACCGCGTCAGAAGAATGCTTCATCTTTTGTGAAGTGCTGCTCAGCTAGGCCATGTGCCCATATCATCACCAGTGACTAAACGGTGAAGAAAAGCCTTTTGTTTATGCCTGGCAAGCAGCATTTTACATGTGGAAAATCGGCGTTCAACGTTTCTCGGCGTCAGTTCATATGGAACCCAACTTCCTTGTTTTAGAATCATTCCCAAAGATTTTAACCGACGTGAAATTGTTTGTTGAGTGACACGTTTTTTTGTTTTGTCTTCCCCTTACAGGGGTGGTATTCGGAGCCTCTGACCACCCACGGAGTCCTTCTTTATTCAAAGCCGTTCTCTCATTGTAAATATCCGTGTTTTTACTTATGCTTGTAGTGTAAGTTATGTTTGTTGTGTTACTATAGTTATAAGAAATTGTTTTTGTATATTTGGATACGTTTATTTATGTAAATTGTTTGTGTACATATTTTTTGACTAAATAAAAACAGAGGCATTGAGGGGATCCTGAGGGGTGGAGACGACATGTTGGTCTCTGTCCATGCATCCTCCTCCCCCCTATTTAATCTGCATAGAGTTTGTATTCCTTAGGAATATTTATTATAACTCCATGCGCAGCTGACAGAGAGTCCTCCAGGACTCTATAACAGCTGCAGGTGGATGGTGGGCTTAAGGATCTCCCCTCAATGTTTGTTGAGTCACGCCTAATTAAATGTAAATGCAAGTTTTTCTTGCGTTTGACACGAATCTTGATCAGATAATGCGTCTAATTATTTATCTTTGCACACTTTCGTCCCTCCGCTACGTTTTTTGTCCTCGATGCAAAATTCACCTTTCGTAAACTTTTGAAACTACCGTGACAACTTATTTAACTTAAAACTCTCTACGCCCCAGTTACAGATTTCTTAAAATTTAAGAAGTATTATTCAAAACTTCATACCATAACTTTTCTTTCCTATCTGCTGACAGGCCTCTTAAATAAAGGATTAGCGGGTTTATTCTTAAAAAAAAAAAAAAAAAAAACCAATAACTCATTTAAATTATCCACCCGCTTTATTATTAAGATGAGGTATTTCTGTTATGTACAAAAGGCATGAAGCTGTATATCGTGTTGATTTAAATAAATAATACCGTGATCAAATCAACTCTAGCTGATATACGTATTTACAATATTTTATATATTTAAATTATGTGTCGTTATTTTTTATTATTTAATTTATTTTTCGGTTTCCATTTGTATTTTTTTTTCGTAAATATTTACACAATTATCTTAAAATGAAAGTCCCGCTGAATTGTAAGCATACAACTCCTCAGCAGGTTTTTACATATTGCTTAGATTTTTCATACTTAACCTACATTAATCATAATTTTATTTTAAAAACATTAGGTATTATTCCATATTTTATTACATCATTAAAAACCATCATAAATGTAAAAGAAAATAAATTATTAGCTATAATTTGGGTATACGTCTCACTCTTGTATTTAATTCACTATTTTTTAATGTTGTCTGGTAAAATGTTTAATATTATTAGTATTGATTTTAATTGTTTTAGTACTATCGTCCAATGAAAAAACCCATGTTACAAAAAAGTTCTGTCTAAATAAATGAAATTCATAGCCGAGACCTTACACAAAAAACTTTTGTACATAGAAAAAACTATGAAATAAATAAATAGTCTTTCCATGTTTTACTTTTATGTTGTATTTTCAAAACAACTTTTTTTGGTATGATTTTTTATTTTTCTGCATTTTTCGTCCATAAATATGTGCCCTCAAATGCTATCGCTAAGAAAGAGACATGAAATTACAATTTGATTGAGATTTATCTAAAAACTTAACTTTATAATGAGAAAAAGCTGCTTAAGCATTTATTTATATGTAATATTTGTAATGTTATTGTGTTATTAAATAATATGCCTGGCTAAGCACAGTGCACACCGCTTAGCTAGGCTTGAATAAATATTATTATATTTTAATAACCAGAATAAAAATCATTAAAGCGTTGATGAATTTTTTATGGACTTGGTTAATTTGTTATGGTACTTACAAGTCAGCTGTTAAGGTTTTTATCGTTGGTCATTAACCTCTGTTATAGTAATGGTTAAGGTGTTAGCTTAAGTATAAGCAATTGCTTATTGCTTATCGCTACACTCTATTGCTCACTTGTTTTTTCATCTTTTAGAATATTTCTCGGCGATTTGGTTTCCATTATATGTAGGCTGGATAAATAAAATTGAATCAGTGCAACATCGTCTGCTGAGAAAAGTAGCATGGATGATTGGCCCCGAGAGGGTAGACTACACTTACCGAGAAATAGAGTCAATGTTAAAAATCTGAAGTCCAGAAAAACGTTAATTTACTTAATGGTTTAACCGATATACCATCGTTACTTGAATAATTTCTCGTTGTTTGATCAGCACAGCACAAACTATGGCTTGCACTTACCAATGTCCCGATTGTGTCGCATTTTAAACTCGAGACAGGATCTGGACTTTTTTGGTGCAAGCCTTTTTAGATTTAAACAATCACTAAAATATACCGTATTTTGTCTTGACGTAGTTATTATTACTGTTTTTTTTTACCAAGTTTTAAATTTCTTTAGTTGCATTTTATGTAAATTGTTCCTGTACATATTAAAAAAGGAGAAATGTTTTTACTGTTGTTAAATGGACTGAATAACTCGGTAAATAAATAAAATGAAAAACGTCCAGATTTTTTTCTCAAACAAATTGACAGGCGTTAGCCAATTGTGAAACTGGCGTCGCGGGTTCGATTCCCGGCAGTTGCAAGAAAAATATCAAAGAAATATTATTTTCTCAATTGGTTTGGCCGTTGTGGTGTATTTTTCGTTACCTCTTTCCATATCCCTTCTATGCCACCTGCTGACAAGCCTCTAAATTATTATATAATATACGTTATTCCTCGAAAGAAATAAAAGGAGGACAAAACAATATTTAAGAAAGAAAATGAAAATTATCCACATGTTTATAGTCGAGTTGCCTGAATTGTGTAAAAACTTCCGAAAAAGGAAAAATTATTAAGGGACATTGACATTATTGAGCTTTGCGAGTAAAAACCAAGAGAAAACCCATGATCAGGTAACCGTCGGAATTTGCCATGGAGATTTTGATTAGTAAAGATACGTATTTTTGTATCGTGAGCATTATTATTATTATGGAGAAAAATATCTTAATTTTTGTTTTTTATTTTCTTTTATTCAGGAAACAAACAACACAATTTTATAGTTTAGAGCTTTAGAGCATGCAAAATTAGACTTAATTCTAATAGAGTATTAAAGTTTTCATATTAAATTGCATGCTAAGGTTATCAATTAGCTATTTTTATTATTTCAAGTAAAATAATAATATAATGAAGGGAAAAAACAAAACTAAAAAAAAAGTTAAGAGATCAAATCAAAATTAAAGCCATTAAAAACATGCTCATAGCAATAACAAGAAAAAACAAAATTTAAAATAACCCAAAAACAACGGCTAATAAAGTTTTGCCAAAGTATCTTATCAGTATTTCTACAAGTAAAATAAAAAAATATGCTAAAAGAAAATAAAAAAATAAGAACTTTAATAAGTAAGGATATTAAAATATTGCTCAATTGCGGGACACATTTTCAAAAACGAATAAAAAAAAAATATTTAAATTTATTTCAACAGAGAGAGAAAAAGTTTTCGAGAAGGGAATATGGAAGTCTAGGCATTTACAGGGCTTATGACCTGTCATTGGCTGGTTTGAGTGGCCACTTTACACACTATGTAACATTCACCATTCTGCCCATGTTTCAACATCCGCATTTCCTCAACTCTTCCATCTGTTGACTTTTGTGAAGTAAAAGAGCTGAAACCTTTATCACGTGGGTGAGATTCATCCGGCTGAACCAAATCACCTACTAGGCAACGCCTGGAAACAATTTTCCAATTTTTATACTTCTTCTTTTACCAGGTAGTGCCTAGACTTCCATATTCCCTTCTCGAAAACTTTTTCTCTCTCTGTTGAAATAAATTTAAATACGAACAACTCCCTAGGGAGGAAATCCAGCCAGTCTGCAAGCATTTGGACATAATCAAACATTGTTAAAAAAAAAATATTTTAAGCAATAAAAGAAATTAAAGTTTATTTTGGAAAAAGTAACTATGGACGAAAATAATGAAATATTACTAATAAAGTGGTTAAACGGCCATTTTAAAAAGTAAAATGTTTTCTATGAAAACTACAGAAAAATACCGTATTCTAACGCATTTGATTGTTTCTTACACATTTATAGTTTCTTACTATAAAATACCAATGATATAATATAGGCCTTATAATCAAATATTAATAATCAAGTGATTTAACAGCCATTTTATTAAGAAAAACGTTTTCTACCAAAACAACCGAAAACCAGCAATGATATTCGACCGGCCTTGCATCTCTAGTTACGTCCTTACACCAGCAGATTAGAGGAGTTGCGCAACCTTCCCTTCAGTAAAAGTCCATTTTCTCTGGGACGAGGTACTCGGATATCTGCATCTCTCGTAAACTGCTTAACACATTTGACTTTAAAAATTGATTGTAGCATTTTTTGTGTTAAACAAATTCGTTGAATGTCATTAATTACATAAAGTCAAGAGTTACCAATAATGACAATCCTGAAACGAAACATAAGTAAGTGTATCCCCAACGCACTCCGCTTAGCACAATTTGCAATACCGATAAACCATTAGACCAACAGAATATTTAGTAATAACCAATAATGCAGCTGCAATAGCTTGTTAATTGGCTAAATATTTTAGTGCATCTACATGTGTATGCACATGATGTAGTAAGGGTTGCCAAAAGTTCCGTATTGACCGGGGCTGCTCCAGGATTGAAATCCTTATCCAAAGGATCCCACTCGAACGACAAAATTAATGCGTTTTTATTCATATCATTGAATTTTTAAAAAATATATATGTATTTATCATGATATAAAGTTACAAGATGTTAACAAAAAAAACATAATAAAGCATAAGTACAGAAATAAAAAGCGAAACGAAATACCACACCAAAAAAAAGCAACCTTTTGTGCTTGCTGTGGGATTACAATATTAATAATTTAAGTGCAAAATACACATAAATTAAAATAAATAAAAAATGTAGAATTTTACGGTAGACACAACTTTAATGTAATAAATTTTATCTGCATATGTTGCTGAATGAGTCCGTAAATAAATAAATTACATTTGTGTATCAAAGAAGCACCCTCACCATAGAATGTATATATTTAACTCTTGTGTGGCTGTGATGTCACACTAGTCAACATAGGGTACAAAATATATGTGTTAATTTTTTTAATGATGAACTCGTATTTTTCTGTAATCTTCAAATGGACATTCTCCCACCGGATTTGGAAAGTGAAATTTGTATAACTAAGCTGGATGTTAATTGAAGAATGAATGTCCGCTAATTCAGCAAGAAATATTATGTATAATAGAGAGCACGAAGATAGAACTCATAGAAAGGAAGACAGAGACGCTGTTCTGTGGCGGGTGATGTGTAAAACAGATTCAGTCTTCAGTTGGTTGATGACAGTGATGGGGGACGCACGCGCGTAATATGAGCGGCATATTTATGATTTTTAATTTATTTTGATATAACAGGGCTGAATTATATTTTTACTTGCATAAATTATGAAAAACACATTATTAAACAATATGTCTCCATGTTTTCTTTTCAAATCTCTGAATTTTAGAATATTTCGTCTTTTACTTGTGGTGACACGATGTTACATCACCGCGCGCAAAGGGATTATTTACCACAGTCTTTTTAGAGTTAATGCTTATGTTACATATAACATATATTTGTATATGTGCACAATAACTACGAAAAACATTATATAGTCGATCTCAAAACATGTGGAACACATTTAAATGAGAAGGGATAAATACACTGTTTTTGGATCTAATGTGGCGGAGTTTTAACTGAAATGGTTGGCAACCCTAACTGCGCAGTACTCAAAATGCAACGTGCAGGTCGGTCAAGGTTCCCCAAACCAGAAAGTGAAAAAATGCAACATATGTATAATGCAGTGTATCACGATCACGAAATATGCACCTGATGAGTAATGGCTCCGTTTACACAATATTGTAAACTTGATATTATAATCATGCGTATTGCTTTAGTTAACCTAGTTAAAAAACTCTTCTTGATAAATATTATTTATTATTAAGAGATTCGTACTTATAACCTGAATTCAGCATTGAAATTAAACTTCATTATTTTCTCCGCGGTGGAAATAAACGACCATATCTATTGTTTAGTATATAACAGTATTTATCGATATTTTTCCTGGCCGATTTCCTATCATTCCTATCCTTACCTTAACCCATCCTTATGGTACCTACCTACCTTACATCAAGATACAAATTTAGAAGATTTGGATTTGGAACATTACATCTAAAATTTGATATTGGATAAGAATTCTTGGGATCGTCGTAGTCGTTATCGCAAACAGTCAAATAATTATTAGTGAAATTAAGTGAACTTTGATATTGACATGTTTATGTCGTGGAGTTTGGCAAGGATGCATCCTGTCTCCTCTCTTTTTAATATGTACTCAAAAACTATTTTTAGAGATGCCTTTAGTGAACTGTCTGACGGCATTAGCATAAATGGACAAATTGTAAACAATATCCAATACGCGGATTATATTGTCTAGCAGATAGTATGGAAAGCTTGCGGCTATTATTGGACAAAGTACACACGGCTAGTTTGAATAAAGGGCTAGAGATGAATATTTCCAAGACTAAAAGTATGGTTATTCGGAAAATGCCTCAAACGTTCCCAATGACTTTAAAACTTGGAGCGCAGATTATTGAGCAAGTTCATCAATACAAATATTGAAGATGCTGGCTGAATGATAAATGGGATCACTCACAAGATATCAAAGTCAGAATAGAAAAGGCGCAAGACTGTTTTTTCAGGATGCGTGACCTTCTTTATTTGTTTTATTTTATTTCATTGGAAAGCCGACAGACATTTATACATTTATAAGAATCAATTATACCATAAATACATATCATAAAGTCCAATTAGAGGCTTCCACATAATATTGTTATTGTAAATGTTGTCACATAAAAATTATACATAACATAAAATAACTAATCATACAAAACTTATAATATTACTAGAAATGTAAATGAATATTGGTCACACAGTTGCACATTACAATAAATAATACAACTATAGTTGACCATACAGTGTTCATTTATTATGTGCCTACATACAGAACTGCACATAACCTGCATAATATAGGCTGCGGATTCAAGGAGCAACATCATAACTTGAATTATTTTTGAAAATTTCACTTTTAAAGGAAGTTAAAGATATGTTATTAATATCAATACAATTTAATTTCTGATTACACATATGGCAGGTTCTATTAACAAATGAATTTTGAAAAGATTTAGTTTTACATTTAGAAATTTTAAAAAGAGATTGGTTTTTGCAGTAGAGATTTTAATTTAGACCCCCGAATGTGCATTATTTGATGTTGCGTTTTCTCAGTATTTTTTTACGACGTCAAAACGTAGATACTCATTCAAAACACTTCAAAAAGTATTTGAAATGCGGTGCTATATTAAAAACCTCCTGGGTGGAGTCCGAAACGATGACGTTCTCTGACGGATGAAAAAAGATAAAGATATACTGAAAACCATCGAGAAAAAAAGCTCGAGTATTTTGGGCACGTGATGAGAGGCAAAAAATATAACATTTTACAAGTCATTTTAAAGGGAAGGATTGAAGGAAGACGCAGTGCAGGTAGAAGGCGAATTTTTTGGCTTAAGAACTTGCGTGACTGGTTCCATTGCAGCACTCAGTCCTTGTTCAGGGCAGCTGCCAACAGAGTGAGGATTGCTACGATGATTTCCAACCTCCACCGGGGAAAGGAAAGATTAGAAGAAAAAGAAGTGAACTTTCATCATCCAATATTGAAGAAAAGTGCATCAGCAATAAAGCGTAAAGGTAGGTCCGTTCCTGTGCTCCTTTCCTTTTTGTAAATATTCAACCTTACGGAAAATTGATTGATAATCGTTTTTTAAATCTTATTACAGTCTACTTTTAGTTTACTTATATGAACAAAGATATTTCGGAAACTAATCAGTAAATATAACATTGAAATGTGTCCTCGGCATAGGTTACTCCAGTGAGTTTTATATTTATTAAGTTTGAATTTTAACTTTGTGACGGGCACAATTGTATGATTAAATAAACAGATAAACGAAATACGCAATGTCATCTGACGCTGGTTGGTGCGTTTACTTGGACTTTCAGAATGAAGCCTTGAATAGGGAGATAGGGTAAACATTATTACGAGTTTGTAGGTTTTCAGGGCCTTTCAGATTTTTATGGTGTTATTTTAAGTTGTTGGGGAGAGTATTTATTATTCTTCTTGTCGATGTTTTAGCAACATTACAGTATTCATCATCTAGGCCGCGATTACAAACGTTATCTTCAACAGTATATATCGAGACGATAAACTTAACTCTTATCTATCTCGGTATGACAAATTCTGATCTACTGACATGTCGATACGTGTTTTCTGAGAGATAAGACTAGAATGAAAAAATATGTACTGGAAATATTCATATTTAATAGTAGCAATATTTCTTTCGAAGTGTTGCCCTTGCACCTGGGGGGGGGGGGAGGCATGCGTATTATGTAATCATAAACGTCATATGATCTGACACATGCGCAGTTATTACCTTGAGTTTTCAAACAATAGATGGAGCTGCCACTTAGAAGTGGCAGCTCCATCTAGACGTAGACGTTAACTGTAAAAGTTTACTCTGTATTCAATGACAAATTAAAATTAAAGTCCATGTATTAATTACATCAAAAATCAAAGAAACAGGGTCGGTAGTGTATCTTTCCAATCACTCGGGAGAATTTATTACCTTTATTGGGGATGTACAGCTTCCGTATCTTCTGATTGTATCCCCCTAGGCTGATGTAGTTTGATGTCGTGGAGTGTTGTAGTCGTGTGAGGAATTTATACCGTACCGTAGTCAGCAGGTTTGCGTTACATCTGTTTACTTATGTTAAATGGCGGGCACCATTACGTTTTGAGGCGCGTTCCATCATTTCTATTTATCGTACATATATTTTTTTAAGTCTTTTTAAAATTTATTTTAAAGAAACAAACAGTTGACAATGATATAGTAACATTTAAAAAATACAGCTTAAAGATAGACCAGCAAAGTTTCCAAATAAGAATCATACATATTATTAAATTATGTTACAACAAAAGGGTGTGTTTATATGTATTTGTATGAGAGTAAGTGTAGATGTGTGTTTATGTGTATTAGTATAGGAGTAAGTGTTCAGGTGTGTGTAAGTGTGAGCATCATTAAATATTAAGTGGGATCGTATCGCAGCCAGAAATAATGAGTCTTAATTTATTTTTAAATAAATTAAGGGGCATGTTAAATATATCAATAGATGAAAAAAAAGCATTACAGTTAGAGCAAGAACGATAGAGGAAATAGTGTTGTGCATAGTTATCAGACGAGCTTGGAGGTTTTCAGGGTGACCTTGTATTTTGGGCTCGGACGAATAGTTATGTCCCGTCTCTAGATTAGGATTCGTATTAAAACATCATGGTGCCCAATATTTAACAAAATCTCTTTTGGATTAGAGCGAAAAAAAACAATCACTTAAAAAAATGACAAATATTTATTTATTTTTAAACAAGCATGTTTTATATTTAATTTTGTGTTCATTGTAATAATATTCAATACTATATTATTAAAATACAAATTATATTGGAGAAAATATGTGAACACACTTATTCATAAACAATAAAGATAGAACATTTGGTTAAAATTTAATATTACCTTTTTTAAAAATTAACAGCCTGTAGATTTTAAATGCGTTTGTAAGAGTTTTTTGAAAACGCCGTCTTTAGTTAAAAAACCAGTACATGTAGGTACAAATAATTGAAGTGGCTAACGAATAAACATCGTCCAAAATTTAACCGACAAACCTAAATATACGTCGATTGATTTAGCTGCCGTGTCGCAACGACAGGCATTATTTGTCAATACATATTGCTTTGTACCAAAAATATATAGATACTGCAAAAAACATAAGAGTCCTGCATATCCGAAGATAAACGCAGAAATCCATCAAAACAAGAAATCCATAACAGTTTTTTCACTAAACAATTACGAAAAGAGAGTCACCCTGACTATGTTATTCATATGCTACATATCCAATCATCCCTCAATACAGGGCTCTTGGCCTCATAGAGTTTACGATACGTTTTTTTTTGTAATATATACCTATGTATTTGTATGAATAAATACATATAGCTGGTCGAAAAGAAATTTCTAAAATACGTTAATTTTAAACATCATGCTCTCTAAGTTGTATTTTATTATAACCAATTATAATTCTTATCAAATATTTTTGAATATCCTCAAAAACGATGTTCAGATTTTTTGGAATTGGTGTGGGTCTGTTAACTGTATTACAGCGGGAAGTTAAAATATTTATCTTTATTTGTTTATGTAGTAAAATGAAATATTTCGTATAAAAATATAATACTCGTATATTTTTTTTAAAAACATGTTACAATTAGAATGATAACAGGTTACCGATGACAATTCTTCAAATTTTAATGCACACATGTTTACACATTTTCATACAAAAAAAATGTTCTATGATATAGACAACTGAAGATAACTCTTTTTACCCATTGAAGACCTGGTCGATATACCCGCCATAGATCTTTTTTATTTTTTGGAAGTTCTAGAGCCAACTATCACATGCTGAAAAAATTTTAACACCTCTATTTTGATTACTAGGGCCGCTGGTTTTTTGTTTGGATTAGAAACAAGAGTTGATATTCGGGCAGTGAGTAGAATGCTTTCTTTTACCTTTAACTAAATTAACATATTACAGCAGAGGTAATATAGAAGTCAAGGCATCTACAGGGCTTGTGACCTGTCATTGGCTGGTTTAAGTGCCCATTTTACACACTGTGTAACATTCACCATTCTGCCCATATTTGAACATCTATATCCTGTCAATTCTTTCATTTGTTGATGTTTGTGAAGTTTAAGAGCTGAAACCTTTATTTATGCGGGTGAGATTCGTGTAATCGAATTATTTCACCCACATTCTAGGCAACGCCTGAAAATTTTATTAAGGTGAATAAATCAACAATATTTAGAGTTTGTTTAAATTTTAGTAGACAAGGACTGGATTCAACTCCTTGGGAAGCTGTTAATATTAACATATTACAACAGAGATGAAGAACATCTTAGAGAAGGTAATATAGAAGTCTAGGCATCTTTATTTATCTTTAACTAAATTTATGAGAAAATTTTCCCTGTGAGAGAAATAAGATGGTTGGAATCGTGTACACGCTTACAAAATGTTAATTGTGGTTTAATAATATTATAATTTGATACGAAGTAAACATTAAAACTACATAATTCACGTGACTAAAAATTCAACCTTTAACACGCCATTTTATAAAAAAATGTGTTATTTTTGCTGTCATTTGCCAAATTAATGAAAAAAATCATTTATTTATTATTTGAGTGTGTATTTTGCATGTTCATTCAAAATGCCGAAATGATTATGAAGATCGATTAATTTAATGTTAAGATCAAGCTTTTGGAAAAATGCCTTATCATCCCAAATAACATTTTATCCGTGATTAATTGTATTAATTTTAACTACCAGACATCTGTGAGCTTCAATTATTATGCATGTTTGTGTAGAAAACCAATTTTTATTTTGACTAGACGTTTTACTCTGCGAGCAAAAAATAGCTCGCATCTCTGTTAAAATACACATTAATAAATGATTTGATTTTTTGTTGCATTTCAATAATAATGGCGAGGGACGGCCAATTCAAACCCATATTCAATTAGCGTATTAGTGATTTTACTATAGAGGAACTTACAAATAATTCAATTATCCATTACATGTATCCTGATTCCAAGAAGATTCTTAGAAGGTTGATACGAGAGCATGATTCAAGGAAATTTTACATTCTAAAAAATGAATTAAAGCCGTTAATATATCTTATAGTAAATACCTACCTATATAAATTCTGAATTTCCAAAACTCGTAACATCAATGTTTTTGACATAACTTTATTTTTGGTAATTTTCGATCAAGAAGATTATGATATTTATTTACAAATGTATTTATACTCTACGCGGTTACATTAAAAATACATATTCATGTTACTGAATGAATTGCCTTAAACACACTACAATGAATATCCAAAATGAAAAAGTTAAATAAAAATTAAATAAAATTATTTTTTTCTTCTAACATTTCTTGGAAGAACTGCATTTTAATTATAATTATACAAATACGTATCTAGTTTTATTTCACTTTTAATTTTTAACTTTTAACATCGTTTTGAATTTTGAATAAAACTATATACGTATTATTATTATTATTACAATAAGAAATAAAATTATTTTCAGTAGGCAAGTAAACACACTTCAGAATTATTTTTTCATTTTCACACATAGAGATAAGTCTTAGAATTATATTGGGATTAAAAAAATGATATCAAATTCGAATTATAAATAGCAAAGTCAGCAGTGCAATTCTGAACTTTTTCTTAGACTCCTAAGAGAGCGTTCTGAATCGCACTGCAGAAAAAAAAAAATCAGCCTCATCCTTATAACCATTATAATATCTGTGGAGTCTGGGGATAGGTGAGAAGGTACATGTGATAATTGATTCTAGAACTTGCAAAATATAAAAAAGGGTCTATGGCGGGTATATCGGCTAGGTCTTTAATCACAACGGTAAGTTAACAGAGTTATCTTCAGTTGTCTATAATGAAAAACGTTTTTTTTGTATTTAAATGTGCATACATATTTGTAGAATTTTTGTCGGTAACCTACCATCATTGTAATTGTAAAACAATATTCCAATTTTATACAAAACGTTTCATTTTTACTACAAAGACAATATCTCTTCGTTCTAGTAACGAGAGAACCCTTTTAATACTCTGTCATCTCTCTAATTCTCTTGCCTCCTCTTTCACAGTAGAAGCCGCTCGATTGTGGAATAATATACCTACACATGTTAGAGACGCCCCTTCTTTATTTACATTTAAGTCAGGATTGAAATGTCACTATCTAAATATTTAAATTGTTCCTTTATCCTTCTTCTTTCCTTTCCACTCCCTTTCATCTCTTCATAGCAAAGTGTTAATTGTTTTTTAAATATTTTTATTTTTGTTAATCTTTGCTTTTAATTTTTGTATAAAATTGTAAAATTCAATATGCCCATGAATTTTTAATTTTCTTAAACTGAACGGTTTGGGTAAGTAAGAAGAAATTGCCTTAAGGCAATATGCCCGCCCTTATACGTATATATATTGTTTTTGTATATAAAGTGTCAAATAAATAAATAAATAAGACAAATAAAGATAACTAATTTAGCTTCCCATGGTAATACAAGCCAAGGAAAACAGGCACACACCAACTCCAGAAAATCTGGACTTCTTCTTTGAGAGCGTTGCAAATTATTTGCCAAGAATAACAATTGGTTATGTTTCAATAAAGCTACGAGAGTATGAAGATTAAAATGAATGTATTTTAGAAATTATATTTTGGACCTGTTTGCGCTGTACGTTTAATTGGATATGCAGTACATGAATAACATAGTGAGGGTGACTCTTTCTATCCCTAATTATTTAGTGAAAAAAGAGTTGTACATATCTTATTTTGATGGATTTCTGATTTCATCCCCGGATATGCTTATAAAGTCGATCATGTGTTTTATGCAGTCCCTGTACATTTTTTGTACGTCGCAATATGAACTGACAAATAATGTCTGTCGTTACGGCATGGCAGCTGAATTTTTCGACGCCTAATTACGATTGTCGGTTAAATTTTGGACTACGTACGCTGTTAAGGTTTGAACATAAAGAGCGAATAGGAAACGAGAGGATGGCTAAAAAGATTTTCAATGCGGATGTTAGTGGATGCAAAAATCGTGAAGAGCATAGAAGAACATGGCATTATTGACGTGCTTCGATGAGAAGACATCTTCATCTACATCCGCGCTGGAAAGGAAAAAGTCACCAAGCGTCAGACGTGGAGCAGGTTTACAAAAGAGCCAATGAGGACGTTCAGTGATTTTTTTTTACTATTTGTTAATATCATAAATTATTAAACTAAGTAAAAAAAAATATGCGTCATATTATCAGCACTTCGATCTTTTAAAGTTTTGTATTTTTGAAATTAGATTAATTCTCTTCTCCTTCATCTTGGTGGGTTCTGCTGATTAGTCAGTTGATTTACCGTAAACCAAAAATCTGTAACAACTCTCTTATCGTTGGTTAATTCAGAAGAACCAGTGATTTCGTTTAAAGTAATTAATTTTAGTTAAAATATTTTTTTTCTAATTAATGAAAAATTCTCATACACACGTATTTTTTTATCGTAATTCGTACATAATTTCAATAAAAATTTTAAATACAAAATTCTTCATTGATTAAGAAACCTTTAATTGGCTCTTCTGTAAAGTTACTACATGTCGCTTGGTAACTTTTTCCTTTCCAGCGTCGATATGAATGTGTAGAAACCCAAGTGTGTATGCACAGACATAATGGTGCATCCTTTCTGAGACGTCTACAGGAAAACTGCGTGATGGAGCCTGTTTTGAATATTTGTTTTTTTTTTTTAAGAAATAAAATATTCAATAAAATATTCTAAAAGAGATAAACATGTGTTTATAAACAACACAATTTTAAAGAGCAGTAGTTTTAATACATACTAAACAACAAAAACATTAAAGAATTTGAAAATGGACACAAGGTAAATGAATAATTGTTTTGAATGAATTAAAATACAGGTACACTAAATAACGTTTAAAAAAATACCTATAGGTTGTTAAAAAAAGTCTTTTCGAACCCGGTTGATTTATTGACAAAAAAAGTCAAAAAGTACTAAAATAAAGGCCCGGTTGTTTAGTCATTAGTAAACAATTAAAAATACACATGCATTTTTATTTTTTTTAGTTTATTAAGAAAAAATATACAAGTATGTAATATTACAACTAAATATAAATTTCATAAAAATTGAATACTTATATATTCAAATTACAACAGGGATGGAGAGCATTTTTATGAAGGGAATATGGAAGTCTATGCTTTTACAGGGATTGTGACCTGTCATTGGCTGGTTCATGTGGCCACTTTACACACTTTATATATTTACATTAACGTTTCCCATTACGTAAAAGAAAAAAACAATTTTTGTGTTTATACGTGTGGGGGAATGACGCATCACAATAATGTGTTTATTTTATTTCTAAGGTGTTTTCAATCAATGATACACAAAAAAGAATTATGAATAAAACTTTTTCCTTCTTTCTTAAATATGTTGTATTCCTGATTGCACTTTTTATTCCTTTTGTTAATTTTACCAAATAAAAATATTCCTCTGTAAGTATAATGATGTTGTATTGTAGTTGTTTTTAATTCCGAATAAAATATAAATTGTTACTATTATTTTTGATTTTTAACAAGGTATTGTTAACGATCAAACAACCAGGTGAGTTTCAAAGCTTCCGTACGACAAAAGCACTTTAAAAAAAAACAATTTTGAAAAAAAAGCATTAAGGTTTTTTTAAAACTTACATTTAAAAAAAACTTAGGAAGAAGACATGGATCTGTCTAACGAAAAATAAACTAGAAATTTAAAATTTAAATAAACACTTTTTTAGTTCATTTTCACCACGCAACGGAACGCAAAAAATTGCTACGTTTATTTTGTAAACATCCTGATGTACATTCGGGTCAAGATCATTGACTTGAAACGTAATCCATATGACGTCATCATCCAAACTATGTATTAAGATGAATGCCAAAACGTAATGGAGTTTATTATTATTAAATTTCTGTAATGCGTAGATTTTTTGACATCTTGATTACTGTAATCTAATCATATTCATATATGTATTTTTTCATTGTTTTTAATAAGGAAAAAAACATAAATCACATAAACAAATAAGTGTAAAAAAGTACATGCATCCCGTTAAAGTTTTTCACAAATTTAATGGCAGAGAATGTTTCACACACAGATATATAAGTGGTTTCACTTATAAAATATAAATTATTGTACTAGAAAAAAAAAGGAAAACTGTTAAGAGGCGAGAAAAGGCAAATATTGTAAAAGAGAGGAAGAAAGATTTTTATAATATGTATAATATAATATGATATAATTGACCGATTTGGAATTAATTTATGATAAATAATACAAACATGTTAAAAAATAATTATTCACAGACAAATATTTAATTTCAAAGTGTTGGATAAAGTTTTTTTGAAGTCATAAAGTTTCGTATTTAAATATGTAAATGGAAACAGGGTAAATTATTACGAAAATAAAACTTTGTTTTAATTGTTACACGATTAAAAAAATAAACACATTTTTTTTTTTACAAGAATATTACTATAGTTTTGGGAGAGCACTCCTCCCATCGACGGCGATATAAAACTTGAAGCGTACTTGTGAAATAATAAAATTGTGTAAAACTAATAGCAAAGTTGTATTTTCTTAATAATTTATAATGAAGTGTATCGAAGTGAATGCCGATTCAATTTATAAGGGAACAGAGTAAGCTGGATTTGGAGCAGCAACAACAGGTAAGTGAGTTTTGGACATATATGCTTTTGGGCAACGGATTATGAAAAAAAACATTTGCATATACTTAAACATTTCATTGGTTGATTGCGCAGATATAACTTTGTAAGGTAAGGCTCCTAGAACAGGCATTTATTATCCTGTTTGGGATCCCGCTATTAAACTCTTAATATCTCTCCCTCTCACTTCTGTGCAATGTACTTCATAGTCCTAACGCTCCTATATACCTGTGTGAAAAATTTCAACGCTTATCAGTTCATGGTTTACCTCTTCGTTCTCATTCTCAAGGCACTCTCTTAATACTCATACACAATTCCTCTTTCTTCTCTAATTCATATAGTGTCCATGCGGCTCGACTGTGGAATCATCTCCCATCCACCATCAAAGATGTTACTACATTATCTCTGTTTAAATCACGTCTGAAGAAACATCTCCTTTCTCTTCCTTAATCTCTCCTCCTTTCCTTTTTCCCCTTTCCTCTTTTTTCCTTTTTCCCATTGAGTAATAGTTTTGATTTAAGGTAATTTATAAACAAATACGTTTATTTCTATTTTTAACTTTTTAATCTTTTTTTTCCCATTGAATATGTTCTGTAACTTGAATTATAAAAATAAAACTTTTATTTAATTGGTTGGTTGGAAGAAATTGCCATTTGGCAATAAGACCGCCAATGTACAAATAACATTATGTACAAAAAGTTAAATAAATTTTCTAATAGTGAGTTATTTACAACTTGTTGAAAATGGCCCTCAAAATTAAATATTTGGGTAAATCATAAGAACGCGAATATTTCTTTTTTCTAAAAAAATAAAAAAATAACAAATAAATAAATAATATTACTATCATTCTCCTTCCTGTGCCCAGAAACCATAAGACACAGCATTGGTAATCCAAACGCATCGTACTTAGATCACCTGTAACATGAAGGTTAGGCAATCAGTCTTACGCTTCTATTTCCAGTCCACAAACAATAAAATGCTGCTGTTTTGATCGATTTTAAAATCAATATTTCACTTTCGTCCTGCCGGGAATCGAATCCAAGACTTCAAGAATGGTAAGCGAATGCGCCATCCACTCTAAAACGAGGCGGACTTATCTCTTCTCGATTGCCTCATTTAGGATTTTTAGCTGAGAGTAGCCGATGAGTCGAAAACACTTATACTGGATTCCGGTTATATTACACACACACACACAACTGTATTCTTATTCCGCCCGGACACAAACATAAATATAAACTTTTAAATATGTAGTATTAAATACAATTTTCTTCCATAATATATGCCTAATGAACTTCTAAAAAAGTGAAATATAAGTAGGTATACCTTCGTATACCTCGTGGCGTAATGGTCAACGCATTTGCCTACCATGCAAGAGGTCTCGGGTTCGATTCCCGACATGGTTGATATGAAATATTATTTAAAAGGGTGTTTTTACTTAAGAATATTTCATAGTCCCTAGACTGGTACCTAAAGCGTAAGACTGATCACCTAACCTGCATGTAACAAAAATGATCAAGATACGCTTCGATTGGTGCACCAATGCAGTGCCCTGTGCACAACTAGATGCGGAAAGTGAATGATGATGATGATACCTTCGGAATGGGTCACCCCAATAATATTTTTTATTTTATTTAATTTATTAAATGAAAAAAAAATAGAATCTTATTAATGAAAATTTAGAATATTAAAACAATGATCGGAAGAAAAAACAGCAATTAATTATGATTTCGATAAAATTATAAATAAAGTTATCAATGAAACTTCTTGGTTAAGTTTTACTTTTTTATTATTTTGACCAACGAGCTCTTTCGCTTAAGTAGGAATCTTCAAGACTGGTGAATTGTTTACAAACGTTTACAGCTTTTATACTTTTTAAAACATATTTTGGAGATAAGAAGATCTAATAAGTATTTTAACAGGGGACAGAAAACATAAATATTCACAACTAGTTTGCCAAACAGCTCATTTTTGGGAGTTTTTGGACCGAATCGAATTAAACATTTATTATTTAAAAGGTGGGAAAAGAACACATGGCGAAATACAACAAAGTGGGATATACACATTTTAACAGGTTAAGTTAGCACAATACTTTGATTTTATGACAGGGAAGTTTACATACCTATAGATGAATGACAAAATATTTTAAGATACATACCTAGATAATACATTTGTTTATGTAATGAAGTAATTCGTTTTGGCAGTTCATTTTATGTTAATTATATTATTTTAGTAGTAAATAATTCAATCAAACGGAGCGTATTTATATATTAAATTAATGATTTAAGTAAAGGGAGTTCGATAATTCCAATTGCTGGTTAATTATTACAGCATCACATTTAATTCTATTAATTTTTAATGATTCTAATTTTTTCCCTTTGTTTTAAAATGTAGTAATTCAATATTGTTTTCGCTGTCAAAATTTGAAAAAAAATATTGTTGTATATTGACTTATCTATGTATTGAAAAAGCTTTCACAAATCACCAGTCTTAAAGATGCTTACTTAGACGAAAGCGCTCGTTGGTCGAAATAATAATTATAATTAAAAAATAAAAAAAATAAAAAATGTAAAACTTAACCGTTTCAAAACAAAACTAAGAAGTTTCATTGATGACTTTATTTAATATTTTATCAAAATTATGAACTATGGAGTTTTATGAGGAAATATAAAACAAAACATTAACATTATTAAAAGAGCAATTAATGATGTCAAAAACCCTGGATTTAGTAGAGAAACGAAGATTAATGAGTGCCGCTAAGCCTAGCAATGTCGATCTACAAACTATTAACAGAGATGTTCAAAGATAATACAGAAAAAATAAAAATACATTTCTTAGACCGTATGCGTATGTTTCTTCCACTGTACAAATCCGTGTTCTCGGGTGCTCCAAAGAAACAATATGGAAAGATTAGTGGTACAAGAACGATTAGTGTTGGGGAACTCGATCTCGCGGAAGGAGTCCTGCTAGATGGACAGACTTGGTGACAGAAGCGACTGGCGTCTCTCTTCAGGAAGCCTCCAGAAACGCTGAAGATAGAAGCGGATGGAGGCGGATCGTAACGACGTGCTTCCCTCCTGCCAATATAACCATGACTGCTCTGCCAAGTGCAAACGACTAAGAAAAATAAAGTTTCGAAAAATAGCTGTAGTTATAATTAGCTCTATTAGCGTGTATTTACTACGTAAATACGCGTTAAAAATGCGTTTTCTACGCGCGCTTTTGCGTTCAGAATACCACCCCAGTAAATGATATTATCTTTGATTTTGGAAACTATATATGTAGATTGTTAAATTTATTATATGACTACAGCTGTTGATGTAAATATATGTGCTTTCCAAAGCTTTGTAGTTTAAAATACATTATTACAAGTAGTCTCGTAAAAAAAGTATTTTATTGAATAAGTTTAATCATGTTATTCCACTAAGAAATTGCCGATACAATAAATTGTATTGTATATAGATTGAGTTTTTCTTCTGACATTTCTTGGTGGAACTGCATTGTTTAGCAATTGTTTAGTCTTCCACCAGTCTGACAATATCGGTCACGACGAAACCCGGTCACTGGTAAAAATGTAAATAAAAAGTGGAATGAAACTATATACCTATTATTATTATTTTAAATTGTATTGTATTATTATTTCACGAAAATGTATTGAAAAATAAATACGTAGGTTTTAATTATTAAGGTATTGGACAAATATCAGGTACTGTGCGTTTGAATGATTAATAGGCCTATGTTAACGTGTTAGTGGCTATCGGGGAATCAAGTAAACATATACGACCTAGAACAGGTGGTAATATCTTAATTCCTAAATTAAAAACAACTACTGCACAACATCATTATACTTACAGAGGAATATTTTCATTTAATGAAATGAACAAAGATAGTAAAAAGTACAGTCAGGAATAAAATATATTAAAGAAAGAAGTAAAAAAATACATCTATAATTCTTCTTTATGTAACACTGATTGAAAACATCGTAAATATCTTTTTACGACGGGCTTAAATTAAATTCAACATGGTTCCCAGCACTACATATGACAAAAACGAATAGAAATGTGCCTACTGCCGGCTGCGACACAGTACAAATTACTAGTACATATACATAATTATTCTTTCCTACAAAACTAGAAATGTGCCTACTGCTGACTGTGACACGGTACAAATTACTAGTACATAAACACATACATTTCTCTATAAAACACACAGTTTTCCTTGAAGATGGCTCCTGCAATGGTAGCCGAAACGTCGGATCAAATCCAACATACGCGGTATCACCCAAAAAAGATACATAATATCTTTTTTGTAATTTATATATGTATGTTATTTTGAAAATATTATTGATTAAAATAAAAAAATCTATTGTAAGACGTTACTCCCCATTATGTACACAAGAATTGTTTATTTCTTTTACGTAATGGGAAACGTTAATGTAAATATATGTATTTGATTATTGTAAAAAAATTGTTGTAATATTGTATTTAAATTTGTTATTAATAAAAAAAAATGTATATATATTTATTTCGTTTGTGTCAGTAGGCAGACTAGAATACTTTATTTGAAAACGTTATGTCACTTACACATTATCACGGGTTATTAAACGATTGAACGTGGATATTATTAGTATTTCATACAGTCTCTATAAAGTTCTATGAAGATAAACTCTTTTAAATGATCAAAATAAGAATAAGATTTATATAATACCTCTAATCATACGAGCGTAAATATATTTTGAATAAAACCCATGGACGGAATGCGTGAGCAGTTAAAAATATGCGAAAAAAATGTTTTTTATAATGTTGATACAAAACAAACCTTGGAAAATATAACTTGCATTATAAAGCAGTAATAATATATTTACGAGATCATTAACTAAGAATTAGTGCAAAAAATTACTAAAAAACAAGGTTATTAGAGCAATTAATTGAATGCTAATAGATGATTACTCAATAGAAGCGAAAAATAATTATTTTAAGTGTAATCGAGTAAAATCAAATACGCAAACAATCTTGTTTCACATCATATTATCATGATCTAAAACTTAAACTAAATGTACATAGGGTATTTAAAATTAATAAAAGAGTATGTATCAATATTTTTGTAGGTAAATATGACTCAGTTTTTTAGTCCTTTTTAAAATTTATATTTTTAAACAATATTTTTTCCAATTGATTCTAATATTTTTTTCACGAGTAAGGTTAGTCTAAAAAGATTTTTAAAAAAATGTTTTCTTCAGTAAATTTGAAGTCCATTTTTCAGTTTTATTGAAGAATAACTGGTAATAAATTTTGCGATAAGGAATACATATCTATGTTTATATAATACGATTAGTATTTTCAAGGTAAGAAGTTTTCACATTCTCCGCAGGCGTTTTATCATCATTCTGTCAAATTTACACGACGCTTTTGTAAATATATTTTGTTTTTGCGCAATATCCACGCTTTACAAGGAACACATAAATTAGTATTCTTTCAGTAGATCGATCATCTTTGAACGCCTAGAAACGCCTGAAGTGAAAATATTTATTGTGTTTTATGAAAAAAAACACTGTGCTTTATGCTTTAATTACAAAATAAATATAATTAAGTAGGTTTGAAATGTGTGTTAACGTGCACTAAATTTAACCTTTGACTTGACTGACAGATATCTCTATAGAGATAAAAAATAAGTTTAACCAGTTAAGTGCTATAAGCGCGTATACGCGTTCTCCAGTTTCGTGCTTGGAGAGACCGCTATACAAAAATAGGGCGTAAAAGTGCTTGTCTTTGAACGTGCTTACGCGCCGAGGTCTAGTATTCTGAACGGATTTTGCACACTCGAATACATCTGTTAGACGCTTGATGAAGCACTAGGACACAAGGAATGATTAAAATTAGCAACACGACAGTAGAGCGGTTTAGATAAGAGTTTCTGAAAATTGCTTTAAATTTCATGGCTTGCTGGGAACTGCTATAGTAATATCTAGTGGCGTAGAAAATGTTAAGAAGGAAAAGTAATAAATAATATTAATACGCGCCAAAATATACTTAAAAACAAAGTTTCCATACGTTCATTAAAATAAAACAAAAACCCAGTTTTAGGAAACTTAAAATTAAGTTTTTGCTTATTTATATGACAGGCGCCGTGGCGCAGTTGGTTAGACGGCTAACTGTGATACTGGCGTCGCGGGATCGATTCCCGCCAGTTGCAAACAAGAAATTAAAGAAAAAAAAATCTCAATTGGTCGGTGTGTTGTGGTGTATTTTTCATGGCTTCCTTCCATATCCGCTCTTTCCAACCCACTGACAAGCCTTTGAAATAGAGGCTTGGCGTGTGATTCCGTTTTAGATTTAAAAAAATCTAAAACGACGTTATAAAGAAAAATACGTTTTGTTTTTTATCGTCGATAACAGGTATGCTATTCATCATTATTAAATATTTTATTTAATCGAATTCGATAATTAATTGCTTTATAACATTAGTATTCACCGCTAAACTATTTGAAGGTTAATGGTATAAACTTAACGAGAAAAACAACAAATACAAAAAAAATATGACTTTATAGATAAATTAACACGTTGGTAATGGATGCGAACAGCGGCACCTCACAATCGGCATAAACAGCAAATTATTGTGTTATGAGAAAAAAAATCAACGAAGAAGGCCACAAATTTCCGGTGCCAATTTTTATTTTCATTTCTTAAATCAGTTCTGATAGTTGGTTTACATACAGCGAATGCCCTGCCTACACAAGTTAAAAAGATTTTCTAGTCCTGAAATGACGGTTTGCCGGCAGTTCATGTCTGAACTACTGGTAGCTATTAAATAGCTTTTTTGATAATAAAAAAATACATCGGCATTATTTACTCCAACTAGTGAGGGGACAGGGATGTATGAAGATACATGATGTAGGTGTTTAGGACTCATTGTTAAAGTGATTATTTCAAGGTAGGGTGCTCGTTATGCTATTTAGTACCTTAATATGAAACCAAAAGATAATATATAATTAAGACATGTACTTGTAGTACCCACATGATTATAAGAAACAAAACACACTCATTCTTTCGTAGTTAGTGGTCTGTTCAATCAATACGATATTAATAAATTTTTATAATTTTTATTTTTCTATTATTATTTTGTACATTTATTTATTTATTTATTAACGGACATTGTCCATGTATACAATTTATAAGGTTTAAATATTACAATAAAAGAATAGTTTAAAACATTAAAAAAAAATAAAAAAAGCATTGACAAACATAAGGGACATCGAGATAAGATCTGGACTATTTATTTAGTGCTCGTTTAAATCGTTGTAAACTTAAACCAAAAAAGTCTAGATCTTGTCTTGAGTTAACAATACGACATAGGCGGGTCATTTGAGAATTTAGGCCATAGTTTGTTCAATGCTGATCGATGAACAGTACTTCATTGTTTAACACGGAATTAACACGGAATTTTCTAACAAGTCTAATTTTGATAAAATTATAATTTAAATCTATGTTGCTAAATTTTGATATATTATTTGAATCAGGTAGTGGTCCCGTGGGTAGTGTTGGGGACTCACGGTTAAGAGGTCTGAAGTTCAAACTTAACTTGATTTCTATTTTCTAAAAGCGAGTTATTTACAACTCGTAAAGTTTTATAAAAAAAACGAATAATATAAATATTATCGAATTCAAATAGGCACAAACGAATCTAATAAATGTCAATCTATTATAATTTTACCGTGCTATTTATATTAAGATGGTATGTGTGAAATAAGCTATTCTCAGTCGGGTATCACGAGGCTGGTTTGTTTAGTTGTATATTCTTTTAAAAATGAATAGACTTTAGAGTGTAAAACAACAGTAAGAATACATAATGTAATGGTCGCCCAAACGTAAGCAGAAAAATCCTACAACCCATGCAATGATTATAATAATAATAAACATTTTTTTAAATGTAAAATGACGCATGACGGTTAACATTTATTAAAATGTTATTACTATTTCAACTTAATCGTTAAAATTCTCGGCTAACGAAGGGAAATGATTCGGCAATAAATAGGGTTGATAACGCATGACGATAGTATTATAGGAATACCTTGACATAGATATTCACTGGTGGAAAACGGTTATAATCCCGGATGGAGAGAATCATTGAGTAACGCGGCTCCTTAGTAGATGTCATGATCTTATGTAATTAGATTAGTAAACAAACATCATTTACCCATGATATGTTAAAAGATCGTCTCTTAAATTTGAATACAACGTAAGTTACGAAAAATTTCTTAAATCATTAATTTTGTGTAAAAGAAAAGTTTTTTTTTAAATAAAATATTTAGATTTTAAGGTACGAGTATACCTACATAATTTTCGAGTGTATTATCTGAACAAATATATTAACAAATTACAACAAGGATGCAGATTATTTTAGAGAACGGAATATGTAAGTCTAGACATTTGCAGGGCTTACGACCTGTCATCTGGTTTAAGTGGCCACTATACACACTGTAACATTCATCATTTTGCCCATGTTTGAACATCCATATTTCTTTAATTCTTCCATGTGTTGATTTTAGTGACGTTCGAGAGCTGAAACCCTTATTGTTGTGAAGATAATAATCTGACTGAATTATTTCTCCTACTAGGCAACGCCTGAAAACAATTTTCTAATTTTCAAACTTCTTCTTAGACCAGTTGGTTTTATTACCATATTTTGAGTTTGACTGACTTAGGGCCGGTTTTATAAACATCTATCAAACTTTCGTAAGTGTAATGAACCGTTGACATTCGTTAGGATAACCGACGGTTTTGTGTTCTTTAAAACATTTTTGTTAACGTGCAGTCGCCGGTAAGCATTTAAAAAAAAAAACAAATTTTAGTCGCAGCTTCTATATTTTTTAGTCAATTGTCTATGAAATAACTTTTTGTCTAAGCTTTTTTTGTCAAACGTGAATGGTGCGCATTGCTATTCACTGAATTAAAAAATACATCAAATACAAATACATGACAATTTTGAATGAAGTTTATTCACAAAAAAGAACTATGAATTGAGAGTACAATGAATTGAGAGTACTATGAATTAAAATTAAAATATTAAAAGCGAGCAGGAAAATTGCAGATAACGATGGATAGTTTTAACTATTATCTGCTATTTTTGTATACATTTATATCAATAAATCATATTTTAAATAAGTTTTTTTTAACGGCTTAATATATTAATCCATTAGACTAAAGTTGATTTTATACCACCACGCAGAGTAGAAAACATATAAAACTGGTAATTTAACTAAATCCCAAAACAAAGACTTTCTGTATGTTAATTGGGTAAAGATTTGATCAAATAACAATGTAATAAAACAACTATTAACTGTCATGTCAAATACGGCAGCGGGGCCGAAGGTAACGGATCGGAAAGTATTTAACCGGCCAAAATCGGCCAGTAACCATAGATTTAACGACTCGTAACGCTGCGAACGTTTACAAAACGCAATAATCGGCTGGTATACTAAATATTAGTTAAAAATTGTATCAAGTTAACGAACGGATGTTTATAAAACCGGCCTTTAACGACTCGTAACGCTGCGAACGTTTATAAAACGCAATAATCGGCCGGTATACCAAATATTAGTTAAAACTGGTATCAAGTTAACGAACGGATGTTTATAAATCCGGCCTTTAACGACTCGTAACGCTGCGAACGTTTATAAAACGCAATAATCGGCCGGTATACCAAATATTAGTTAAAAATGATATTAAGTTAACGAACGGATGTTTATTAAACCGGCCCTAACGCTGTATTCCAAGAAATGTTTTTTCTTCGTTTCAATGACATAGATACAGATGGTGAAAAATATTTAATCATAATCGCAAATACAGAAAAAAATACTTACATGGATTCAAATTAAGGCAACAATACACTATTTATCAATATCATGGTGTAGTGAGCGCTTTCTATTACGTAGGACCCTTTTTAAAAAAAAACTGGGGTTGAATTCGGATTAGTTAAATTTCCCCCAACTATTTTAAAAACATCCTGAGGACTGACAATTCAATTCTCGGTAAGAGAATATTATATATTTAATAGAGTAAACGTGTTTTTTGTATTTCTTCTTCTTCAAAAAATATATTCAAATAAAACGACTGAATGATGCAGACCCATTTAGGTCAAAAAGTATTATAGTTAAAAGAATGGCATTATTTAGTACTGTTTTTTTAACGATCTTTCAAATCCGATTGAGAATATTCAGACTTCATTTATATACAAAGTTAGGTATTTTATATTGTAATCATTGGTTTTTTATTAAAAAAATGACTTACATCTTTAAAACATAACACAAAATAGTACATACTTTTATATATTGTATAATTAAATAATAATTTTTGTCATTAGGATAATATTAAAACAATAAATCGTATGAAAAATAACCCGTAAATATATGTAATATATTTTTTCTTTTAAAGAAATAACCCGCTAAGCCTTTATTTAGAGATTGGTCAGCAGGTGAGATAAAAGGGATGTAAAAGGAGGTAATGAAAATTACACTACAACACCCAGACCAATTGAGTAAAAACGGGTGAGAATCGAACCCGCGACGCCAGTTTCACAGTTGGCCGTTTTACCAACTGCGCCACGGCACCTGTCAATTATTTTTCGCAAAATTATTCACTTTTGCGCGTGGTGAGAGATTTATACATTTAAATGATAATATTGGTTTCAAAATATAATATGAATATTTTATTTAAAACTTTTTTTTCTTCTTTAAAGAGAATTTTTTAAAAATCATTTCAAAGAAAAACCTCGTCCAGGCTGATTTGCAGCGGACTACGCGTTGCGGGCCAAAGCAGGGTTCGGTCATGCCAACCTCACGGCTGTTGGTGTTGCCCGCCACAATATTACGTACATTTATTTACAACCTAACCTAACAACTGTCACTATAAAGTATTGAGTAGGTACGAGTATATTTTCAGTTATTTTTTTTTTAAGAAAAAAAATAGAAAAGTATTAGGTAAATAATTTGTATCATTTGAATTTACCATGAATTGGTTAAAGAATAATATATAAACCCTCTTCATTAACTCGGTAGTCAGATGGCAGAAAAATCTATATTTTTTTTTCGATTTTTCAGTTTTAAACAGTTTCTGCCATTTGACTACCTAACTGTCGTTCGAATCGTACCTTGTAGTGAACTGAGTCCAATTCTTTAGTTTAATTATTCTTCTATCTGTATTCGGAAATAAACAATTACTCAATGTGTTTAATGTTGTAAAATAAGTATAACAATTGGCCTTAACATATTCAATTGAGTTAACCGTAGAAAAAACTGTAAACAAATTATTAAACGGATCATAATTTAAATTTACGTAAGTTTGAAATTGTCGATACTCAAGCGTTTTTAATTCAATTGATTGCCGTATAGAATTGAAGTGCTCAAATAAAATATATAAATAAACAGACGCAATAATATTTACAATTCAAATCGTAATTTGATTTGATGTATAAAATGTTTTCAGGGTTCACCTGGCTGCCAAACGATTACAATCATTATGCACGATACTTAGTTGAGAATTAAAGTACTCGATGATGAAAATAGAGGGAGGGGTTATTAGTTGAAAATTGACTTACGCTGTGCTGGGGCGGACGCGCCGGGTCTTTAACACCTCCATATACCGGTCACTTTCGTTACCAGGACCGAGCAGCCTGCTTCGCCTGACGTAATACTACTAACTCCATACTTCCAACCGTCAGCTTGTACCATGCAGCTTTGTCTACATTGCATAACCTCGAAGCGCGACCGGCCACAATAGAAGCGGACAGGCTGGTTCTAGCGACGCCGCGTCAAAATGCCGGCCATTTTCACGCAGGATTTTGAGTGACGCGGTCTTATCTCGTTCCGTAGAAACCGGCGTATTTGCACAGACGAACGCCTGTTTACCAAACAACCACGTTAGATTGCGCTGTAGGTGATATTCGCGCTTTTCGTAAAAGGTTTTATTTGATGTTGCGCTTCGGACCTCGAAGGCTGTGCGAATTTCGACAGGTGTCGATAAAGCTACCGTCAGAGGAAACGACTTCAGGCCTCGCGTCAGTATTTCGTAATAATTCATAATTTACAAGTTTTCGTGGCCTACATTTGATAAAAGTCCAACAAACTGACTAAAATTGAACAATAAACCGAAAATTGTTTTTCAGATACATCGAAGAAGAAGAAGATAAGTAAGTAAAAGTGGAGCATCACTTCAATCGTAACTTATTCGATCGGTTATTTAAACGCCTTGTAGGCTTTTATATGTTTTACATGTAAAAATATAAAGATAGACATTTATTTAACACAAAAGTAGCAAAAAGTAAAAATGAACTTAAAAGAAAAATAAAAAATATAAAAACCATCTTTCATATTAGTAAAAAATATCCGGGTCTCATACATATAGTACATACATAATATAGATAGCAGTTGAGAGAACAAAAGGTCACCTTTTCCATCAGTTATTTCAAAATAATCCTTAATTAGAAGAAGTTAGAAAAATAATGATAAAAAATACTTATATAAGTTATTGGAGTTTTCCTACTGACATTTCTTGGTGGAACTGCATTTTAATTCTTCTCCTTCGCAGTCTCAATCCTGGGGATTGGTTTGCACCAAAGTCCTGCATCTCGACCTCCATTGGTCTCTATTCTCTGCAGCCCTCTTCAACTCGACATATGAGGCGCAGTTTGAATCTTCGCACATTTGCTTAAAATATTCCCACCGGGGGCGCCCTCTATAATTTGTCCCCTCAGCCATTCCCTCCATGATGTTGTGCAGCAGACCCTCATGGCGAATAATGTGGCCGATCCATCGGGCTCACCTCACTGAGATGGTTTTGATTAAGTGCCTACCTTTTTCGATTCTGTTGAGAACCTCGTCATTAGTGATGTGGTCTCTCCAGCAAATTCCTAATATTTTTCTGTAGCGCCAAATCTCGAAGGTCTCTAGTCTTTTTTTGTATCTTTCGGTAAGGCACCATGTCCCACAACCGTACATCAATATGCTCCATACACATGTCTTGGCAAGTTGCTTGCGGAGTTTTAGATTGATATTATTTGACTAAAAAATCTTTGATTTTTTGTTGAACGCAAGGTGCGCCTTGCTTGGTGTATGCGGCAGTCGACTTCTCTTTTTGTTCTCCCATCCCAGGTGATCCTGCTTCCAAGGTATACAAACTATTTTGCGTTTTTCAGAGTTGCTCCTGACATTACTATATTTATTCGTTGCTCATTACGGGCCACAGTCATTACTTTGGTTTTGCTCCTGTTTATTTTCATATTATATTTGTTATTTAATAATAAAAATACGTACTGGACGATGTCGGTCATTACAAAACCCAGTCACTGGTAAAAAATTTGTAAATAAAAGTGGAATAAAACTATATACGTATTTTTATTATTATAATTAAGATATTAGTTAGTAAAAGGTACATAATTTAAATCAACATAGTACTATTTAGGTATTAAAATTTGAAGATAATCAATTGATACTCTGCCTTTTTAAATTCAAAAGTGTTCTCTAAAATACATTTATATAATTTGCGTATTCATTTGTAAACGCGTGAATTCTCCTTATTGGCGAGTGTGCACTGTAGTTTGTCGTATATACATTTACAAAGAAGAGTTTATTAAATCGGGTAAACCAGCCAGGCACTCGCAATTTAATAAGTTTTAACAGTTGGGAATAATCAAACATTTAATATTTTGAATAAAAATTACAAATCATTTGGTTTTTTTGTATTATCTAATGTTCGTACATTAAAATATGTATAATTGATATTGAGTTATACTGGAATGATTAATTTAAAATTAACGAAACGTAAAAATTTATGTTGAACTCTTTCGGTATTATTTATATGCATTTTATAATATGGTGACCATTAAACAGAGTTGTATTCAAGTTGGCTTCGTACTTAAGCAACATTGAAAATTTTCATTACATTGACCCAATCAAAATTAATATAAGATTTATAACAAACTTTAACGAGTATTTTATATTCATTCCTTGTTTTGTAAAATTCACTGTAATCATTGAAACTTTGCTAGAATATCTTATGTATACTTTTTTAAAATTTAATACATTTTAAGTTCTGTGATAAACCACAGTAGATAAAATTTATTTTGTTGCTAACACTGGGGAACAAATTTATCTATAGCTTAAAAAAGTACACCATAAAACTGACAGACAGACAGGTCCGTACCATCGTGATTTGTGATTGAAATAAAGTCGGATTTTTTACAATTAAGAGAAGCATCATCCTTCTTTAGACCGCTGCTTACAACGATTAATACACGTGTAAAATGATAAATACACGTATGATATTTAATACACGTATGCTCATGAACAGCAGGTGGGTCTGGCCACTGCCATCGGCCGAGAGGGGGAATTGAGATGAAATACCGCCCGGTTCTTTGGTCTTCAGGTCACAACTCGTTTTTTCGCAACATTTCCAGTACATTCCGGGTCTAACCTTGAGTCACTAGTTTCATGGCACATCAGACCTTCCGAGGTAGACCTTCGATGTATTTCCTTTTTATTCTGACACAACCAATTATTATAAAATATTAAATAACGTACCAATTTAATAATTTCGTACGTAATAAAAGTCAGATTTTACGATCAATATATGTAGAATGTTCGTATCTAATGCATATCACCGTGTTTATTGACGGATTTAAGAAAATATTGATACGCAGAAAACCGTACATTCGACCATATGCTAGTTACTCATAAAATCTAGTATATTTTATAATCATAAATAATTAAGCAAACAAAACAGAATTACTACGACGCACTATTTACTGCCTTAGTTAGAAGGAATTTAGAATTGAATTCAACAATTTGGCCACCTTATTACAATGTTCATATTTTAAAGTTAGAAAGAATACAATGTAAATTCCTTGGATTCATCAATTACAAACTTAAAATACCCACAGAAAATATTGATTATGATAATTTATTGTGTACACTAAATATTTTTAAAAGAAGAATTGTAATTGATTTATTAAACTGATATAAAACTAGCTGACCCGTCAGACGTTGTCCTGCCCGAACGTTGGCTTGCCTGCTATTAGCTTGAAAAAATGCTTTTCATTGATAAGTAGGTACTTAGGTACTTGTTTGTCATTAAATTCTAAAACTAAAAATTCTAAATATTTAATATTGAATTTAAGTAGGTACCTAGGTACTTGTTTCTGGTTGGATTCCAAAACATAAAAGAAATATTATTTCAAATATGGCATTCTTTTTGCAAACGTCAAACTCCGGTCTTCTCACCAACAAAGGGGTGTACTTATGTTGGAATACGATTTTTAAAAATGTATTAAATTTAATAATTATTTAGTATTACCAAAAATTCAGTAAAATTAAATAAATGATTAGAGAAATTATAAGGAATTTAAAAAAACAAATGCTGTTTGTAAAAATTAAAAAAAAAAAATTTTATACACAAAAAAACAACATCTTTCCATTTTTTCTAAATGCATTCTCCTCGAATGCAACCCTGGTAGATCGGTGAATAAAACATTTATGCACCTTACTTCTTTTTTAAATATTAGATTGAAGATTTTAATATCTACGAACACGCACAGCGCAAACATCTATATTTCTCTAAAAACCACACGTAAATCGGTCAAGCCGTTTAGGAGGAGTTTGGTGACGTCTTACGTACAGAAGAATTATATATGTAAAGATAGCAAATGGCCTCTTACACGGGTGGTAATCTGATATCATGAGGAAAAAAAAGAGAAAAAAAAAACACTTGATTTATCGAGTCCACGTGTAGTATTTAGTGAACATGATAGAAATAAAATAAAAAGGAATCAATTCGTTAGTAACGTAAACCTTGACAAAGAAGCTTGTTTGCTTTGAAACCGGCCGGTGAAAAATAAAAATTAGTGGTTAAAAACAAAGTTGTTGAATTTAAGTTTGTTTAATTTTAGCGTTTACAACATTTTTAAAAAAATCAGAACTTACTTTTAATAAAGTTTTTTTTTAAATCTGATAAATTACACAATGAAAGTGTCTTAAAAAAAGTAAAGTAAGATATCTTTTTACATTTAACGCTATGAGATGCATACGTGAACAGAAGATATAAAAGGAAAAATAATGAAACCCACTAAACCGCGAAACCGGCTTGTCAGCAGGTTTCGTTTTTTTTAAAGTCCATCAATTTAAAAATCACTATTAAAAATATGAAAATGTGGTCTCAAGAGGACTATGCATATAATATATTGTGCACCAGTGAGATGACCATGTAAAACGGCGTTGTATAAATTTGTAAATGTCATCATTAATCTTTGTGGCATACCGTACATGTACAAAGTTTTGAAAACTGTTTACAATAACAAGCAATTTGATTATTCACGGTAGGTGCTTTTTGTATTAGTTTGTTATTTATTTATTAAATATACGGCTGAAGCTAATTACAACAGTCATTTTTGTTCTTATTCTTAGAGGTGGGGGTCAGTGCATTGCAAGCTCCCGACGTCACTGCGGCCTGTGAAGATCTGTTGCGACGGGTCCCCGTGAATAGTCCTCGCCCTCCAAGCCCAGGTCTTTAAAGAGCCAGGCTACTGTGTGGAAGGTGAGAGTTTAAATTTTGCTAAATCTCCCCCTCCAAGCCCAGATCCGTAAAGTATCAGCTATTAGATAGGGGGTGAGATTTTTAATATCCTCAGACATTCATACAACAGTCATATTAAGAAACATACGTATATACGTTAAACTGAACGAAAAACATAAAACTACGTAGCAAAGACAAACAAGGGGAATAAAATAATGGCAAACAATATATTCATAAACGCAATAGACTTCGAGCAAAACCATGCCAATTTATCTTCATCCCACACTGTTTTAGTGGGAAAGAGATCTACCATAAGCCGGAAGATCTATCCTAAAGAATTCCATGTTGTGTGTCGAATTGACTTATTTACACATTCTGGACATAAATACGAGTCAATCCATTGACGGAGATTTTTCCATTACTGAAACGGCCATTAGATACTAGAACTACAAAATAACTTCAATTGTATTTCCTTCATAAACATTTTTTTTTTAGTTTTTAAAAATTATTTGTGTTTTTAAAAAAAAAACACTGTTAGAATTTTATGCGCTGAATACCAGTTAACTGTATAACGTTAATAATACCACGAACCTTATTAAACGATTGTGTAGGCATACGATATTTTTATATGAAAAATGTCGATAGCTGAAGATGGTCTTGGGAGAAAAACTAAATCACCTTGGAATTGTAAACTTGTAGCTTATATTGACCTTTTATTGTATGGCGATTGTAAATTTCCCCAGTTCCGCATATCGCTAAAATTTATTAGAAAAAATTAAATGAAATATCTTTAGTAACTACTAAATATCTAAATTTATTTATTGCACCCGTACACATAAATATTACTTTATGAACGTCTGTTATATGTTTGATTTGCTGTTTATTATGCAGTTACATAGTTGTTATGATCACGTATTGTGTACATGTTTATATCGCTAATCAAAAGTTTAAAATGTGTATGCTTATTCAACATTATAAGTAAATTGATGTTTTGACATTTATTTGATATCTAGAAGTAAAATAAATAATTACGCGCACTGAATCGATTTGAGCACTAATCAATCACAAAAAACGCAAAAAAACAGTCGAAATATAATCAATGGAACAGCTTCTTGTAATGCTACTAACAGAAAATACAGGCGCTCGTAAAATGGATTGAAATATGTATTAAACGGCGAATGATTAGCATATTCTATAGTGCACCTAATTATGTATAATGTTAATATAATATGTCAATATAGAAAAAAATATGGTAATAAATTTGATATGATACATAGGTTATAGAGAGGTCAGCAAGATATTTACGATTGAATAAAATGTCAGTTAATAATAATTTAAAAAAAAAGTTTGTTTATTTAATTGGTACGATGCTAATAACGTATTAAAGTAACTAATTAAATATCTTAGGTTTTCACAGCCGTTGATGCACAATGATTTTTTGTAGGTTATTATGTCGGGTGTTTTTTGTACTCTTTTTCGACGTTACAGATCGCACAACAACGTGCATCATCAGGGTTGATGTCACATGTTATGTACTTAGAATTTGTACCGGGTCGCAGATGTTGCTGAGTGTACATTAATTTGAAGTCGTTTCAAAATCTACGCTTTAATGCGATTTCTTTATAACTGGGTAGCAGCATCATTTTAATGAGGAACTTCAGCCCTACGGGAAATTGGATACAAAATATGTTTACTTGCGCGCAGTAAAAATTAGAGCATTCAATTGTAAAGGAAAGTTTCTTGAAAATGTACGGAAAAAATAATAAAAAATGTTTTGTTAAAAATGCACTACTTTGAACGACGTCACTGGTAAATATGAACTAACCAATGAAATAAGAGCTGTAAAGGATATCCGTCACACGCGGAGTCATTTAGGAAATTCAAATCTTTAAAAAAATCATTGCGCTGATAATACGATATATATAAATAATATTTTTTTAAATCAGCTTATTTTAATAGAAGTATATTAACGAATAATAAAAAAAAGACAGTGAACTTCCTCATTGCATCCCATCATCTTTATTCATATCGTCGAGATATTTGTAAATCACGATTTTTACCAATCTTTTCAAATTTGCCTTCGGTCTACCTAAAATAACCGGCTCGATGTGAGGATTGAAATAATGTTTGTAGCTTTGTATTATACTATTCAAATGTTTCGGAGTTATATTTAAAATTGAGTAGACATTTCCATTTTGAATTTTATACCAAAATATTAGTTTTTTTCTTCGAATTTAGTTATAGTTATTTAAATATTTATGTGTGTTCACTTCATTAGGTAAATTAACTAATTCTGCATATCCAAGTTGTTACATTACATTGTCTCGCTAGAACCAATATTTGAGGTTCCAAAATATCCTTGTCCATTGAGATTATGTGTACTAAGTACGGTTACGTCAGCCATGTGTCAACTTTAGGAAATCTTGGCAAACGTCATAAAATGTAATAATGTGCGATCACAGCTCCACGCTTGCGCAATAAGAGACTTATTATATTGTACAGATCTTCCAGCGAGCCTTTTTTTCTGTTTATAAAACGGACCCCGTGAAGCAACGCCAGCGCCAACGTCGCGGCGGCGCGGCGGCGTCGTGTGAATATACCGCCTCTTTATTTGGTGGGAATCCGGGTTCGATTACCGGTTGAATCGCAATATATTTATCTTTTTCCTGTGCTGTAATTTATGACATTGATTGGTTTTTTGTGGTGCTAAAACTTATAGTTCTGTCTACGAAGAAAACGAATTTAAAATTCCAGAATCGTTGATGACCGAATGTTTCTAATTTGCAGAGCATTATAAATATAAAATGAGTTATACGTCTTGTTTTATATTTGTTCTAAATATGTTGATTATTTTAATTAATTTCAACAGAGAGGGAAAACATTTTTGAGAAGGGAATATGGAAGTCTAGGCATTTACAGGGCTTATGACCTGTCATTGGCTGGTTTAAGTGGCCACTTTACAAACTGTTTAACAAACACCATTCTGCCCATGTTCGAACATCCACATTTCCTCAACTCTTCCATCTGTTGACTTTTGAGAAGTAAAAGAGCTGAAACCTTTATCACGTGGGTGAGATTCATCAGGGTGAACCAAATCACCTACTAGGCAACGCTTGAAAACAATTTTCCAATTTTTATACTTCTTCTTTTATATGACCTGTCTTTGGCTGGTTTAAGTGGCTACTTTATACTCTGTAAATTTTATTTTTCTGCCTATGGTAGAGAACAAAGGCATTTAGTTTTATCAACAATATTTTGAGTTCGTCTAAATTTTTGTAGACAAGGACTGGATTCAACTCCCTTATGACAGGTCATAATCCCCGTAGATGCCTAGACTTCTATATTACCTTCTTTGACATTTTCTTCATTTCTTCTTTTATATGTTAATTTAGTTTTGTCTAAAAATATTTGGATGTATTCAAAATATTGTTGATCGACTAAGATCATTTCAGAAAACTAATATACAATTCTTAAATACGATAAAAGAAAATAGAAACGATTGGTACCTGCTTCGTTTCTGAGTTGAATAATATACTTGAATAAAATAGATAATGTTTGATAAAATATTAGTCTGTGTGAAAAAATTATGTAAGATATGTACATAAATGGACAGACAGTTGCACAAAAAAGTAATGTTAAAAAAGTTTAAAGCTGAATAATAATGTTTTTTTTTTCCTTATAATGGATTGTTTTATCATTCGTTTTTTTCATGCAACCCATTTTTTAGCATAAAACTATTTAAACATAATTTTTTGGTGCAACTGGCCCTAAGACACTATTCGAGCAGTGTACCTAAACTAAATCTTATTTAATATATGTATATAACCACTTATTGACTTTTCCATGTCTATCGGTTTTGAGACGTACTCGTCTCTTCGTCAGGACACCAATCAAACCAACGCGCAAAACTTACTATACACCTTCACCATAATTGTTGCACAAAAATATTAATCAGCATGTCATGCATTTAGTAGTCTCGAAACTGGTAGACATGGAAAATTCGGTGGTTATAAAAGTGGTTATACACAAATATTTAATAACATTAAGTAAAATGTTTGACCATAAAGTTAATGCTTTAAATGTTAATAATAGTGTAACTATAGTTTGTCAGTCAAGTGTCTAGACAAATTGTTTGAGTTGGTACACCATTTGGCATCTCCTTAGAACACTGTGTTTGTTAAAGGCGATTTAATAAATGAATATTTCCGATATCTACTACAGTCTTGTTAAAATGCGAAATTGGAGTTTATTGCTATTTTTATTCAGATACCGCACTGTGTATCAACGTAGTAAAACTCCCATTGTTTTTCTGTAGTCAATCAATGTACATATGTCGAATTTCATTCGATTATATAACATGTTACATCCGAACACAATCCAAATTCCTGTTAGCGATGAGAAATATACATGATTTATATTTTGTTGCAGAAAAAAATGCACAGAGTTACGCGAATGCATGTTTTATTTAAGCCGAATAATTGAAATTAATTTACGTAACGCAAGTGCTAATTTTGGACGAATCAATGTAATCATTCCTAAACAAAATCGATTAAAACGCGCGTGGTTTTTTCGCATATTATAAAATATTTCGCCATTTTGTGCTAATGCTTTTTAGTTAAATTCTGAATGCTGGTTTTTATAACAATTGTATTAAAAACCAATATTTAGAATTATTGCTCGGCAACCATGAAAAAAAAACACATTTCTTTGCCTTTTTGCATTGTTAAATTTTGTTATATAACAAAATTATTCAAGAACAGCTTATTTTTATTTTCATCAATGTTTTGAGTATGTCCAAATGTTTGCAGACTGGCTGAATTGATGAATTGATTCAGCCGGATGAATCTCACTCACATGATAAAAATTTTAGCTCTTTTAGTTCACAAAAGTCAACAGATGGAATAGTTGAGGAAATGTGGATGTTTAAACATAGGCAGAATGGTGAATGGTACACAGTGCGTGAAATGGCTACTTAAACCAGGCAATGACAGGTCATAAGCCCTTTAAATGCCAAGTTTTTCATATTACCTTCTCAAAAATATTTTCCGTCTCTGTTGCAGCTAATTTATTTAAATTTTATTTATATTTTTGTATTGCAGATAAACAAGTACATATGTATTTCTGTCTCAGAATATATGGGTTGGTGTATTTGCCTACCATACAAGAGGCCTCAGGTTCGCTTTCGACATAATGGACATTAAATAATAATTGTCAAAATACATTTTTTACACTTCTGTTTTAAGTCCATTTACTACCACCTGAAGTAAAAAAAACTATATTCACATTTTTTTCTATACTTACCTAATAATATAGAAATATCACATACTACAAATACCGATAAAAATATATTAATTTATTTATCAACGGACTTAGTCCATTAAAAAAAACGGCAAACACAAATCTTTATAATACATACAGGCACAATTGAAATAAAATACAAAAAAATAAAATTAAAGGTAGGACAAAAAATTAAATAGTAATTATTAAATGGATTAAGAATAATTAATTGTATTTTCAAAATTAATATGGATATTGTGAAGAAATGTTTTCATAAATAAATTGCAAAAATAATTTTTCAAAAAGCCTGTTTGGCCTTGATAGCTGTGACGTCAAGATTTGTGACAATGTTCTAAACAAATTTGAATGGTTAGGAACAAATAAACATGAATGGTCAATGGAATGACCGCTGCTAATGCTATAAATAAGTCACAATTTTTTTTTTCCTGGACAGTATTTCTTAGACCTTTATTACTTTAGAAATGTTAAAATAAAAACGTGATATTACCCTAAAAACTTTTTTTCAATATTGGCAACTATTGTTGGAAAAATTTGTGAGCCCAATAATTTACTCACACACTAAGCTTGTGAACTCGACCAATTAGCGCTTTTTTCCTCATTCACCAGTCTAAAGTTGTAGACTCAAATTCTTTTTTAGTTGCATGAAAAATGAGTAATCGTAGTATAAAAAAAGTTAAATTAATTATTACCAAGTTTAATACGCGTTTTCGCTTGTGTTTCGAGTAAAATCTTGAAAATCTTACACCACTCTTCGGAGGAAATTATTTTTAAAGTGTTAAATTAAAAATAATTCTGGCGATGAACTTAATTGTGATAAAAAAATACTCGCTGTAAAAATAATTTCAACGCATGGACAACAACTAAACCTATTGTAAATAATCATCTTCACCATAGGAACACTGCGCAAATATCGCGAACAGTTTATCCAGCTTTATTCTTTCAATTGAACGCGAACAGAAGAAGGGGTCGAAAATATTTACCTTCGTCTACTTGACATTCCATTTGGATGGTTTGTAATATAATGGAATAATATGCAAGGTAAAGAAATGCTAAACATAAAATCGGTAGTCAGATGGCAGAAAAGATCATCGGTATTTTTATCTGTTTTTTATTTTTCATAAGTTTTAATTTAAATTTCAGTAAATACACATAGAAAAAAACTGCATCATTTAGAATGGTAATTTATTATTGAAAAGCAACACTAAAGTATTTTAGTTTGTGGATTTAAGTCTTGAAATTGAGTTGTATTTCAGCTCTACTGAACATTTTTGAAAATTATAGATGGTTCCTTTTGTCATCTGACTACCAAAATCTTCTTTCGAATGACGTTCTCCATTTTGTTTTACTTTAGGTGCTCATCTTAATATTTGGAAATGAATAGACACAACTCATGTTAAAAACCGAAATAAATTGACCAAGCTATGTAAAATGGCTGAATATTAAAGTGATGTTCCAAATAATGATAGGTCAGAAGTCCTTTAAATGTCTAGACATCCATTCTCATTATTTTCTCAATCTCTGTTCTAAAATAATATGTACATATTATATCGTTTCTCTGCCCGCAAAAATCGACAAACCAAAACAACTGTTTCATAACAAAAAAAACTGATATTTTCCATCTCATGTGATATAACATTTATTTCTTCTTCTTTTTCTTTTGCCACTCCTACCAACCAGAGGTTGACAAAAAGAGCTTATCTTATTTTTTGTTTTGTACACCATTTTGTGAAAAGGACTGAAATTATATTATTATGTTATTTTTAACAATCAATATAGTTTAAAATTACTGCATACCAAGTTTGGTAAACTTAAAGTGAAAATAAAGGTATAAATGGCATTTTTTTATAAAAATTATAAAAGCGTTATCTATGAATAGTTAGTTTCATATTTTCGTTTAGAATTAATTTCATTTAAAGTAAAACGGTGGTTTAGAGAGTGTAATCGATAGTATAACAATCGAACGAGGAAGATCAGTTCTATAAGAAATTGGATACACAAAACATTTTCTTATGGGCGGTAAAAATTAAAGCTTCTCATTGTACGGCAAAATTTCCTGAAAATGTAAGGAAAAATAATAAAAACGATTTTATTTAAAACGAACAACTTTAAACGACGCTATGTCACTAGTTCTTCCTAATCAATCAATGATAAAGTGTTGTGATAGATTTCCTATTTGCCAGAAGCCAATTCATTAATCAGCAGATCTTACGGAAGAAAACTTGTGACTTCATACGCGTAGCTATTCAAAATTACAAAACTTTAAAAAAACCATCGCCCTGATAATACGATATATTTTTTTTATTTACAAGTTGGCTTTGTTTGAGACTATTCATTTAAAAAAAAATTACAAACTACTGAACTTTCTCATTGCGGTCCCGTGGTAGTGTTGTGCACTCACGGATCAAAAGTCTTAGGTTCAAATACCTTTCTACAACAACTCGATTTTCGAGTTATTTACGGCTTTCAGGAAATGGTTGAAAATTTAAATATTTTGGTAAATAATAAGAGCTCCAATATTTATGTTTTTATTAAAAATTCGAATGTATTCCACCTACATTATTTAAAATTTATTTATTTTACTACTTATGTTGGTCTTTGTTTACGTATATCAATATAATTATTGTTGGTATTGTTGTAAATCTAATCAATTAATGACACTCGTCATTACAGGGATGGGTGATAATGACGTAGTGTTGTTTAATTTAGATACGGAATTTACGTATTTATTAGTTAATTGATTGTTGATGAGGATATAACGATATTAAATTATCGTTGGATTTGGTAGTACAATAATAAAGATTTGCAGTCAGGTGAATATTTTCATTAATATGGCTTTCAGGTTTCTCATAATACTTAAAATGACTATCCAGTAGAATCTAATATCTGTTGTCGTTATTGACAGGTGCGAGTTTGTTGTATGGCATTTTATTCATATGAGATTCGTTGCATTTCGTAAATAACACAAACATGAAGTAATATGTCCCGTTTATTCAAAGAATTTACAATCAACCAATAGGCTCCTTGAATTGCACGTGTCCCCCCGTAACACTTTGTATCCCGGAGCCGTGTAAACACGTGATTATATAACTATGCGTTGTGTTCCGGTTCCGTGTTTTCACGTGGTTTTCCAGCTGTCTAAAAAAGTGCATTTTATTGACATCTAGTGACTTTTATAAGTACTTTTTCGCTGCTGGGAAACCACGTGAAAACAAGGGACCGAGACACAACGCGTGGTTATATAATCACGTGTTAACACGGCTCCGGGATTTAATATTAATAAGTTCGGCAAAAGGTCTTTAGAAAATAATAGCCATTCCGAATTGAATAAACTACCAGATGAGCTAAAACACGAAAAGTCGAATAGCAAATCCAAAAGTGTCGCAATTAAAAAATATTACTTAAATCTTTTTGAAAGTGATAGTTATTAATGTAATTTATATAAATGGTTTAAAGTACTGTGTTTTATGTTTATAATCTTATGTTTTCTTACTATTTCGGATGTATTTCGGATGTATTAACTATGTATGATATAATGTATTGTCACTAAAATAATTTCGTTTTATATACGGTCCCAATTGTTTTTTTAAAAATAATTTGTGGGAGTATAATATCCACTAGACATGTATATAAAAATAAAAAATAAAATAAATGTGTATTTCTGAAAAGAAAAAAAAAACAAAATAGGGAAATATCATATTTTCTTACAGTTTTAAAGTAAAAAGGGTGTATGAAATACTGTATAGTGAAGGTTTTTTTTTTACTTTTTAGTAGTACCTAGCATGAAAAATATTTTTAAATTAGTAATTTTGAATTCACGCAAAAACGGTCATTGCGTTGGCCACGCCCCTAATACGTCAAGTTGCATGTTCATTTTCAACTTTATTCCAAATCATTCAAATTTTTATAGAAAATCGTCACGAATTTTGACGTCACAGCTATCAATGCCAAACATGTCGCGTTTTTCTAGCGATTAAAAAAAATAAAAAATTTAATAATATAAGTTATATATGAAAACATTTCTCCACAATATGTATATGGATTTTGGAAAAAACAATGAATTATGCTAAATCCATTTAATATATTTTTATCAGTATTGTAGTACGTGATATTTCCCTATTACTAGGTTCTATGCAAAAGATATATATATAGATATAAAAACCTCTTAAGTTACCTGTAAAAAATACATGTAAAGAATTCATGTTTTGACCCGTGGGCTTATGGCTAGTTAAAAAAAAGCTTTTTTTAGCATATTTGGACAAAACGTTAAAAATATTTGATAAAGTGGTTGTTACATAAAAAACAAAATCACGTTTTTAAAAAGTTCTAAAACTTTGAATAATCTGGATAATGAGGGATGAGGTGCATCGTGTTGCATAAACACCCCGTTCACGCAACTTCAGGTCGCGCGATTGTTAAAATGTCCGAGCGCGATGTTGGCGGATGACGGACGCGGGAACCATCACAATGTAGCGAGTTGCATCACAGTTGTGTATACTAAAAAATATACGCACGTCTGTTGTTGCACCATATTTGCAGAATCGTGCCACTCTCAGGAAAAAATCCCGAATAAAAAAATCGTGTGGAGAGACGTCCGCCTCGTTGTGTAGTGGTTGACGCATTAGCCTTTCATTCGTGAGATCCTGGGTTCGATTCCTTGCAGAATGGACGTGAAACAGTGATTTCAAAGGTTGTTTGAACTCCAATACCTACTTCATTAAAGCGTAAGGCTGTTCACCTTCATGTAACGGATGATCAAAATACGCTGCACGTGGTTGTGGAAAGGGGTATGGTTTTGAGTTGTTCCTTTTTCCTCTTTCTTTCCTTCCCATTTCCTCTCCTCTCTTCATAGTATAGTATAGATTTTATGTCAATTTTTGTTTCAAATTTTGTATAAAATTATAAGATTCTGGATAATTACTTAAAATATGTCCATGCGCTTTCAATTTTCTCAAACTGAACGGTTTGGGTAAGTAGAAAGAAATTGCCTTAAGCCAATTTGCCCTCTCTTATATGTATAAATTGTGTATTAATATATAAAGTGTTAAATAAATTATGATGATGTCATAAATTTTCTGATGCTATGTACGGTATTTGATTTACAAGTTGTTAACCGAGTTCTCCGAGTAGACGATGAGTCTGGTCCGGACCTATAAAATCATGTTAAATATTCAGTTTTTCTCATCGAGGGTCCAATGTTCAAAACAATATTTATTAAGATTCATTATTTAGATACGTTATATTTTAAAAGATGAATTGATATGAGCTAGACACATTTTTTACCCACTGTTAGGTACACGAAGATCTGTATTGTGTTAGTTTTAAGGTTCTGGAATGAAAAAAAATCTATCAATAATTAATTTCATCAAAAAAAGCTAACGTGATTTTGTTGAAATGCTCAAGTCATAATGACTGAATGTAGAAATGAATGAAAATGAATTGTGAGTCGGATTTACAAACAAATTAATTTATATGTAGGTATTAGGCTCAGAGTAATAACACGCCGCCCACTTATAGAGCTGCCCATGTAGATAAAAACCATTCTATGATTATCAATCACGAAGTAAGCTACAGCTAACAACGATTCAACGGATCAAAGGTACTCAGGTCGAGAATTGCGAGCGCAAACCTAAACCGTCCATTACAGGTTTGTTGTTAAACCAAAACCCAAACCAAAAATTTGGAGCGCTTTTGTTTTGTGCGTTGTTTATGCGAAAGGTCTCTTTAAGCGAGAAGCAAACTATTTATTTTATTCATTTATTGCATAAATAAGTACACACATTTAATACCAGGGAATCTATATAAAGCGAGTAAATTAAAAAAATAATACGGAGCTCATTTATGATCCCTATCTTTATCTGTATATATCGAGACGGTATACTGAACTTCTGTACTATCTGTATCTACCTCGGTATGTTCTACCTACTTGCCATATCGACATCATATGATCGAAACACACCAATGAATGATCGCAAAAATTACTCCGCGTTCCTCACTTTTAACATTTAAATTAGTTCTCATTTATATTTTAAATAGGCTTCTGTGATAGAAAATGCTCACTTCAAAGCGCTTATAAACACCAATAAATCTCAATTCAAGCAAAAAATGCTCGCTTGAACATGACTTTTAAAATACTTTTGACACTTGCCAAGACGATGTGCTTAAGCTAGGGTTTTCTAGGACAGCGGTGCCCGTATCTTAACGGCCGTAGTAAACGGTGATGCGGTGGACAGCCGTTGTAACGGTGACTAGAAAGTGGTTTCCTAGGAAATCGGTGTTAATAAATGTTATAAAAACCGTTTTCTTAGGAAACCACTCTCTAGTCACCGTTACAACGGCTGTCCACCGCATCACCGTTCACTACGGCCGTTAAAATACGGGCACCGCTGTCCTAGGAAACCCTAGCTTTAACGATCGTCTGTTTTTATATACCGAACGACTACAGAGCCGGCTCCTTTAACGTCTCGATACGACACACAGGAAGACAGTAAAACAGACCGAAAAAAAAATTATTTATAAATAGTTAAAAGTTTAACTATAAACCTAGAATGTATCGAGAGCTTGAAATAGACGGGCGTCATTATTGCAATTAATATTTACCGTAAAAATATTAAAACACGGATTTGGACTTTTTCATCTTTTTTTATTTTTCATATGTGTATGCGAATATTTTTTTTCGTTAAGTAGCAGAGGTAACTATTTCAAATGTACTACTAGTATTATTGATAAATGACGGTTTTGTAATGATGTCGTGTCCAAAGGGGGTATTTCTTACTAACGCGATAATTACATAACTCAAAAGCATGTAATGCAACCACGCACGCGCATTGTGGTCAGTCAAACGAACGAACGAAGTCAATGATTTATTAAATGTTCCCTATTGGCGGATTTTTTTTTGAGTTTAATTTTTTAATCCATAAAGTACATTACAGGCGCTACGGTTGAGTAAAGACATTGCTCTTCCTACTGGCATTACCATCAGCAGGTTGGTTTTGCAAGCAGGAAGATAAAACAGTTTAAGCTGTCTATGTCTAAGGTAGTCATTAGGAACATAAAGAAAAATACTCCCCGTTACACGTCCTAATTCCTGTGCACGGCATCGAGGTGCCCGGATGTTCTCAAACACTGTGCCTCTCCGCACCAATATTTTCTGGTGTGTGTTGGGTATGTTATCGCCGAGAATTTGTTTTATCTCCAAAGCCTGATATTTAAAAAACAAACATCCATAACACGCTGAGTTTCTTGGCACCGAAAAAATCATGCTATTTTCTTTGGGTATTCACGATGAAACGATAATTTAAATACATTTTTTACAGCGTTAGATGTCCCATAATCCCACATTTATGACGCTGGAATGTTAGGCTTTAAGAAGTGTATCCAAAATGCGTTTTTATATTTAATTTTGTACATGTAATTTTGATGGATTACATTGCTGGTTTTGTTTCGATGCATATTTTGTTTACTGTTTTTATTAGGATTTTATGAATTGTTTTTATTAGTTTTATATTAATGAATGATTTTTTGAAATTAATTTAATTTGATAATTTCTATTGTTACTTTTATTTAAATACGTAAAATACTTATAAAATAAAATGTTCATGTTTATTTTATTATTAATTCATACAATTTTTGCAATTTTATTTCAGTTTTTACCATAATTTCAATTCAATTTAATAATTTATTTAGCTTATTTTAGATAAATATGTATTTAGTTAGTGTTTACATGTAATTGATGAAAAAAAAGTAGTGTCTTTTTTTATTGTTTCAATATTAATGTGTACAATGAATTATTTTTTCATTGTTTGTAAACCAAATAAATAAATAAATAATCGTAATCGACCATTCTCCACACAGTCAAATATGAGACCACAAATTACGACTAAACCAAAATGGCGGCCAGACAACATCGGCTTGGAATATAAAACGCACACTACACTTATATTTTTTTTTGAACTAACAAATTTTTTAAATACCTTTCATTTTTTTAATACTCTGAAATATTAAAAAATACCTTTGCTCAATATTTTTCATTGAAAATTAACCATCTATTGGCAAAATATGTAAGCTTTCATAAATATTTCGATGCAAGTATAATATTAAATTTAGTATATTATATTGATGATTATAATTTAAGGTAATGTAATTTTCATAAGTTCGCTAGATTAATTGGCTACATGTTATTTTTTTTAGCTTGAAGTTTTTAAAAAAAAATAGGCATAGTATGTAATTAAACAAAAGTTATGAATTTTTATATTCTTATTATTTCACACAAAGCTTTTTTTAAAGTGAGAACGCTGGTTTGGATAAAACTTTCTAAACATGTCAAAAGATGGCTCTATAAAAAGGAACGATTACTTGAATATCATAAAAACAAATTCAATATGTAACGCCAAGTAAATCCTATAAAAGTAGCTGAAATAAAAATCCTTAAGACAATGATATTAAAGTTGTTAATTGTCACCAGTTCGGTATTTTTTATTTATTAATATTTTTTTCCATTATAAACTATATTTAAAAATAAAAAATAATGTCACCTCACTGGGGTTACCCCTGCCGAAGACACTTAACAATTCACTTAAAAAAAATACATTTGAGAATAAACAAAGAAGACTAACTGTTAATTCAATCAAACAGAGATAATTGACAAATTGTTCAGATAGCTTTAAACACTACGTATTTATGGTTATAATTAATTTATGTACATCTATATTATTTGTATTATAAAACGTATAATGAAAGAACAAAAACATAACATAAGCTATACATTTGTGAAGCAGTTGATTCAATATTGGCTTGGGCGAATGAGACAATCCATTTTACTTCTACCTAGCTCCACTATACATTTGTTATAGCCTTTTTGAACATTTTCTAGTTGATAATTGTTTTAATAGATAGTGGAAGTAGGTTATAGATTTTAATTGAATAATACTCAACATCCCTTTGTCCGAAAGTGGTATTAGTTCGCATTTGCTTAAGTTGTCTTTGTGTTGAGGATCTAGGAATTATATTATTTGTATGTAATGTATTGTAGGGGTTAATGTCTTTCATTTAAGTAAAAATAGGTTTTTGAATCTGTAAGTGAGGACTGTTTTAGCGTATAATTGCTTTGGTGTCATTATTTTTGATTAGTAGAATATTTCTTCAGTAGATGTTTGTATCGGGACTATGAGTTTTATTTTTACTATGGATTTTTCTGCAACAAATACAGCATTTAAAACTACGTCACTCGCACATGTGTTTTTATGGATGTTCTTCATTTTTTTTATCGGGTTTTCTATGTTATTGGTCCAAACACAAAACCGAAATCAAAGCTAAAAACATAGGAACCCGGCAAGCCATTGGAGAACTTCGGCCGGTACTGAGAATGAGAACATCATACGGTCAATGTTTCCACAAATTTTTTGGACCTAAATCCTTTAACAGTCTGCCAAAAAATGTTCGGGACATATAAAAATACTCAAAATTCAAGCAGAAAATATAAAATATATAAGTGGACAGAAATGCAACCAACCCGGAAAATATGGTCACTCTATAATAGAGAAACATAACTTTTTTTACATTTTAAAATTAATTATAATATTAATTAAACAGGGTCTGTAAATTTGTTACTTATTAGTAGCATAAAAAATATTTTTGAATTTGTAATTTTAAACTCCCGCAAAAACGGTCATTGCATTGGCCACGCCCCTAATACGTAACGATTCATGTTCATTTTCCACTTTGTTCTAAACCACTAAAACTTTAATAGAACATCGTCACTAATTTTGACGTCACAGCTATCAATTACAAACATGTCACGTTTTTCTACCGACAGATTTTTTTTCATTTTCTTTTTTGAAGTTATATATGAAAACATTTCTCTACAATATCCATACTGATTCCATAAATATAACAAATTCTTCAAAATGCATTTCATATATTTTTATCAGTATTTGATGTATTTGATATTTCCTTATTTCTTTAATCCAAGCAACCTACACTAAGTTGATATTTGTAACAATAATTTTGTATTTAAAATCAGTTTTTTTTTTCTGTATATCTATGTCAAAAGTCTAAATATATTCAGTGCGTAAAAAAAATATATATGTGCATTGTTTACATTACACTAAACTTAAATTGTTAAATGTCTTTCTCGGCACGGGTTTTCCCTGTGAGGAATGCATTGTTAATTCAATTATATAATGTACGTGCTGAACCCGGCAAATCTTTGCTATTGCTAGATTTAAGTATGTTTAGGTACTTGTATAAATATTAAAATAAACACAATCGAAAGTTTGATATCACACACAGGCCAGGCCTTTGTGGGATTTTTTTTGTGTTTTTGTTACTTATGTATACAAATTGTAGGAAAAAAATAAAATAAATATATATTTTTTATATGTATATTTATATTGTAAATAGTTAGAATTAGATATGTGCATTTTTATTTTTGTGTTTCGGAAAACATAAATTGTGAGGACATGCGGTGACGGGGAATTTTAATAAATAGGGATTGGAACATTGTTTTTCTGTCTCTGTCTTGCAGATGCCCCCTCAATACTATGCAAAAAAGAGAACTGACTTAAATAGACAAAATCGATGTTTCGTGGTCCCGTTTTCCGCATCTCAAAACTGAACCAATTTTGTTTGTTTTTAGAAAAAATATTAGAAAAAAATTTTCTGTATCGGTACGTTTTGCGTTTTTTAAAAATCAAATTGTGTGCCCGAAGACAGCGGATATAACTAAGTATTTTTACGGGTTTTTGGATGGTTCTAGTTCCTATAATTAACTATTTATAAAAAAAAAAACAAAGTAAAAGAGACACGCCTATGGTAAATGTCTATGGTGTAAAAAAAAAACAATGCTCTAGTGCTATAATCCAGGGAGAAAATACGTTTGTATAAAAAAAAACTCAGATCGCGTTTCCTCTTAAGATTAAACAGTATTAAGTTTATTTACAAAACTTATTTATATTGCGTTCATGGAACTATAGAAATAGGTTCGGTGTTTATCAATAAAACCATCCACCTATTAATACACATAGACGCACCCTTGGCCCTCTAAAATTATGACACTCATGCCCAACGCGTATTTAGTCGTTCTTTAATCGCCAGCCGGGTCGCAATCAAAATACTTTATTGTGTCATGAAAGTGTGTAAAATTCGTTCGGATAAACGTTGAAAAGATAGTGTAACTTTTCATTGGTAAGTAGGTACCTAGGTACTTGGTTATGGTTGATTTCCAAAACTTAAAATAATTTATTTTCAAATAGTAAATTATTTTTGCAAATGTTAAACTCTGCTCTTCTTATCAACAGGGGAGCACTTTATATAGGAATACGATTTTTGAAAATGGTTTTGTGAAGGAATATGATTTTCAAAATGTATTAAATGTCAGTTATTATTATTTTAGCATTACCAATCATTAAGTTAAAATAAATAATTAGTTAGACATTATTTATTTATCAATTTATATATCAACGGTTCAAAGAACATTTTTTCAATAAAAAGTTTTACAGAAATAATCACAGCAGTGAACAATTCATTATGATATATATAATATGAAATATAACTTTATAATTTAACTAAATAATTAAAACTAAACAAATTAGTTTTTTTTTAAACTGCAAAAAAGTAAAAAAGACAAAGTAAAACATACAAATATAAAATGACAAATAAAAGATAACAAATTGAAGTGAGAAAACCTTAAATATAAATATAAATATAGCAAATTAAAATTGAGAATAATTTAACATAAACATAAAGTTACTAGTATTTAGCTAGGTTATAATGAAAAAGAAAAATAATGCTACAATAAGATTTTATAAATAATACGTTTTTTGGATCAATGTGAAAGCTTAAATAATCTTAATCACACCTTTATTTTATCAGTTGGTTGGAAGAAGTTGGAATTTGGTAATAAATCCACAAACGTATACTTTATATATAAAGAAATAAACTAAAATACATATCAAACCAAAAAAAACTAAGTTAAATTTAATAATATATTTTTAAACAAATTCATTCCTTTTCTAAAAAATAACAAGTGAGATTACAAGGAATTATAAGAAGATATTATAAGGAATTTAAGGAAAAATCTGATTGGGATTCATAAAAAACGAATATTTTTTTGGAACTTCTTTTAGTTATGTACAAAAATAATAATATCCTGCTAATTTTTCAGTACATGCATTTCTGTTGAATGCGCAGCCTTGCTGGTCTATGAATAACGCATTTATGCTTCTATTTTTTTTTATTGATCAGATCGAAGATTTTAATAGTTGTAACATGCTTAAGGCAAAGCTCGTCATTTTAGATAAAATCTCGCCTAAATCGATCAAGTAGTTATTTAGTCTATCGAGGACACACCTACGAACATTGCCTTTTATTCATAAGAAGTATTAAATAAAAAAAATATTTGTGCGGAAAGGAGTAAAAAGGAAAACGACTTAATTTATCCACATATCGTTGTTATCGTAGCAGAGTAAAGTATTTACAACCCCAGTGGCTTTCAGACCATGAAATTATTTAGTTTTTTTTAAATCACACGAACTTTAGTAGACATGTCATGTTTTTTTGTAAAAGTTAAAGTATTTTATTTCCAAAGTAAGTAGATTCCCGCCGCTTGTAAGGCGAAAGTTCTTATTTCGCTAAATTGCAAATTTACATCGATTTATAAGGTGGTTGATAGGTTTAAAAAAACACAGATAAATCTTTATTCAATAAGTTCACTTATATTCACTTCACATTGTCACATACATACAATATTCACAAACATTCTTCTGCTCATACACATACAAACATAATTTATAAACATATAAATATATAATCATCCTCACGAACATGTATATTTCAATACACTGATGCGCTAAGGCAAGTAATTAGCATATACATTTATTTATTCATTACAAATTACATTTGCATACATATTCGCAAACATATTATGGCTTTTAAAGCGGTGCTCGTGTTAAGCCAAAATAATGAACAAAAAAAAATTCAAGTAAATTAAAATTATTAATAATTAATGAAATAATGATACAATAAAAAATTTTAAAAAGAAAATAAAACGATCAAAATAAAAGAAATAACATTAAATACTTGGATAATAATAAAATCATATGATACAATGATAAAACTAGAATTGTATTTAAAAAATACCAATCCAAATTAAAGAAATAATATTTAAAATCTGCAAAAGTAAGATAAAATAAATCACACCTATAACGTAACATACATACAACAGTATACAAAATATAAATATGATAAAAATTAATAAAACACATAGTACAAAATATAATTGTTATAATAATTCGCATATGGTATATAAAGTATAAATTAAAGTCATTAATAAAATAACGAAATAACGATTTTAAATATATAAAAAATAGAACGAGACATAAAAAAATATAAAGAGAGTATTATTATGTTATAATAAAAGTTATTACCATAAAATGTAATTGAGACACATGTAATATATTTATTTCAACAAACATATTTAAACCATTGTATAAATTCTGTAAAATGTTTTATTTTTTATGAAAAAATAAAATAAAATAAATCTCCCCCTACGAGCCCAGACCGTAAAGTATCGGGCTATTAGGTAGGGGGCGAGCTCTTTGACATCCTTAGGTTTAACCAGTGGTATCCCGAGGATGTGACTACTTTTATAATATAAAGCATCACATTAACTTAGAACACGTATATGTGTTTCCTCGTCTGCACTGCAGAACTTACATCTAGAAGTTTCAAGAAGGTTTATTTTAGCAAGGTTATTCATTTAATCTGCAGTGCCTAGCAAGGGCTCTAGTGATGACTTTAACTTGATTTCGGCTAAGCATTATTAGGTCGAAAGCAAATCTTTGAGAGTACTCCTTTATATCAGAACGAGAATGGATATTGGATAAATAATTAAACATAAAAATTCAAATAAATAATGTCAATTACACTTAAAATGTTATTTAAGGTCAAATATTAATTACTGGGTACGTATACTAAATTTCGAATGTTGTATTATATTATACGTTTTAGTCCTGCTAGTCTAAAACAGTCTCGACAAATAGTTATTCAATAAATGCTTTTTAAATCTCATGTTCAAATATAAAACCGTATATTTTGATGTTAAGTAGATATATATTTTCCTGATATTCCTACATTTGTGATGAAGTAAGTAAAAGCGTTCAAAGGTACCATTATAAACACGATTCTCAGTCACGAATAAATAAACGCATAGAAATAATGTTGTCAAGCAATCAAAGCGAGGAAACTCAAAATACGAATTACCTAAAATTTTGTTTCGAATTGGGAAATATCACGTACAACGAATATCGAAAAAAATACGTTGAATGGAGTTAGAATAATTAATTGTATTTTTAAAATCAATATGGGTACTGTGGAGAAATGTTTCCATATACAACTTTAAAAAAAAGAACTTAAAAAAATATATCACCATACACTAGACAATTTTTTTTTTTAAATCGCTAGAAAAACGCGACATGTTTGGCATTGGTAGTTGTGACGTCAAGATTCACGATGATGTTCCATAAGAATTTGAAAGGTTTGGAACAAAGTTGAAAATGAACATGAATCTTGACGTATTAGGGGCGCGGCCAATGCAATGACCGTTTTTGCGGGAATTCAAAATTACAAATTTAAAAATATTTTTTATGCTTCTAATAACTAACATTTTTTTGTCACTGGACATTGTTTCAAAGCCCTTTATTACTTTAAAAACGTTAAAAATGTGTTCTATTTTTTAATTCGAGTTATTTTGGTTAGTTTACTGGAAGTTGGATAGTCCAGAAAAAATAATATGTAAAAGAATACTGATTAAGTGAGTTTAATTACAAAAACCGGCTTAAAAATAGTTATTATCCTTGTCTTTAATCACCCAGTAATACGCAGGGCTGCTATTCTGAATGCTCTAGTGGAAACTCATTTTTAAAAACGCGATTTGCATACTAAATACGCGTTATAAAAGCGTTTTCTACGGCCACCAGAGCGTTTGGAATAGCAGCCCAGAACGGTGTATTGGTTGAAAAATTTCAGCATATTTTGGGCATATACGACATTAAGGTAGATAGTTTTAGAAATTAGGTACCACTTAAAAGTATCGTATGAACCATTTTCATAAATGTTTGAAACGACAAATATATGTTTCCTTACACGACAGCTGATATTCCACGAGAAAGACACCATCAAAATATATTTTTTTCTCTTTCAAGCTGATGGTCAGTCATCAACCAAATTAAAAATTATTGTAAAAGTATATCATGCCTGAAAACACGTGCATATATATTTTTTTATTAATCAAAAGAAAACAACAGCCATTACAACAAAAAAATATATTTACAAATAAACCAAAATTATAGGCCAATTATAGTTTTCTATACATTACTAAATACAATGTCAAAAAAAGAAGAAAAAAAACGTATGTGGAAATAGCCACTCCGCATCATTCTACACGTAAAAAATAAATAAAATATTACAAAAATAATGAAATAATAAAAAAAATACAAGAAAAAGTTTTTGGTTTACTCGGACTTAAAATCCTTCCGCCGGTGGATCCATATGGAGTAATGCGGAGCTATCAGTCCTTCCGTCTTTCTTCTTTCAAACAAGAGAAAATAATTACAATATATTAAAGTGTACAAATAATACAATTTTAGGTACAGTTAGATTAAATTATAATTTTTCTTTTTAATTAAGGTTCTTGCATTTTCTTTAAATTTGTTTAAAGGACTTAGAAAAACATATTTTAAATAAATATTTATTTATTATACGGCACAAGTGCCTTTTATATAACATTATAATCAGTTAAGTTATACAAAAATAACAAACAATATTAAAACATGGATACATAAAAAGAGAAAGAAAAATAATAATAAAAATACATATTATGTATGTCAGTGTGAGTAAAATTAGATCTTAATTGGTTGCAACAGAGAAGAAAAACATTTTTGAGAAGGGAATATGGAAGTCTAGGCATTTACAGGGCTTATGACTTGTCATTGACTGGTTTAAGTGGCCTCTTTACACTCTGTGTATCAATGACAGGTCATAACCGCTTCATATATTTATGTATGCCTATACTTCCGTATTCCCTTCTCAAAAGTGTTTTTCTTCTCTGTTGCAACTAATTTAGATCTAAATAACTCCTTGGGGAAGACATCCAGCCAGTCTACAAACATTTTCACAACACAACATACTCATAACATTGTTGAGTAAAATTAAATTTTAAATCAAAATTGTCATATACATGTTTATACTAGTATAATTATTTTTTTATGAAGTTATTTACAAACCGTAAATATTCCATCAGTTTACTTCAAAGTATAGATTTATATTTGACATCATACAAAGCACTCAATACTACTCAAATCTACATCTATTATTAATTGCCTACGAGTCCAGTGATGGCAATTATTGCTATTTAAACTAATAATATTAGAATATAAAACATATTACCTTAGCATGTGAAATGCTAAAATAACATTGAATAACAATGATTTGGTTACAAGAACAATTTACACTGATTCTTATGTAATTTTACCTGCTTACTCCGAATATGCCATCAGAATTTGTCCATAAGTAAGTGTATATTTTACTCTCTAGTAAGCATATTTTTTATTTTGTTTTACTTATATTTTTTATTATTTATTAAATGAAAACAACAGCCATTGAAACAAAAAATATATATATTTACAAATAAACCAAAATTATCGGTCAATTAATGTTTTCTATGTATAAGTGGAAGGCACCTGCTCAGGATCTTGTCCGAAAGGCGAGCGAGATGGATCAGCCATGTAATACGTCAAGAAGGCCTCCTGCATGTCATAATGGAGGGGATGACCGAAGGGACAAATTCTAGGGGACGCCCACGCCGAGAGTACCTGGAGGACCTATTAGAGGACGTGCGCTGCTCATCATATGTTGACTTTAAAAGAGCCGCACAAGACAGGGAGGAATGGAGGAGAAGAATGAAAGTAATTGCTGCCAGCCAATACCAGGATTGAGACCAGAGAAGAAGATATATAAGTAAAGACAATGCAAAAAAAATAAGACAAAAAACGTACCCGTGAATTTTTCTTTCAAACAAAAGAAAATTAATATAATATAATATAATAGGAAAGTATACAAAAAAGTAAACGTGTAAAACCTTTATAAATAGGTACAGTTAGATTAAATTGTGATTATTATTTGCAATTAAGGTTCTAGCATTTTCTTTATAGTTGTTTAGAGTAAGAAAATATGTATCGATTTCAGAAAAAAAGTTGTTATAATAATTTAGGATTCTGGGAAATGATGCATTCTTATACCCGTATGCAGAGACAAAACTTAAGGTGAGGAAAGTACATTCTATTGTCTTCACCTTCGGGTTATTCTCCGCGTTTGAGATTAGAATGTACTTTCCTCACCTTAAGTTTTGTCTCTGCATACGGGTATTATTGTTATTTGTGCTTGAAATACCAACATGAAACAATTGTTGCAGCAGAGTTGCACGTTAAGGGATACGAGTTTCATTTTTTTCAAGCAGTTGTGGGCAATCTTATATGTTATAAACTATTTTGTAAAGGAAGGCGGTATCAGTGATGGCTCTTCTAGATCTTCTTCTGCGAGGTATCGATTTTGTGATTCTTCATAGTTATTAAATTGTAAATTTTGACGATAGTTTAGGTGCTTGAATTTTTTTTTTCAATTCTTAAAATATATTTGGAATATTGGAGAGAGCAGACAGTGGAGCAATATTTAAGGAAACTACAAAAATGTGCAAAATATAATGTTTTTAGTGTCTATGTATTGTTGAAAGGCTTACATACTCATATTTTAAAGCCCAATGTTTTGTACTGTTTTCTCTATATGTTCTTCATATGTCAATTTTTTATCTAAATATACACCAAGGTCACGAATACAGTCTACTTCGGTAATTTTCCATTCATTTATAAGATAAAAGGATGGTTTTATAATTTTATTTCTGGTAAAGGTCACTTTGTAGCATTTGGAGACATTTAAATAAAGGTAGTTATCATCGCGTATTTAACGACCGTATCTAGGTCTCTTTGAAGGTCGTTAATATCTTCTGAAGATTCGTTTTTAGTGAATTTTTTAAATAATATATCTTGCCCCTTATATTTCTATTCTATTCTTTTTATTTTAGAAGCCACGTTAAAACAATGCCCCCTTAAATAAGCATTTTTATTCATCTAATTGTGTACTGGATAAATTTGATTTTGGGAAATAGCCGGATGATTTTGGGTTTTCCGATAATGAGTAATTGTGGGGTTTTACGTGTACTTAGGAATAATGCGTTATTTTCTAAATCATTTGGTTCATTACTTTAGTTTGTGAAGTGCAAATCTACACTTTGTTATTACCTGTTTCACACTTTGACCAACCAAATTTGTAAACCACTCAACCTTTGTAAAATTGACTGTTTAACTTAACTATGCTACGTAACTGTGTGGAGAAGTGACTTTCAAGACTCAAAAAAGAAAATTTATCCCTATTAATAAAAAAAGGTTATGCACTGTAATTTGGGTGTAAATTTGGAGATCAAGACAATGTTTGGGCCGCGTATTTGCTGTTTATTACGTGTCAAGAGATTTTATCAGGTTATCAGCTATGTCACCCCGAAAGGGAAAATAGAACGAAAACATGTTTTCAATCTACCATTGCGACCTCAATAAAGAGAAGCTAGCAACGAAATATATACAAAATCGAATAAATATATGTTTTAAAAAAAAAACATGATAATATGTACCTATATTAGGTATTCCTTAAAAAATCAAATGTCTGAAATTTCTAAGGCGTTTTACTAAACCTTACGTGCGGGATTTGGAAAGTAGATTCGAAAATAGCAGATAAAATCCTATAAAGATGATCTTATTTAGTTCATGAACATTCAAAAAGTTTATTTTTGTTGATCGGTGTTGATTGTAACAAAATAATTTCAAAATAAAATAAAATATTTTTTTGAACAGCCACAGGTGATCGGGTTTTGAACCACCCGGCCAACTGAGCTGGAATAAAATATTTATATTATTTTTTAAATCATAATTTAAATGAGCTCTTCTCGACCGTATTTTTTTCCACTTGGTTTTTTTAACCCACCTGAGGTTTTCGAACTCAGAGAAGAGCACGGACCTCGTAAAAGGGTTCAATATACGAGGTATATTATGGCGTGTATCATAGAACATACATTTCTTGAAAATTATCAAATTAAACAGGAGAATGTTTGATCGTTAAGATTTTATCACAATAAAAATGGAAATGATTTCGAAAGCAACCAGTAGTTGTTTGTTGGTTTAGATTTTGCAAGTGTATTTTTTCATTTCTAGCAGCTCTAATGATTCATTTATCGATTTACACACGAAAAAACTTAACCATGATGAAAAAAAAGATTTAAAGTAAATCTAACCTTTGATAATCAAACTCACAAAACATAGAATTCCTTTAAAATACTATTTTATTACAATCTAAAAGATGTTTGCTCAATGCAATTTTAAGTTTTCTCCATTTTGGCATCTGTGGCATAAGGAAATAAATTTATCGAATAACAAAGATTGAAGATACGCTAAAATTTGTTTACAATAATGCAGTGCTGTTTGCATCAATAATAAATAATAAAAGAATAAACTCGAAGATTTATAATACTACTTATTTAATGCTTGAATGACCATATTCGGGTGGCATATTCGTAAATCTCCGACGCGTTATCTATTCAATATGCTTTGGAATCATTCGGGTGCTCATTATTAATTAGCACGATTCAATTTCGGAACGCCATAAAATCGCCCCTAAGTAGCGCTTACTGACGTCACTCAACATAAACATCCTCGTGTTCAGTAAAGTATCTCGAGCCATTAATGTCTTATGGAATGGTTACGGTTAATGAATTTGGATGATTACGGTTATCACTGGGGTGGATAACAGTGGATATCAGGTATCTGCATCTGATGCGGATTTTTACGAAACCACTTCAGGTGGATTGCGAAACATCCCGAACGGATAAACGCGTCAGGGATATGTATTCGGGCGGATTAAGAATACTGTTCTGTGAGTGAAATAAAACCAGAGCCCGGGCGAGTGTTCTTGACCCGTAGGATACTCAGTATTAGATGTAAAATATTTATTTATTTATGATCGGTTTAAGACAATTTGCACAGTTTATAAACATGTTTTTCAAACAAAAAAATACAGAACATAATATTAAGGCTGAAGGCAGAAATAAGGACAGTAAATTAGAACAAAGATTTAGAGAATAAGTCTTACAGAAGCTCAGTTTAGCCACCTCCACAATCTTTTTAAAGTTTGTTCTTTAACAAGAGACGTGCAACACGCAGGAAGCTCCAGCCCAAAAAATTCCTAGTCACTGGAAAAGTTTAATTGTCTACACTTTCGTGACATTGGGGAATTAAAGCCGTAGTTAGATTTGGAAGATTTGACATGCAAAAGATTATGTCAATATTATATTGGTAATTTTCGTTGGCGTTTAGTGATATGCACCGTTTTTTGAGCAAATTTGAGTAATTTTTGATAACAACATGCAATTAATTCCAGAAAAATATATGCATGATTTCAAGAATGGTAAATGCATAAGATTTAAAAAAAATAGTATCTGTGTGTTGTCGACTGCATTTATTCCTGGAGTAAGACTTTTAACATGGTGCGTGTTACCTGGAACTCTAGTGTACTCGGTCAAAACGAAATGCCGAAAAAAATCAGCTCTTATATAATGCTAGTACTCTTATTTGGGTGCGAATCTTGGCACCTTACCAAAGCTCAAAACACCAAACTTCTGAGTTTTGAGAGTAAGTCCTTGAGAAGAATATTAGGTAAAAGGTGGTTCGATTTTATAACTAACATTGAAGTCCGAGAACGGACGCAGCAGCCTCCTATAACGAGTGTCTTGAGAATGCAGCGGTGGACCTGGCTTGAACACGTGCTGCGCATATCTCAGGAGAGCCTAAACCCAAGTTGCCTCTTCTTTAAACCTGTGGACTAACGCCGTTTTGGAAGTCCGTCGATGATGGTATTTCGACTTTATTCGGCGGAACTAAGGGGCGCTGGGTCGACGTGGGAGAAGGCAAAAATACTGGCTGGCGATAGGGTCTCGTGGAGGCAAGTAGTGATGTCCATATATACTTCTCTTCAGCTTTGGGTGTATCTAAAAAGTCAAAACAGCGTGAATTTTTACTGAAATGAATATGGTACAATGATGTGACCTCAGGACATTTTGTTGAGGGTGATGATAATGATAGTTGTTTCTAATCTTTTACTTGTATATTTAAGAACCAAAATGTATTTACAAGTGATTCAAATAGACCAAGTCAAAGAAGGAATCGTGTGCTAGAAATAGTACATTGTAAAACGAGGCCAGCACAGAGACATGCATATTTTATAGGAACAAAAATGTATTATTCTTTTTTTACTGATAATATTTCATTGATCTACAACTTTAAAATTTTTCCTTATTTTAAAAAACACGCACTATCCTGGATTCAAACTAAAAATATTAACTCTTTGGTTCTATCATATATTTTTTTGCCCTTTAATAATAAGGAATATTTTAATGTTTTTTTCTAATTTTTATTTCCTTTTTTAATTGCTATAAAATAAAAAAGTACCAACTTTCTAATATTTTACAGAATATTTTCTTTTCTCTTTCTTATATTATACCTGTCTATTTATTATAGGAGCAAAAATTTCATAAACATTTCTCGTATACCCACGAACCGGCCATGCCTTTGTGGGATTTTTAGTTTACTATTTTTACTATTATTATGTATTTCATTGCTTTGTAATTATTAATATGTTCAGTTTAATTATTATTTGAATGAATGTGACCGGCGAGACACTGGAAAATTCCACTCTTCTGCCTTTGTGCAATTAAAGACGAACTTGTGCCAAAATACATAATATTATGGAGATATTTTTTTGTGTTACAAATTATGTAACGCTGAACACTTGTGTTTTAATAAAATAAATGTCGAAAAAAAATTGTACAAAAAAAAATTGTGATTGGTGGGATTTCTTTATAGTAAATACGAGTGCAGTGATAGTTTCTATGGACAAAAAGTGTTTATTTATTATTTTGAATAATATTTTTTTACATATTTACAACAGAAGACGTTTAGCTATATTGTTATTAAATTAGAGGTTAATGTTAGTGTTAATCAAATGAAAATTTAAAATTAAGGTCATTTCCCCACTTTACATGAAATGCTCCTTATGGAATAATAGGTTGAGATGCCGGATTTGTTGAAAGAGTCTACCATTCATTTGTGAGTGTTTAATATGTAAATATTTAGTTTGTTTAAAAAAAAAAAATGACATTATATTGTAAATAATAAATATGGTTCCCAACTGGTTATAAGGTGTATATTCATAACTAAACAATAAAAATACAAAAAAACAGAAGTTACATTTGAAAAAAATTTTCATTGGCTTTAAGCGTTGTAAATTAACTTTATGGTGGAATCTTACAGTAGTACCTATTTCGCTGACCCAGTACGTAACCAAAAATGATCATATTACCTTCTTTAAAATTTCCTCCATCTCGGTTGAAATATGTTATATGTCTACAAAAAAGGGTAAAAATAGAATATGTATTCAGCCTTTAAAAAAAAATATTTTGGTAAAACAATCAGTCGGATGAATCTTGCCTTCGCAAATAAAGGTTTCAGATCTTTAACTTCACAAAAATCAACGGATGGAAGAATTGAAGAAGTTTGGATGTTCAAACATAGGCAGAATGGTGAATGTTGCACAGGGAGTAAAGTAAACACGAAAACCAGCCAATGATAGGTCAGAGGTCCTGTACATGTCTAGACTTCCATATTCCTCTTTTAAAATATTGTTCACGTCTATTGTAATATGTTTAATGAAACGTTTTCGTAATTATTTTAGGTACTAATTTTTAGTTCAATTTTCAAATAACCGTAATTAGCAGTGAAATCAAATTTGTAAAATGCAGTTTATCAAAAAAATCTTTAAGTTAAAATTTTTTTTCAAAACACGTGGACGGTGAAAGAGATAAATAAGTAAAAGAGAGAAAATTTTGTAATTAGTTAATAAAGGAATAAAATGTCTGTACCTCAGAGGCAGATGGATGCAAATCCAAACATCAATTGTTCAACCAAAGCCTAAAGAATCTACTTTCTCTAAGTGATTTCTAATAATTTATAGCATTCATTTGCATTTCTTATCTTAATACATTGGTTCTTTCATTATAAGACTCACATTTCTTTAAAATCAATGGACACGATCATAAACTAGATACGAATATCGAAATGTCATTTCATCAAAATCTGGATTTGCATCTGTCTGCCTCTGAGGTACAGATATATTCTTAACAGTATTTTGAATTCCGACGTATTGAAAAAGAAGTTTCGTGTAAGGTCATACTAAAATTCATTAAGGATATTAATTTAGATACTTACTCTGTTCTCAGCGGACGGATTATACATATTTGGGTTTATTTGGCTAAGTGTAGGTTTGTCCAAAACTTATTGAAACCGGTCGTAGTCTGTGAAAAGATGACATAATTTAAGTTTGAAACCAATGGGGTCGTAACAAGTGGAACAAGGAGGCGATAACAGGATTTAGTGGATTGCCTCGATTTTGTACTTAATTTAAGTGTTAAAAGGTTCCCCCCCCCTCTCCGATTTTTAATACCCACGCTAAAGCGTTGGTCAAACGAAGCGATCACAGTTAAAATGCAAATATTTTTACAGAATAGAATCTGCGGCATCATATGTTACATTTAAAAAAATATTTTACTATGCAAAATTAATTAATTGTTATCTTAACCTTTATTTCTTTAATGCCTTCTACTCGTATAAAAACAAAACAGAGGCATTGACGGGATCCTGAGGGGTGGGGACGATGTGTTGGCCTATGTCCATACATTCTCCCCCCCCCTCCTTAATCTGCATAAAGTTTGTATTCCTTAGGAATATTAATAATAACTTTCCTCAATGCGCAGCTGACAGAGAGTCCCCCGGGACTCTGCGGGTGGATGGTGGGCTTAAGGATCTCCCCTCAATGTACTCGTATCAACATCATTACGGCTAGTTCTAGTAGAGGGCAAGAAATGAATATTTCCAAGACCAAATATGTGATCATTCGGAAAAAGCCACAAACCAATGACTTTAATTAGGACAGGTAATTAAACAAGTCCATCAGTATAAATATTTAGGATGGTGAAATGATAAATGGGATCAGCTACAAGAGATCAAAATCAGAACACAGATGGCGTCAGGCTGCTATTTTAGGATGCGTAACCTCCTTTGCAGTAGAGACTTTGATTTAGACCTCCAAATTCCTCCTAAAGACCATCCAAGACGTTGTATGATGTTCCGGCTTCTCAGTACTTTTTTACTGCATCTAAGTGTGGACACTCTCCCGAGCCACTTCAGAAAAGGTCAAATTGTTTGACATGTGGTGCTACAGGAGGATTTTTAAAACCCTGGGGTCCGAAATGATGACGTTCTCCGACGTATGAAAAAAGATAAATAGGTACTTAAGAAACTAAACAAAAGAAAACTAGAATACATTCTTCCAGCATGTAATGAGAGGCAAAAAATATAATGTTTTACAATTCTATGGGGAAGGATTGAAGGAAGACGCAGTCCAGGTAGAAGGCGCATCTCTTGGCTAAAGAACTCGCGTGACTGGTCTCATTGCAGAACACAGTCCTTGTTCAGGACAGTTGCCAATAAAGCGAGAATTGCTGCGATGATTTTCAACTTCCATCGAGGAGAGGAAATACTAAAAGAAGAACAATATCATCGAATGAATTGAAATATCAATGAATTTTTCGTGACAATTCTTAAATCAAATGACAATTACGCCAACATAGACCATATTATTCTCTTTCACTCGAAAACTCTATTATTTTCTAATATTCCTCACATTTTGTTTGATATTTTGTATTTTCATATGACTTAACTTTTATCAAAATGCTAATAATAACATGCTGTGGATACCCGTCACAATAGATCTTCACAAGTCTCAGTGACGTCAGGGGCTTGCATAACACTGACCCCCACCACTAAGAATAAGAACGCCTCCGGTAATTTAAATAATAAGGTTTTTCTTTAATTAAAACCACATGTTTTTTGACCTGTCTTTTTTTTGTTTGGTATAGTAATAATTCTCCGTATTAACTTTTTTAAAAACTGTAAGTTCAACAAATAAATCAATGATCGAAAGCTTTCTATGTCAGTGCGGATGGAGAATACAGTTTGGTCTAGATAAGTGTTTTTGACTCGATGACTATCTTATGTAAAAATTCTGAAAAAGAAATCGAGCGAAGACAAGTCCACCTCATAGTGTAGTGGTAGGCGCGTTCGCCTTCCATGCTCAAAATCCTCAAATAGGTCAACATAAAATATTAATAAAATGTACAATATTTCACGTTTCTGGACTTGCATTTAAAGCGTAAGGCTAAACACCTATCTTTATTTAAAATATTACCGGGTTACGCTACATTTGTTGAAGCAATTTAGCACCATACTCACCTCCAGCTGCGTACAGAGGTATGATGATGATAATCGTAATAAGTTAAATTTGAACGATGATTTAAATATATTATTTAAACACGTTTTTCACAAAGAGATCAAGCACGAGATTACGAAAGTCATTTTTAGTGTGCATTTGTTATATTTATAATATCAATAAATAATGAAAAATATTTTAAAAAATCAATTTTATACACCATTGAATTTGGAGTAAAATTATTGTCTATGGAAAAGTTTCATATCTCAAGCAACTTTACTGGCAAAATAAAATGACCGTTAAGAAGAAATCATTCCGAAGTATTGCACGAGTTCAGCAAAGAAAATTTAACTATTTTGGCATATATAAAACAAACTCTTATCGTATGTTTAAAAAAATACTGAGGTTGGCAATCACCGTAGTTAATGCGCCGTTCATTTTGTTGTCCGTTATCAATCTCCTTTCAACATCTTTTTCTATTTTTCAATGTCTTCAGTAGCTCAATCACAAATAACTATTGACGTGCTTAAAAACATGCTAAGCATTTGAGCGATCATAATGAACAATAATGAACAAGTTATCGCAGTCATAAGTCAACACGTGTGTAATCTCGAAGTCAACGCTCGTGTCGGTTTGTTTTTTGTTTTTCTCGTAAATAAATACAGTTCATTGGCGAAAAATCGGCGTTTACTATAAAATTTAATACAATATATAGCATTTGCAGGAGTATCAAATACAAAAAAGTTGAAATTTAAATACAATTACCCAGACGACTGCTTTTCTTGACATTTGGCTTTCCAACCGCTAGTTAAATGCAATAAATAGCATGATAAATAATAAATAAATCAACACATATAGCAGTTTTGGAATATTTTCCATATTTACACCGGTGAAATTCAAATATGTGATTGCGCAGCAGTATTATACGTCGCGAAACGTAAATATTTTGACATTTAATATTAGGTGTTCACGGATGTTCTATTGTGATCGCGAATACGACAAACAACCATAATGAGAAATTGTTATCACGTCGCTAATTAGCACGTCGATAGTTATTTGTGATTGAGCTAGTGGATACACATATTTATTTATTTTTATTTGGGAAAAAAACAAGAGTTTTTACATACAGTGTATACAGAAAATAAATATATATACAAACGAAAATTGTGAAAACAGTCAATATAAATTTCCACAGTGGTGTAAGCTATTGATTAAGTACATTATCGGCATAACAGAAATCAATTTATCAATTAAGAAATGTTAGGCAAGTTACAAATAAAATAAAAATACATATATTTATATACAGTAATAAAAATAAAGTAAATAGTTACAAGATAAATTTAAATTTAAAGAATAAGAAAAGAAAAGAAAAAGAAAAAGAAAAGGAATTCTACCTAAATTCTAATTATTCTACAACTTGCTCAAGACATTCATTGTTTTGTAAAAATAATTTGGTTTCGCAATAAATTATTGATTATTTATTGATAACTGGATGGACGCAAAATACGCAATTAAATTCTTGCAAGTACTAAGTTTTTTTTTTAAAGTTCTTGGTGTAAATTACGAACGTGAAATTAAAATTTAACGAAAACATAATGACATCTAACCGGTGTTCAAGAGCGAAACATTCATCGACTATGTAAATAATATTGAAGTAGTTCGCCAGCAAAATTATGTTCGCGAGGAAAAAGCAATCGAGAATGTATTGATTTAAGCACTCGTATATCGCACATTCGATAAAATTGAGTAATAACTTTGAAAAAAACAGAATTACCACTAGAGTCTAAAAACGAAAAAATGTTTTCTTAACCCTTCACTACCCAATTTTTCTAATTCCAAGTAAATATATACATATTTGTGGATGTTTTTTATGCAGGTACTGGGAAAAATAATATACACATATTCAGATATTTATTTTTTTCAGTTTTTTTTTAATATTTAAGGCAATATGCTACATCGGGCATTAAAAATTTAAATATACAAACAAAAAAACAAAAAAAAATATATGAACATCTTTTTATCTTATAATGAAAGTTGCAGAAACAATCGACGATTTAGGATCACATGCAGGTAACTACAGACATTTGAATTGTTAGTAAAGCATAATTTCAGTAAAGCCATAATCATATTTCAAGAGATTCATTAGATCAAAATCTGTATTTGCATTTATCAATAAATACATATTTTTATAGACCCTATGACCTACCGTGCAAAGATCTCGGGTTGGATTTCCGACATGGTTGACATTAGTACTACTACAACTACTACCATCACGCCATTTCCCCGTAGGGATAGGCAGAGATAATGGACCGCCACACACGTCTATCCTGGCATACATTCTTAGCTTCTTCCACATTCATACATCTTGTCTCACATGCCCTTCGGTCTGTCTGATTTTGACATGACCAAACTTAAGATTATGGTTTACCTGATCATGTCACGTCTTTCTTGGTCGTTCTCGTCCCACGTTACCGTTCATTTTTGCCATATATATTTTTTTTACCATTCTTTCGTCGTCCATTCATTCTACGTGACCAAACCATCTCAGAGACCCTTTCCTTATCTTATCAATTATACTTGACTCGGATTTACACTCTCGCCTAATTTCATCATTCGTAATCCTGTCATACATTGATTTCCCACACATTTGTCTTTTTTAAATAATTTATCCTGAACCTATACGAGTACCTAAAAATCAGATTTTTTAAAGTTAAGACTCTATTTTATCGGATGTACGATATGCATATATTATCGTTTGTACTGTTTGTAGGTACAAGTGTGTGTCATGACGAAATATCAGCTTTATGAAATTCTCATTGCAAAAATGTCCACTCTGGGAATTTCAAAATATTATGTTGAAGTTCTAAACCTTGACTACTCTCTATATCCTTTTACAACACATCGTTCATTATATTGATTGACAACACTTATCGTCGATTTCATAATGAGTGAAATGCCGTATGAGGTCTAGTTATGACCAAAAATGCATTGAATAAGATGTCACCGTATGTACCAGCGCAGTGTTGTGTCAGAAAGGTGCAGTGTGACAATGGGTTAACGTAAACTAGAACCAGGTTTGATTCCCAGATGGGTCATAGTAGAAATGTTTGTAAATAACAAATAAGTGAAAGGACGCAGCAACTCCTGGTGATAATTCTCACTAAGCGGAGACAAAAAGGTAGGCTGGGCCACATACATAATTCGGATGCGGCTCTTTGCGGACGACAACAAAATTCTCAAAATAATTTAAGCTTTACAAAACTGTTTTCTTCTTCAATCAGAAATTAACTTTCTTAACCAATGACGTAAAGTTAATAAATTAGAACGTACTATTAAAAAATGCAAATTAATGCCATTTCATAAAACAAAACAACCGATTTCCTTCGAGTACCTAATAGAAAACTCCAAAATTAATGTAGTTAAGTCCATCAGAGATTTAGGAGTTGTTTTGGACTATAAACTGACACACAATGAGCATATAGATAAAACAGTAAATAAATCACTGAAATTACTTGGTTTCATTAACAGAATATCCTCTGATTTTACTATTGTCCGTACAATCAAAACTCTTTATTGGTCAACTGTTCGCTCTCTTCTAGAATATGCCTCCGTGGACTGGTCTCCATTCTATGTGAATCGCATAAATCACATTGAATCAGTCCAACATCGCTTGCTTCGAAAAGTAGCGTGGATGCTTGGACTAGATAGAGATAATTATTCTTATGCTGATATAGAGTCAATGTTCAATATTTCTAGTCTACAAAAACGTAGAAATAATATTGATTCCATATATACGTTTGGCATACTAAATGGTATAATCGATGTTCCATCATTACTGGGACAATAAAAATTCTATATTCCGACTCATAGGTTGAGAAACAATTGAAATCCTGTTCATCGACCAGCATAGAACAAACTATGGCCTCAATTCTCCAATGACCCGTGTTTGTCGTATTGTTAACTCAAGACAACATCTGGACTTTTTTGGTTTCAGTTTACAGCGATTAAAACAAGCACTAAATAAATGGTCTCGTCTTGATGTCCCTAATGTTTGTCAATGCTTCTTTTTTTTTAAATATGTTTTTAAGATTTTTTTTGTTGTAATATTTAAGCCCTATAAATAGTGTAAATAAACAATGACCGTTAATAAATAAATAAACATCGGGTGTGTACTTTAAAAGACATCAATGCTGACAGTTCGTCGTTAGTTTGTGTCAGAAAAACGGGATGCGAGCCTGACTTAGGAGGATACGAGTACACAGGAGCTTGAAGCTTGTAGGGAGTCCTGGAAGCAATTTGTAAACTAAATACAGAACGGACGTCGAATAATAGGCATTGAACCATTTCTTGTCGGAGTAATGCCGTCTATGCCACCGTAATGGGCCATAAGCCACAAATTACAGTTTAAAAAAATACAGGAGAGCAACAACATTAGAGGAAAGCGCCCATTTATCATGCACCTTTTTTAGGTAGCCTTGAAATGAAGATAATGATCGAAGATTTAAAAAAAAAATACAAACTATTCTTCAAATACATTACAACTCAAAAGAGTCGTGAATTAATATGGTAGGGTGTTCAAATCAACCGTTAAAGCAACACCACAAATAAAATCAAAGTTATCACTACTACAACATTCCACATGAGCCCAATTTTTTACATTCAATGCAATTAATGCTTTTCGTCCTTTGAAATGAGATAAATGCGCTTAGTTACAGTAAACACCTTTGGGGACATTTTCTTTGGTCATTGTATCATCATCGATATCCGTGTTCATAAGAATAATAGTTTCGTCGTTGCTCTCACTGCAACAAATTTTTTCAAGCTTTTGAGAAATCAATTGGTCCACAAAATTCATTTTCTTATTTTTTTTACATGATCTTCCAAAGTCTGCGGTAACTGTATCTCGTTGATTTGTTTTGAACAGCTTTTATATCTTTTTTCATTTCTGAAGGATCTCATTCATTACGATTCATGAATTGGGATGAAGTTGCCATGCATAAAAAATATTTTTAATGTATTAAAAATTTTCAAATTGAAGCTTAACACCAGGTAGGTACTCGAAATTATGAAATGCGCGCCATTTACCGGTTACCCGATGTTGCGCATAAGATGAATCTTCTTACAAATCACAATATAAACATAGCAGAGAGAATTCATGTAAAAATAATGCACGTGGTGTGAAGTCAGCATCAGGAATTTCATTAAAATGGAAAAATAAACAGCAAAAACTTATCTTTATTAACAAATACGACACCAAAAATGTTTCTGATATATAATTACGTAATTCAAATATTTTTATAAATGTTGCCCACTTCACGACCGAGTAGGTGACGGCTGTCAATCTTCACATCTTAATGACCAATGGTAAGATCAATGTTTTACCGATCGATATGTTCCCACAGTTGGCTTCAGTTTTGAAATATTAGGGTACCCGGAATTAGGGAACTACCCGATAAATGAGCACTTTCACTCCACTTTCTTCTACATTACCCCGCTTAAAAAAATAAAAAAACCCTTTTAATATAAGTTTTAACACAATTAATAGTGATGAAAAGTCCCACAATTTAAAATGTGTGCACGCACTTCATCACGCACACTCATTTGTGGCGTACAATTGTGCACTACAAACGTGTAATGTTCAACGCCACCTGGCGGGTATTTTAATAACTAAAGTTGTTAACAAATTACAACAGGGATAGAGAATACCTTAAATAAGGGAATATGGAAGTCTAGGCATTTACAGGGCTTATGACCTGTCATTGGCTGGTTTAAGTGGCCATTTTACACAGTGTGTAACATTCACCATTCTGCCTATGTTTAAACATCCATATTTCTTCAATTCTTCCATTTGTTGATTTTAGTGAAGTACGAACATTTGGACAAACTCAAATATTGTAACTAAAATTGTATTGTGTGAAGTTAGCATCGGTGTGCGGTATACAAATTATGGTACCTAGCGACCGCCTAGCGGATGTTTTAATAACTAAAACCGTATTGAATGAAGTTAGCTTCAGGGTTTTTTTTAGCTAGGAATGTACTGTATGAAGTTGTAGCGAGGTGTTAACCGCAGTTATCAGTGATACCACCTTAACATCGAGGTAGGTACCGTTTAAAAATAAATTTGAATTTTATCACAAAAACTTATGTTTGTGTTTTTGGTATTACGTTATGATTTTTTTTTTTTTTTTAAAAAACCTTTATTTTAGCATAAATAAACAATACATTCAGTAGAAAAATGGAACACTTAAGGTTGAACTTGCCAAAAAAGAGTCTAGCTCTTGTGTTTGGCAAGTTTACAAAATAACATAAAAATAAAACATAAAATGCAAAACAAAATAATAAAATAAATAAAAAATTAAACAATTTTAAAAATTGAGAAAATATAACACTAAAAAAATATTAAATAAAAACACAAAATTTGTAAACACGGGCACATATTAAACATACAACTTTTTTTTAAAAATACAGTTAATGTTAATTATGTCAAGAAGTTTTTCTTTAATTTATCCTTAAATTTAACGTAATTTATTTCTTGACGTAGATTTTGTGGTAAATTATTGAAAAGCTTCCGTCCCATGTAAGTATAATGATGTTTGGCCGTGGTAGTTTTAATTCTCGGTAGAGCGAGGCATCCTGTTCTCAACCTTCCCGTAATACGATCCCATGGGAGGCTCTCCTTATGCACATGGAGCATACAGCACTTTCCGTAGATATCCTCCACTCTTAAAACATTAAATTCTTTGAACAGTTCGGTAGTTGAGAACAAGGATGGTTTATAAAGTATTATTTTAATGATTTTTTTTTGTAGAATTTTTAAGGATCTAAGATGAGCGTTATAAGCCCCCCCATCCAACTATTGCATATTGAATGATTGACTGTACTAGAGCATAATAAACTGTCTTTAATTGATCCGTCGATAAAATACCTCTAAGCTTTAAAAATATGTGGAGTAATTTTCTTAGTGATATTACTAATAATTTTTTATGTATTTTAATTCAACTGATTTTTAAACATTTCGGTAAAATATAAATTAGAAACCATACGATTAATCTACTAACCATATGAGATGTATGAGTTTACATAATATGTACATATGTACATATAACACAAATGGGTTTTTGAAATTAGGAATAAAAAAAATTATTTATAACGTCAATACGGTTCACAACAGCAAAGATTCCGTTTAATTCGGAATTTTCCTTTCCAACCAGTTTTTTTTCCAACGAAATCGTTTTGAGTGTATTGTGTAATATCCGTAAAATTGCACACAGATTCAGTATTTGCTCATAATTTTTATGGCTGAATTAGCAGTTTGTTTGTTTTTCTTCCGAAAGGTGTTTACTGTTGTTTGTCAACCTCCGCGTGTTAATAGCGCAGTTAGTTTATTTCATCACACCAAACCAAACACTAATTTACTAGCCATCTCTTGCAGACGGATTTAACACCTTGATTTCTAGTTTTGTATGTGCGCGTTAACAATCAATTTACAAATATTAAATTGATGCGGACGAAGGAACTGATCACCATATTAATGTTTTATTTTTAGAAGCACATGTGTAAGACTTTTTTGAAATGTTATAAATTAAAGAGCGAGGAAAAATAAAATAAAAAAATATATAAAGTTCAAGGTTTAAAGAGATATAAAAATAAAACCGAAAGAACACAATTACAATTTGAAACATGGAAATTTGAAAATTACTGCCAAAAGTATGGGAATAGAACTCTAAAACATTTAATACCCAAAATTTTTAATTTATTGCCGAAAGAACTTAAATTTAACACACAATGTAACAAGAGCAAAAAAAGAGTGGCTACTTAATCAAAAGTTTATATTTTAATAGTAGATTTTGTGTGAATATTTTAATTTTTCATTTATTTCCTGTATTTAAAAAAAAAATTAAGAAAATAATTGTCATTATAATTTTTATATACATGTATATTCTGAGCTTTTGGGCTGTAAATTATATATGTTAATTCATTGTTTTTATAAATGTAGATAATATTATATAAGTTAGTAAAAATATAATCTCCACCAACAAGCCGCCAAGCTACAGAAAGTGGCTTTATGGGATTTTAGTTTTAGTAAAAATATGAAAATTTAAATCTTAAAACTGTGAAAATGTAAAAATATTTTAGTAAAATAAAATTAAAAAATATAAAAAAATCGGAATCAAAAAAACAAAAAAACTTGACGGAATAAACATTTGTATCAAATAAGACACCCTGCTTACATTTGCACACGTACGTGCACATTTAAGCATGTGCCATAATATTTTTTCTATTTACACCAGCGGTGCATAGAGAACTTCATTCGTATTCCGATTACCCCGTTTCTTGATCATTTGACACATGATCAAATCATACGCTTTAGATCCAGTGAAATCATTATCGGCAACCCATTTCCAAGAAGTATCAAATGCCGCGAATCTCAATCACCTGTAACATGGAGATGAGGTGATTGGTCTTACGCTGCAGATGTCAGTCCGAAGATAACAAAATACTTTAGGTATCGAACCTGGGAGTTTCATTTCATTTCATTTCATTTTTTTGCACCACAACAGGCCAGGAGGCCCAATTACAGTGGTGAATTACACTACAGAACAACCAGGCTTGAGAAAAATCACATTTTAATTTTTGTGTTCTCACCGGAAATCGAACCCGGAACCTTCCGTGCGTGAGTCAAGTGTCTTGACCACTACACCACGGAGGCCGCCGTTCAAGCACGGTAGGCGAACGCGCCAACCACTACAATACGATTCGGACATATCTCGACAAATTTCGTTTCGAAGGATTTTTACCAGAGTATACCTATCGAATCGGAAACAGTTGAGTCGTCCAAGATTTTGGTTTTATATCACACAACTGCATTCCTCACCCACTCGAACTCGGACAATGAACTATTTGGATAGTGAATACGAACCAAAGTTTTTGGATGGTTTTTGACTTGACCTCTTATTCTGTATCCGAGCGGATGAAGAATACAGTTCTATGTGTAAAAGAGAAATAGAACGCTGGACCAGCGTTTTTGAATCGTTGACTACCCGAGGTCCCGGGTTCGATTATTGGTGACGTCGATATGGAATATTGGTTTTAAACTAGTAGTACTAGAGTAATAATGCGTAACCTAGAGAAAAGCCCTAACACTGTTTCATAAAACGCAAGCGATGTTGGTTTGTTGGCTAACAACCAATTGGTGGCCATTTTGTTTTATTTGACAACATAAACATAACGGTTCGATCGGATGCTTTTGTAGCTGTGCTTGACTTTATTTGTAAATAACTTCGATATTTACGTTACAATAAATACTAATCGACTATGGTGAATTGCAGTATGTTTGTTTGCAGCAGAAGAAGCGTCAAAGGTGCTAAAGGAGTCAGTTTCCACAGGTAATTGTTTCCGAATATTTTCCCATGATTTTTGGCACTTATTGTCCCGACACGTGTATTATGTTGCTTAAAAACTTTCCTTATATCAACATATTTACCATAGATACTATTTTTTCTCAATTAAGGGGAAATTTTTAAAAAAATTTTGTCTTTAAATAGTACAAATAAGAAAAGAATGTCCTAATACTAACTTATATCTAATTATTATTAAAACATATACTAATTATTAACATTTCTAAATAATAGGTATACGTACACTTAAAAAAAAAAACTTCTATAAAGCTAACACGAATAAGATTACCTTTTAAAACTTATTTGCTAAACACATGTTTTTTTAATTTACATTTAAATGAAATAATATGTTTTTGCTCTCTTATTTTTAATGGTATTTCCTTATAATATAACTGTACAGCTCGGTGCATCAGCGAGTTCTGTGTATTTGTTTTCCTACGAAATGGTAGTCTTACTTCATGTTTATTTCTTGTTTTATATACATGTTCACATTGATTAGAAAAAACCTTTTGAGTCAACTCTTTTGAGGTATAACCATTAAACATCTTATGAACAAAAAACATTACATTAAAATATGTTAAATATATAATTTGTGAACTAAAGTATGTTTACTGTTGATAATGATAGTTGATTATCGGCAATATGCCAGGGCCGCACTAGGCATCCATATAAAGTTTGAGTTTTTATCGAGTAGAGGTCGATTAAAATTTTACTCGAAAATAGCAACGTTAAGCTTAAAATCGCATCTAAAATGACGTGTTCAAATTTCAGGCCGCTACGACTCGGCCATTTCGGAAATGTGACGGACAAACAAACAAACTCAACACAGGACTTTGGTTCAATGGAGGTGGGATATATGTGTCAATAAATATAACATAAATATATTGTGAATAAAATGATTAAATAAATAAAAAAATAGAGACACACGTGTATTTTCAGTTTTATAAAACTAATATAAGCGAATTATAAAAAAATAGTTTGGAATAACTCTGCAACAGGTACATATTTAAAAGTAAATAAATAATATCCATTTGACAATTCTCGACCTGAGTATGGTCCTTTGTTTTGCTACGAACTGTAGCTAACTTAATACCCAATAGTCAGAGAATGGTTTTTCTACGTATGGGCTCCTCTCTAAGGTTACGCATTATTACTCTGAGGTTTTAAAGGTGTTTTAAGCTGCAATATTTCATTGTACCTAGACTGTCACATGAAGCGTAAGACTTATCACCTTACCTTACATGTTATTTGAATAATCTAGATACGCTACAATTGAAATTATAATGATCACTTAGACACTGAATCATTAACCATTCTGCCTATGTTTGGACATCCACATTTATTTAGTTTTGTTATCTGATTATTTGGATTGATATCAGTCATATAAAAACGTCGTACAGATTCAGTCGTATTTAATATGATTAAATTAAATTTAATTTCTTTTTTCTCCTTTGAATATTAAATTATATTTAAAGTATATTGGAACAACAAAGAGGAATACAATAAATTTGAGTTTAAGCAATTTGCATTTTAAAATTCAGAGAAAAAGAAGAAGTATTATTTATTATCCATTGTAATATGTATAACGTGGGAATTTCTAAATCTGAGATCTAGAGATCTTTTCTCGAATAATTGATCAACTGGCCCGAAAAATATCATTGTTAAATTCGTTCGTAGAAATGTTAAGGAACAACTCTAAAGTAAAATTGAGTTTTAAAGAAGACTCACCATAAAAAACATCAATATTCCTGGACACGAAAAACGTTTTTTTTTCAATGATCACCTTTCATCATTCAATGAACTACTACATAAAAATTGTAAGGAAACTACGAAAAACAAAAATTACAAATAATACTGTTGGATCCACGATTTCCGTATTTTTATTTTTGACGTGGGTGATATTTATCTGAATCATTTCACTCACTAGGCAATGTCTATAAATGCTTTAAAATTGTTATACTTTTTCTTAGACTAGTTGCTAAATTCTATATTATTTTGAGGACTTTTAAAAGGTTATAGTTGAAAAGCAAAAATTATTAAATACTATTATTTTAAATTACAACAGGGATGGAGGGTAACTTAAATAAGGAAAAATGGAAGTCTAGGCATTTACAGGGCTTATGACCTGTCATTGGCTGGTTTAAGTGGCCACTTTACACACTGTGTAACATTTACCATCTTGCCTATGTTTGAACATCCACATATATTCAATTCTTCCATTTTTTATTTAAGTGAAGTCAAAGAGCTGAAACCTTTATTGTTGCGAGGGAATTTATCTGACTGAATTATTTCGCATACTAGGCAACGCCTGAAAACAATTTTCCAATTTTTAAACTTCTTATTGTAATTTGTAATTTCTTAATGACTCCCGAGGGGGTGAAATCTAGTCTTTTGTCTACAAAAATTTGGACAAACTAAAATATTGTAATATTATTTCACATTGACACGTCGGGAATCGATCGACTCAATATGTCACTCGGTGTTTTACCGAATGGCCGTGCAAATCTAAGAATTTACACTTAGTAAAAGTTACAAACTAAACTTATTCGCGTGCTTAGTGAAAATCTCGTTTCGTTCAAGAACTATGTGGAGTGACCAGGCGCAAAAATAAGAAAAATAATAAACGCTCGAGTCAACGGTCAGTAGAAGGGTGGGTCAGTAAAGGCGCCCACCGTAGAACTACTCGTACTACAGGTGTAGTGTGTAGTGTGTAGTGGGTAACCAAGATCGAGAGTGGCGTACTTCCACAATACGACCAGTCACTTTCCGAGAGCCCCACAATAACCAACTTCTCCGCGCGGCCTAACATTCGACTAATTAGTGGAAAAGTGTATGTTCTTTCTTTGATTTCAATCATAATTTAATACAAGCAAACCAAAATAATTGCATTTCCATTTATTCATTTTCATTGATCAGTGCATGTATTTTTTAACGGTAAAGTACAAAGCTTTTTTAAATATTAATATTCGTGTAAATTAAAAGCTTAAAAAATTATTTCCCCAGATTTTATTGTTTATCTATCAATTAATTGACATAAACACTTTTTCAGAAAGTTTCCGGTTATTTCTCCCCTTATAGTGCAAAAAGCATTGTATTTGTTTACCAATTGCATCATTTTTCAAAACAAATAGTGGTTTTTACGTTTGATGTGATATCATAGTAAAAAAATGTTAATAGCTCTTAAAAATAACTATTTTTTATTAAATATTTTGTCTTTTTAGAATCTTATGGTAGCTAAATGTGCTTTAAACCACGTAGTGGAAAGCCAATGGCATTTCAAGAGTAAAATTAATCGTGGTAATTGTGTAAACTATAGTTAGATACAAAAGCAATGCTTTATCTTATGAGCAACTATGTTTCTTTAATTTTTAGATTACAAAACACGATATGTAAAATTTGCGAATTATAAAAGAAAGCTTAGTAATTATTTTTACCTTACGAACATTTTGAGATAGGTTGAAACGATCATTAAATATTTTGGAAAGCTTTTTACTTTTTTATCTGTACAAGTATGTATGGATAATTGTTTTCCCAGAGTTAATTTTGTGAGTACAAAACTTTTATTATTCAAACGTGTATTAATTCATAAGTGTAAAAGAGTTTATTTTTTAAAATGTCATTTTTATTCAAATTACCGTGCTCATTGTTCAAATTCTTTTTATGGTGTGAATAGATTTTTTTTCTATGTCCAATTAATTACCTATTTTATGTAACCAATACCGTAGTTGTAAATTTTTAAAATATGAACGAAGATAAATTACAGCAATTACTTTTTAAAAATCTAAATTGATTTATAAATTTGAATTTTACACACATTTTATTAAATATGTGATGTCCATTTCTTAGAAATCTATTAAAAAATAAGTTGTGATTGATAACATCAAATCGAAATAATAAAGTAATCATTATTTTTATAGATTTTTTATTAAGTATTCAGATTTTAAAATGAATTACCAAATTACATAATTATAAAACCGGTCAGCACATAACCTTTATTTTAGTGATTTAACATATACATTAAAAACATGGTTACATTTTCGATTCCAGAATTCATTTTAAAATAAAACGAAGTAAACGCATTATGAAAAAATGTCTTTATATTTGAATAACTTTAACTAATTGTTTATAAGTGATATTATTTCGCTCGTCAATTTCTACCAAAAACATAAACAATCATATCCAAAAGAATTCATAGTAATGAATGATAATTTTTATAAAATGCAATAAGAATACACAAAGTAAAAAAAATAACTTGGTTACAAAATGTAGAAATGTTAAAGGTCAACCAATGCCTGGAAATCGAGTATGTTTTTTTGATTAAAAAAAAAAATATACAAAAAATGTGTTAAAAAATATACAAAAAATATTCTATGGTTGCATTTGAAAATTATTTTTAAGAATTCATTTTAAAAATAAAGACATAATGAGCATATAAAAATTATTGAAAAAACACGTATGTTTTTAAGTATTTGTATCTCAACCACTACGGATAAAATAGCACTCCAATGCTTGATTAATAGACTGATTCGACCAAAGGATTTTTTGCTAAAGTAAATTCTAAAAACATATTGGTACTCATACATACGAATCCGAGATCAAAGGTGAGAAATGCCCGTGGTGCAAAATTATTAGTCTTACATCATCTAATTGCAGATTCCCAATTTAAATCAACCTTGATTTTCAAAACGTAATTACAAAATATAACTATTTTAAATAAGTGAGACAGATAGACATAGTTGGTTTTACTGAATTCGGTGTATGATAGATTATTTATATTTACTATAAATTTATTACATATGTTATGTGACACACAACTAATTTGGCCGTTGAAAAAAACACAGTCTTTTTACATATTCTGCTTCAGTTTCAATCCTGGATATTGGTTAGCAGCAAAATCCTACATCTCGTCCTTCACTCGGCTCGGTATAGGTAAAGGTACGTTTGAAAGTCAACATCTAGAGGGCCTCCAATATTTTTCGATCTCTTTTGGCTTTGCATCATGCCTCACAACCAAACAAAAAAATACTCCACACAAATGAATTGCCTAATAATTTGCGGAGCTTTACTTTCTTATTGTTGGATTCGATTTGTTTTTATTTGAAAATTTATTTATCAACCCTTACGGGTTATAACATTCATTAAAAATATATTTTTTATATTTTTTATTCATACTTTGTTGTTGATAATAATATTTTTTACATCATATGAAAAGTTTATCTGAGTCTTTTGTTTAGTTTTGTCTGGTAGTTTTTTGTATAAATTCAGTCCCTGGTTTATTAGTCTCGACTGTCCTTGTCTCGCTTTAGAGGGTTGTATATGATATTTTTTTGATATTCTCGTATTGTGTTCATGTTTACTAAAAATTTTTTCAAGCTCTATCTTCATCTAATATTTCATCAGTGGCTAATCTATAAATATTTTTTTGGGATTCTAGTTTAAAGTGTTCAGTTATATTTAAGTGCTTAGTTTGTATAAAAAAAAAATTTGTTGTTAGATAAGGGTCATTTACTAAGTTTAATATTTTATTATGCTGTCTTTGTAGTCTGTTTATGTCATTTTGATTTCCTGTTCCCCATAATAGTTGCATATAACATATTTTAATTTTAATATAGGCTATTTAGTCATATGTTTGATTTTTTTCCATTTTTGGAAGAAAGTTTTTGATTTAGAAAAAAAAATATATTGTTTTTTTTTAAATTTCTTATTAAATGTGAGTTTCGCTTGGTGGATTCGACTGTCAACCCCTCTTCATGTATGGCCACCCCATGCAATTTTGCTTCCTAAATAGACAAACTCTTTTGCATTCATAAGTGTAAGTCTACTATGTATGTTAATTTTCATTACATAACAGACATTAGTATGTATGTTAATTTTGTTGTATTTTTGGATTGTGTTAATTTTATTGATTTTTTTTTGTTTTTGTTCTTTACACATAAGTTGAGATTGCACGAATGGAACGCGCTAAATTATTCATAACTATTATCCAGGATCTAAATTTGGAGGCTTGAGTTATCTAACTATTTATTTATCCAACTGAGCTGCGAAAATCTATTATAATCTCTCTCCATAAGAAATATATTTTTGACATTATTTATTAAAAATGTAAAAGAACTTTCTGACATTGCAAAAATCATTCCTGTGAACTAGTTGTAGTTTTTTTTCTTTTTAGAAAAAGCTCACGAAGAAAAAAAACCCGCTAAACTTCGAGATTGGCTAGTCAGCAGGTTTTAATTTTTGACAAAAATATAATATGTAAAAACCACTTATATACTGTACATTTATAAATCAATGTATTTTTATTTTGAAAATTAAGTAATCTGCATATTTCTTGAAAGTGTTTAAAAATTATATTGAAATCAATATAAAAATTGCAAGTTAAAAAAACGTAGAAACAGTAAATGATCTACATACTATGTTTTTATAAATTTTTGATAAATTAACCTTACAAATATTTATTTTCATGTTCAATTAATTTAACCTTCATTAATATACCATTTATATTGAAATTGAATTCGTAAATTTTGTTTCAGTAAATGACAAACTTTCTGTGATAAACTTTTTTATTAAAAAAAGGTTTTTTCATTTTATTGGTTTGCATACATTTCAAACAAACAGCAGAATAAGTGCCAGTTAAGGAACCCTGTTGTTACCTTCAGTCAATCGATGAATTAACTTTAAACGAAATAATTATGCTATTTTTGGTTAAGTTACCTCGCAGTTAAGCCAATGAGAATGTCACACGTCTACTCATTGAAAACACAAAGTATTATATTTATTTAAATAAATTCACGTTTTATTAAGATATTATTTAAGAAGTATGCAAATTTGATCATTGGAATTTCATTTTTAGATCCGGTTGCTAAGATATGTTAAATAAATTAAACATTTGAGATCCTGAAATTCGTAAACTTTAAAAATTGGAAATGTATTTATTTAGGCTATCAAAAATATTTAACTACCGATGTTCAAATATCTTTTAAACAAATAATGGATTAAAATAGAGAGGTTATCAAGTTTTAAATATATTTTAAATCTAAATGCCTAGGCTTCCATATTGTCTTCTTAAAAATGTTCTCTGTCTCTATTGAAATACATTTCGGTTTTGCAGCTTTTTTTCTTGTTGCAGTCTCCACTTGAACCTGAGACGTAAATAAACTAATTTTATAAATTCCACCAATAAATTCTGTTTACATGTTGCAAAAATTGCATTCTTATTTTATACCCAAATATTTAATTTTGACGGCCATTTTCAACGAGTTGTAAATAACTCACTATTAGAAAATGGGAATCAAGTTGGGGTAGAGTGGTACCTTGAGCCGTGAGTCCGAGACACTAGCCACGGAACCACAACCCAATTCTGAATTTTAAATTCCTTACAACATTAATATTTTGACATTAAAGTTTGAGCTTTCTGCACATTTAATAATAATTAGCGCAGTATTAATAATATTAAACATTTATTTAATAAATTGAAATATCAGAGTATTGGTAAGAAAAACCTACAGTACATTCACGGAGACTGGACCGTTGTGCACGTGCAAACCACGAGCCCAATGCGTGATATCGCACGATTGGCCCATTTCACACCACGGTAAAAATCTTCACGGCATGATAAAATACAAAACGGAGGATCGATATTTATTGTTTCACAATTATTTATTTTTTTGATGCCTGGCAAACGCAATAGTCAGCACATTATGAGACCGACTAATCTCTAGTCGATTTTCTTTTGCAGGATTTTTACCTGAGAGTACTCGCTAAATTTAAATGATGATTTTGATAAAATTTGTTAAATTCAACTTTATTTTTTGAATCGGGTTGTGATCTCGTGGCTAGTGTTGCGGACTCACGGATCAGAGGAACTTGATTTTAATTTTCTAATAGTGAGTTATTTTCAACTCATTGAAAATGGTCCGCAAAACTGAAATATTTGGTCAAATTATAAGAACGCTAGTATTTCCTTTTTTTTAAAATTACTAACCAAGGCGTTTTAATTGACTTTAACAAATTTTATAAAAATCATCTTAAAAACTATGGAGTACTCATCATAAAAATAATCAAAAAAATAAGAGATTAGTCGTCTCATATTTATACTATCAAATTTAAATAGGTACTAACGAATCTAATAAATATCAATCCTCTATAATTTCAGCATGTCGTTTAGATATTGTGTGAAATAGGGATATTCTCCGTCGGGTATCACGCGGCTGGTTTGTTTATTTGTAAATTCTTGTAATAATGAACAGACTTTAGGAGGATTTTTTTAGTTTTGAAGATAGTGATGAAAATAGAGTGATATTAAATTGTCAAACACGAAAAAATGCGTTCCGGATTAATTCAACGTCAACGCTAATTCACAATACAGTAAATAATAAAGATTTTATTTGTCTTGTCTTTTGTTTAATAAAAGTTGTAGTGAATATTTGTTTATTTTAAATAACTAAACAGACATATTGAATGAACACAATTAGAAACAACATTTGTTTTTATACGTTTTTTTTTCAATGTTTACAAACAAGCATGCGTATTTTCATAAACACGACATCAAACTAAATGTTATTAACAAAAACAGTCGGTGAAATATAATTAATGGATAAAAACAATCTCATTTCCTTTTGTCTTTTATAAAACAAAAATTCCGACGACGAAGCAATAACGCTATCGATAACTTTAGTTGCAATAGACCTCTTTTTAAATTATTCCCAAAAAAAGACTCAAGCCTGACGATCCGCGGCTTCAACACAAATCTTTCAGGAAGTGGAACACAGAAATAAGTAAATCACATCTGTCCTCCTTTTCGTCATAACGAAACCAGTTTTGATGCAATAATATGCAATAATGTCGTCGACCATAGACCTGTAGGTGTGACCCTACGTATTAGGTAAAGCTGATATATCACGTTAGATATTTTAAATTCACTCAGACTATGTGGAAGAAAATCTACGATGTATAAACGAAGTTAAATACCTCGATACAGTTGCATAATATCATCTCTCGGACCAGTCTTATCTGGGACAAATTTATCATTATGCGTAGACTCACTGAACGCTTTTTTATGTTGTCTTCTTTTGTACTTGTCACATCGTCAAGTTGTCGCAATCGCTCTCGAAGATGGGCGCTATTGCACAATTCATATTGCTGGCAATAAAAAAGAAGAGCCTTCAGAAATATCTAATTTATATTCACCCGTGTATTTATGCTACGAAATTTCAACTTTCAATTTAAAGTTACGGCTTCATCCAATGTATTTGTTTTTCTAATGGTAAATAATATAAAAGCGCCTTGTTATACCAGGAATATTATTATATTAAGAGTATAGGCGGTGGCTGAGAAAATTTAATCAATTGGTATTTGAACATTTTTTTTCTGTCACTTTTTCATAAATGCCTCCCGGACTGATTTTGCCTAACTAAAATCGACACAATCGTCGTTTCGTTGTTTTTTTGTCCCGTTTCCGACCGATTGAATTGTTTTTTTTTGAAAGAGTATCAAAATAAAATTTTCTGTGTTGGTACGTTTTCCTTTTTTCAAAAATAGTTATCATATTTGTATACTATTAGTTTTACAACGGAAGATAAAACGGGTGGTTTTGAGGATTATTGGGTGGTCTTCGTTCCCATAATAAACAATTTATCAAAAAAACAAAACATCAAAGACACGTCAAGGGTAAATACGCACAGTGTGTAAAAAAATCTTTGCTCTAGTGCCGTTATCAAGGGAAAAACTACGGGAATACAATACATGTGGATTAAGAAAAGTGAGACCACGTTGCACTTGCCGATTGCCTTGCGATTGCGTTTAATACTTTCATCTCTGACGTTCTGAGCAGTTATTTGGTTTTTCTATTTAGTTTTTCTATTTAGTTTTTCTGCTTGGTTTTTCGTATTTTTTATTTTCTCTCTATCTATCCTCGCCTCTGTTGTATACACCATGATTTGGTCTGACACACGTTTTGTATATCCGAATTATGTTTCCAATAATCATGTGTTCATTATACAATACGACATTTCTTAGGCATCCAGATGTTTACTAACTGAGATGGATATGTTCTCATCATCACTATGGCAGCATCATCTGCATGTCATGTGATGTTAATGACCTTATCTCCCTTAGCAGATTCACTACTTTTTTTTATTCATTAAAGCGTTTTTTATATGTATTTATTTTGTTTGTGTAAGAAAAGGTTTTAGGCGTATATATTGTTGTTGTATATTTAGTTAAAAAGTGCTAAACTTGCTTTGTTTCTTTGTTGTTCTCAATATGTGTTATTTTTTTAATGTTAATATTATTTATGTCCCGAATTGAGTTGTTGTAACTCCTGAAAATGTAATTCAACGTATTACACTTGTAAAATACTTTGTGTTATATGATTTATAAATAAAAAATAAAAATAAAATATATATTTCTTCCACTAAACATTTGAAGTATATCTTCTACCAACGTGATTATCGAAATTTATGTAAATACGTTCCTACGCATCTAATGACTACAAACAAGTATTTTTCTGCCGAACAAACATAATAATCACTCCTTTAGAAAACAAAAACGAGCTTTGGGACTTGTGTTTACTAAGCTCAAACAAACAAAGAAAAAAACTTGGTTTTTGTACCATTCTAATTTTTTAGTTTAAGTAGGTACGGTTGGATTCTTTAAATGTAAGATATTAATTAAACACGTTTTACTGTGAGAATCTTGGTTATATTCCATGCAAGCTAAGTTTTTTCACAGTGATATACTGACATTTTTTAATACTGCGTAGGTATCGTATAACATTTCTTCATATTTATATTACATAATATGTTTATGTTCTCGTATTAATATTAAAGTTAATATGTGAGCTTAACTCAGGAAACATAAGCACAATGAACACTCGTACACTTTCTGTTTCCGTTTCAAAACTTTAATTATACGTTCGAGCAATATAATAATAAGCATCGATGATCAAGAAACTAAAAATACTACATAAAAAAGGGAAAAAGGAAATCTTTATATCGAAAACACGTTTTTAGATATAAAATTGACCGAAATAGCATAAATATGTTTAACGTCAAAGTTCAAGTTTACTCAATTAATTCGAATTGAAAATACGAATAGTTCTTTATTTACGTTTCAATTAACAGAATAATTATTAGATCGTCAGTAATAGACGTAAGTTTTTTTTGGCAGGTTACAGTAGTACCTAAGTGTTTAAATTCTTAGACTAATGTTTAAATAATAAAAAATCCACACAATACTCACACACCCATACACATATAAACACACCCTCACACAACCTAAATACATATACTCACCCTAACTAACGTGTACAATAATAAAACGGATACACTAAATAAGAGTACGCATTGTTTTTTATTTGTTTTGTTTTATTGTGACTATTATTGCTGTGATTATTGATATGCATTGGAAAATGCTTATTACTACTACGAGACTTTATTAATAGTCTAGTAAACTTGTATTCGATTGTGTAAATTGCATCTGTCTTAAATTGAATTTTATTAAAATTAATCTTATATAAATTCTATTAAACTGCTTTAATGATATATTATGAAAACTAAATTTTGGTCAAAATACAATTTTTAATTTTTCTTTTGTGACTGTTGGTGTTCACATATAATTGGTGAAAGATTATTTTTTATTTTATAAATTGTATTTATATTGTGATATTTATTTATTTAGATAACCAACAGCTATAATTATCTGATATATATAAAACAAAACGAATAACAAATAAGCCAATTACAGGTTTTCACAAGTAGCATCACAGTAAGTTAAAAAAGATTCTCGAATATAAAATGAATAGTTATTAAATGTAAATTCAAAAGAAAAGAAAAAATACTACTAAGTATTTCGACGCCGTACGTCATTAAGTTTATTTGGAAATAAATCTATGTTAAATGATTTATTTATTACATTAAAATTATTAAAAGTTCGCCATAAATATGAATTTTGCCCATAATTAGATAAAACAAGAGGTTTGTGAAGAAGAGGGTTATTTCTTTAAACTTTGGAAGGAACATTGATAGAAAGTTTGCATAGTAGTTCAGGACAGTCAATTGAACCAGAGGCAATTTTAAGTAAATAAATTATATCCGCTATTTCACGACGTTTTTGCAGAGGCAATAGGTGATGTTTTTTACATATATGAATATACTGGTCGGATTTAAACACAAGAACTTTACGATTTTTTTTGAATATTTTCAATGCGTGATATCTGCACATTGTACATAGGATTCCATATTTGTGATGCATATTCTAAGTTGCTTCGCACTAATATACAGTAAAGGATTTTAAGTGTCTTTGCCATAGTGAACGACGTAGAGCTACGCATAACAAAGCCAAGCGCACGCGATTTTATGATGCTGTCAACATGGGCGTCAAAAAGTAATTTACTATCACGGAAGACACCTAGATCCTTTACACATAATGAGCGTTATATATTTTACTGTTTGTGAACTGAGAATAAATAAATAAATAAATAATTATCTTTCCACGGCTACAATAATAAAAGAAAGAATCTTTTTACTAGCCGGATTTGAACCAGTGACCAGTGACCAGTGAGATGGATAACATTACATGATTAGACGTTCTGTCGTTCAATTGATAGGTAAATAGTAATATAAATAATATATTTTAACTGTATTCCTTTTAACGTAGCGTGGGTGAGTTGAGGTAACCCACTGAATGCGGTAATATGTACAAAAATCTGAATAAACTGCGCGTTCATCTAACGGAACATCTCAAGTATATTTTACGCAAGTGATTTTGAAGGGAAGAGTTAAAAAGTAAAAGTAACTCATCAAGCCATAGACCAGTGAACTTCTACACTAACATGTTCACTGTTCGCGTGATACTTATTATCTGTATATGTCGTGCGGTACTTAATATAATATACTACTCTTTAAAGATACTTCTTATTTATGTAAATGTCGATTTCACAAAGGCCGTACACACGAGACGGTAAAGAAAGGGTTGATTGATTTTCATAAAACCGTTTTTATTTTGTTCATATATTTAGACACCACAATGAGGTAAAAAAAACTGCTATATGAAATCTAGTGGAGTTTAGTTGACCTTAAGTTGTAGTGGTTTAAATAAATTCAAATGTTATAATGTCATCGATATCTTTTTTTTTTTTTTTTAAATACACAATTTTACATAGACACAATTATATGTTTTTTATGTCCCAACTTGTTAGAAAATTCCGTGTGAAGTCGGGACTCTTCGGTATATAAATCAAAAATATTTATTTACATATTAAAACAATATACAGGTAATTAAAAGAATATGCAAAATAATCAAAACAATATACAAAATAATAATAGAAAAATAAAAATAATAAAAATTTATAATACATGTCGAAAATGGAATCAAAAGTTATATTATAATAAGTATGACAGTGATGACATACACATATACGATATACGTATATGGATAATAATGAAAACAGCAGCGATGTTATGCATTTATTCCCGAAGCAATCTCATACAGTGGTCTCTACCCCTCGATACAATCCAATTATGGATCTTTATCTTAAATATAGACGTTGTTTTGAGAACTTAATATGTTCATCCAAGACGTTGAACACTCTTGGAGCTATATATGAAAAGTGTCTACGAGCAAACATCGTACGCGTTCTCGGTATTAAGTAGTTTAGGTTACGCGAAAACCTCGTACGGGCATTCTGTTGGGACCTCCTTCCGTAGTCGCCTGACCAGAAAATTGTCAATACATTTTTGATATAGATTTGACGTATATCAAGAACTTTTTACAATTGAAATAATGGTTCAGATGGGTAGGTCGGAGTATCTATCTATCATATGTAATTATATGGTGCCATGCCATGTGGACTTTTAAGATCGTACGAAATAGGATATTAAAATATCTACAATTAAGAAATAAATGTTAATCTGTACCTTGGAAAATTAAAAAAAAGAAACCTTTTTAACCACACTCAGTCATATTACGATATTCTTAGTTTTTAAGAATAAATTATGATAGTTATATTTTTATGGTACATGCGAGTATGAAATGAAAAGAAAATTGCAGATGAGATTTGCGTATTTAGAATGTTGAAAGGTTGGGTTAGGTATTCTAAAATTACATTTATTGTTAATGCTGGTTGCTAGAAAAAAAAAACTCACATAAATGTGTAACCTATAAGAAAAAATACCGCTTGTCATATAAAAAAAAAACAATTGATTTGCTCAACAAGAGTCTAACTCTTGAACTTGGCAAGCGATTATCAAACGCGAAGAAATACATATTAATATAATTTTAAAATATTTAGGTATTAGGTATTCAAGAAATTCATGCTTTTTAAAAAGCACTGCATTTTACTAAAATTCAAATTAGCCAATTTCATATAGTATTACATAATAGACGTTTTAAACTTTGATCGTTTTCACTAGAATACAATTTAAAATTTCATTAAAATAAAAAATAAAAAAAAAGATTTTAATTATGCAATTTGTTGGAAGATCGTATAAAAATGTATTTATTAAATATAAATAGGTTTTTTTATACCCAAATATTCAAATTTTAATGGCAATTTTCAACGAGTAACTCGCTATTGGAAAATGGGAATCAAGTTGTGGTAGAGTGGGGTTCGAACCTTGGACGTCTAATCCGTGAGTCCGTGACACTAACCACGAGATCACAACCCGGTTCGTGTTTATAATTTATACAAAATACAACTATTTTCATGTTTTTTTTATACATGTTTTCTTTATTCATAAAATGTAAACTCAGAAAAGTAAAATGGTAGTTACACGTGTATGAGCTTTATTTACTAATTTATATTAATTAAAAATTTATAATTTAAAACAAATAAAAAATAATTGGGGCATTGCCATTGGACAACATATAAACCTTGTCATTTTATACTGGTTAAAATAACAATTTAAAAATCCATTTTTTTGCTTAAAACGTATGAGTTCTTTTTTTTCTTGATTCCTTTGTCATGTGTTCTTTTTCCAAGTGTAAACGATTAAATTTATCATTTTTATTAATAAATAATATAAAAATGAAACCCAGTACTCTAAATTCATTTTGTAAAGCGAGTGCTTTATCAAAGCGGTAGCACCCAATGACAAATTATTTGTTTAGCAGTTTATCGAAGCTATATAGTTTTTTTGTTTCATATTTTATAAAACATGTTAATTGTTTCCGTTTCTTTTCTGAAATTAATAATTTAAAAAAATAATAAGGATCGTATGTGCAGGGGAGGAGGTATATAAATAAAAAAAAACACAAGAGCTTGACTCTTTTTGGCAAATCAGTTCAAATTTGAACAGAACTTATGTTTTAATGTTTTGGGATTTTTTATTGAAATATCACATTCTGATTTTGTGATATATTTATATATCACACTGAAAGTGCCAAAAATTAGGTTGAACGTTATTTAGTTGTCTTGAAATGATTTTAATAAAATAAAAAATTATGTATCTTTTTTGGGTGATACCGTGTATGTTGGATTTGATCCGACGTTTCGGCTACCATTGCAGGAGCCATCTTCAGGGAAAACTGTGTGTTTTATAAAGAAATGTATGTGTTTATGTACTAGTAATTTGTACCGTGTCACAGTCAGCAGTAGGCACATTTCTAGTTTTGTAGGAAAGAATAATTATGTTTATGTACTAGTAATTTGTACTGTGTCGCAGCCGGCAGTAGGCACATATCTATTCGTTTTTGTCATATGTAGTGCTGGGAACCATGTTGAATTTAATTTAAGCCCGTCGTCATTGTTTATATTATCTGGATGTCTGTGTATTTCAATTGCGTCTTTTATTATTCGTGCACTATAATTACTAGGTTTATGTAGAATTGATAAATTAAAAGATACATAATATTGATAACAGTGACCGTGAAAACCTTCGCACCTATTTAAATAAAAAATTGTCTAGGGCTAGTGAAATAGGTATTTTGCCTGTTTAATTTTACCGCTAAAATTTCGTTATTGAATTTGTCCATAGAGGGTAATTTGCCAATTAACATACTAATGAGTCCAGTGAGAAATAGTTTGTGCTTCTCTAACCTTGTGGCGTCACAATGTCTTCCTTTCTGGGGAACTTTCATTTTTGGCAATCTTTAATCACATTGCTGAAGTTTAAATGATTATTTCAAGGTCCGCTACATATCTTGACAACATTTAAAACTTGTTCTTTTTTCAAAACAGAGCAAAATACAGCAGAATACGAGTATTATTAACTAGTGATGAAAACACATTTTATTCACAATATATTTATGTAACATTCATTGAGATACAAATCCCAACTCAATGGAACCAAAAACCTGTGTTGAGTTGGAACGAATATCTGCATATCACCATATATATTATACAGAACAAAAACATCACTAACAAATACATGACACATCAACATATAAAATAACATACACTGAAAAAACATTTAAAGTACATGAAAACATAAATAAGAAAAGTAATGAAAATATGAATTAAAAAAAATTTTAACAAAAAAAACATTATCTTATGCGACATTTTTTTATGGATTTATAAAAAGTTAATTAAATCATTTATAAAGTTTATTAATACAGTTTTAATCTTTTTCTTAAAAAATATGTATATATTATGCTCCAACGGTTCATATTATACTATAGTACCTTTTTAAGTTTGTTATAGAATCAAAAAAATACAAAATATAATTATCTCATAGTTATAAGCACCTACTAACGAATTGCATTAATGTAATTCAGTAGGTAGGACTGTATGTTTTTTATTTTTTTTAAATTAAACTATTATTTTAAAAGAAAATTTATGTACGAATAATTTAAAGGCGTATCATTTAATTGTATTGTGGATATTCCATGGCATAGGTATTATTATTATATTTAACTTATATAGCGCAATTTTCGTAATATAATACCTCAAGTGCACTTTAATTTAATTTTAACTTCAACAATGTTTGATTATGTCCAAATGCTTGCAATGACAGGTCATAAGCCCTGTAAATGCCTAGACTTCCATAATCCCCTCTCAAAAATGTTTTCCCTCTCTGTTAAAATGAATTAAAATAATTTTAACTTTTTTAATTTGTAATTTAAGAAAAACAGTGTACTTTGTCATCACATGCTAAGGATGTATTCAAATGATTTAGAGAACAAGTGGGATTTATGTTTTTCCGAAGCATCACTTCACTGTCAAAGTTTCGCACCTCCGCTGGGAGAGCATTCCATGCTGTAGGGCCTGCGACCGCAAATGCGCGTTCGCCGAATTTAGTGCGCTGTTTGCGTAAAGGTATAATAACTTTTCCTCTCGACGTAGATGAAGCTGATCTAAGTGTAACACGTCTGTCAGCTAGTTCATCTGGAATGCAGAGTTCCCTTAGATATTCTGGATCAGAGTTGTGCAGTGGCTTATACGCAAGCCAACCACTTACCAAACATTACAAACTTGGAAAAAATTGTAAATTGCTTTTTATGCTAATTTTGAATTGAAAAACGGTGAGTAAAAAAAACGATATTAAGTGTGAAAACAAAACTCAAAACATAGAATTAAGAATAATCCAGAAGGAGCGTAGAATCATATTTGAATACATCGGACTGTGTCCAAAAATCCCCCCACTTTCACCGCGTGCATTCGTTAAGTCGCCGCGTAATGTTGCCAGATGGGAAGAAATATGATCATAACACAAATGTAAGGTAAAAAAAAGCAATTTGTCAATTTTTCTAAAATTTTATTGTGCACGCGGAAACATTGATTGACGCAACAAAATAGATAAGTAAAGGGTCATACAATAAGAGTAATATAATTAATGAAATTTGAATTTATTTCAACAGAGAGGGAAAAGATTTTTGAGAAGGGAATATGGAAGTCTAGGTTTTCTAGTCTAGGAAACTTGATTTTCATAAAATTAGCTAAAAAAAAAAATATTTAAGTTAACAACAAAAACGTAAAATGCATATTTTTTTACAGTTTAAAACAATTATAATAAATTAAACAATTAATTCGATATAAAATGAACTTAAAATATTAAAAAATAGTGAAACACGATAATTTCCTTTCCGCACCTAATGGTGCATAGGGCATTGTATAGCTGTACAAATTGCAGCGTATCTTGCTCATTTTTGTTACATGATGGTAAGAGGTTCTGTCTTACGTTTTAGATGCCAGTCCAGGGACTATAAAATACACTAGTGTAAAAACACATTTTCAAATATATATTTTATTTCAACCATGTCCGAAATCGATCCGTAGACCTCTTGCATGGTAGACAAATGCGCTGACATATATGACAATTAAAATAGTTTATATGTAGAAATGAAGAAATTATAGGGAACTTAATCAATTTAGTATCCATTCAAAATAATTGATGTTTATAAACGTTAAAATATATTTTTTTTATTTTTTGAAAAAACAACATTCTCTGAATTGTTCAATATATGCATTTTAGTCAAATGCAATCGATGAAATACTCATATGTGCTTCTAATTTTTTTCCAGTATTAAATATTAAAATTGATATTATTTTTAAACCTGTAAGACGTAAATTAGAAAAATTTTCAAAAAACCGCACGCAAATCTGTCAAGCCATTTTCGATTTTTTGCAAGACTTATAACGGCGATTAATTTTTATAAATATAGATTTTTGAATATTTTCTTTGGACATTTTTGAAAAACTTTGCCGAATAATTTAATGCTCTTATTTTTACCGCGCGTAAGAAAATATATTTTGCACCCAATTTCCCGTAGGCCAGAAGTTCCTCATTTTGACTATATTTTTATTTTTTTAATTTTTTAATTCATAAATTTCATAAAAAGTACAAGTTTTTTAAAAATTCTAAACATAAATTCTTTTACACATCTAGTAAATGTTATCACTGTAACTCTCCAAAAATAGAGACTAACTCTTGTGCTTGGAGAGTGACTTACACTGTTTTATGTGTTTATTTATAAGATGTTATATAATTTTTATACGAGTACATGAAAATAAAAATAAAACAAAGGATATATAAAGAATAAACATAAAACAATAATAAATTCATACTAATTAAAATATCGACTAATAGTCCCTTTGTAATCGAGAGCCCAAAACAATATACGAAAGAGAAAGTACAGAATACTTGTAAGTAGAATTTTGATATTGGTCTAAGTCCCTTTGTGATCGAGGGTCCGATACAATACACGGCGGAGATAGTACAGAGCGTCGGTAATATTTTGATATTGGTCTATGCTACCAACTGCCGGCAAACGTAGCTGTGCGCCAGTTCAATTTCGTAATAAGAAAGTATCCACTTTCTCGTTGATATATTTTTTCTTATACAACGGATCTCGAGTCATTACGGATCGTTTTTTTTTCAATTCTTAATAATGAATTCCATTGGTTGAGTTTTTTTGTTTGTTTGAATTTCACTCTCCGTGACTTCATACTCTTTAATAGCAAAATTACTTATGTAACAGCAGATCATCTGCAGATATTATACATTCGCGTAGGTAACGCGAGTTTTGACAAAGATATTAATATTTTCAGTATCTGTAAATATCTGAAGACTACCTACCTACTAGATTTCACCCATTTTTTATATTTTTGATTTGATATGATATAAAGTACTCGAAATAAATAAGGCCTTATTTATTTTCGCATTAATTCAAAACGATGATCGGAAACATTTTTATTTTAAATAAGCATTTTTTAATATTTTGTTTATTTTATTATTAACAAAACATAAAAATGCATGAACAAGATATTATATCCTCAGGAGTTATGAAAAAGACTTATTTGGGACCGTACATATAAAGAAAACATTTTTGTGATAATACACAATATCAGTTAATACAATCCAAAAAAGAAGAAAAATATGGTATAAGAAACATAAAACACAGTATTATACACTACCTATATAAATTACATGAGTAAATATCACTATCAAAGAGATTTAATTATCATTTTTTTATTGCGACACATTTAGATTTGCTAGTCGACTTTTCGTTTTTTAGTTCATCAGGCAGTTTCTAAGTTGGAAATTGCAGTTTTTTAAATAAACAATTGATCTTAATCTAGTCCTTATTTCTATTGTGGTATTTCGTCGTATACAGAGTGTTACTTTTTTCTTTAAATTTTATTAAATAATTATTATTTATAAATATTGATAAAAAAATCGTATTATTTATCTAACATGTGTTTTATTAGTTGACGCGCTTGGCTGCCGTAAAATATTTATTCAACGTGATTTTTCACTGCAATGTTTCGTTTTAATATGGAATTATTTTACATGTATTCCTACGAGCAATATACTGTATTTTCAGTAACTTTTTTTTTTAATGAGAAGTATATTATAAAAATTAACAGAGATTACTAAGACTCGGACGGTTTGTAGCAATGCGGTTTTTTCTAGTTGTGCGTTGCAGTAAATGTAAAACAATTTTGAATATTTTTTTTTAACGTTTAAGCATTTTCGTGCTCATTAAATACAATAAAGACTAATTGTAACATTGATTATCTGTAACTTATTGAGATGACAGAAAAGATTTATTTGACTTTAACTTTTTCTTAGAACTCGGTCAGTACTCTACAAAGTAATTTCTATTAAGTGGGAATTACCAGGGTTAATATGCAGACAATACTCGAAGGGAATTTATAAAATATTTAATTATTTATAATAATTGTCTGTTCACAGAAATGTATTCATAAAACCGTTGCCTACTTAATTGTTTTTAAATAAATTGGTACTTGAATGAATTATTTTTCATTTCATTTCTTTTCTTACTGGCAGGTCTAACGACAAGTTTTGTAAAGTTGAAATATTATAATATTTTCGGCAATTCGTTTGGTTTTTATTGTTGTTTTTTCTTTTCAATCCATGTTTTATATTTATGATTTTATATTTTAAATGCATACACTTAAATACTTAATACATTATTTAGTAAATAAAAAAAACATGAAAAAAAATGTATTTGATAATAAATTGAAATATCATTCTTCACATGAGTTAGGGTTACTCTAATCATGTCGTAAATCATACCTGAAAATACGGCCTGTTTCACACAGCGGTTAAAATCCGCACCGCACAATAATATAATCTATGGTGGGTTGATATTTATAGTAGTATTGTTATTTTTTAAAATTAAATTTATTTATTTAATGCCAGGCAAACGCAATAAGGTAGATAATTTATAGTTATTGCAGAATTTTCCCCTAAGAGTACTCTCTGAATATATTTTTAATAAATACAACATAATATTATAAATGACTATTCACCTGAATTTGAACATGCCGTGTGGATTTGGACGATTCGCACCGCACAATAATATAACCTACCTCTTCAATGAACACATACTTTTACCCTTCAAAAACGTATGTGGATCTATCTTGCTCTAGCAAATGACTATGTATGCGTAGCCTCAACTTGAGTTAATTTACCTTTACATATTACATTCCATCAACACGATATATTTTCCTTTAAAAAGTCTGTAGCGTTAAATCAAGTTTTATTTTAACGAACAATTTTCCTTATTCTTTGTTTTGTTTATTTATTTTAGGAAAATTGCAATAAATTTTGCATTAAATAATCTCGGAATATAAAAATAATTGTGACACAAAGTATTTCTTTTAATGAATTGCAATCACCCAGTAATGAAATAAAAGAACAGTGACGAAAACTAAATGATATGAACAAAAAAATACGCATTATATAAAAACATAATACACTGGAACCTCGTTTTATACGGTTTCAAAATAACACGGTCCAAAAATTAAATTGTATAAAAATATGGACATTAATTTAACAATGCCCAATAGTAATATAATTATGCTATTCATTATTGGACTGCCCATTACTAACTTGGCGTATATTACTCGTACTGCAGTGTAGAGCCCAAATGGTCGTAACTTATATATTGTTGTCAACAAATTACAACAGGGATTGAGAATACCTTAAAGAAGGAAACATTGAAGTCTAGGCATTTACAGGGCTTATGACCTGTTATTGGCTGGTTAAAGTGGCCACTTTACACACTGTGCCACATTCACCATTTTGCCCATGTTTGAGCATCCATATTTCTTCAATTCTTCCATTTGTTGAATTTACTGAAGTTAAAGAGCTAAAACCTTCATTGTTGTGAAGAGATTCATCTGACTGAATTTTTTCACATACTAGGCAACGCCTGAAAACATTTTTCCAATTTTTAAACTTTTTAAACCAGTTGGTTTTATTACAGTATTTGAGTTTGTCTAAATGTTTGTAGAAAAAAGACTGGATATCACCCCCTAGGGAGTCATTCAGATTAACTAATTACAACAGAGATGGAGAACATTTTAGAGAAGGGAATATGGAAGTCTAGGCATTAACAGACCTTACGACCTGTCGTTGGCTGGTTTAAGTGACCACTTTACACACGGTAACATTGACCATTTTGCATATGTTTGAACATCCTTGTTGCGTTGCCTAGTATGTGAAATAATTCAGTCAGATGAACCTCTTCACAACAATAAAGGTTTCAGCTCTTTGACTTCACTTAAATCAACAAATGGAAGAATTGAAGAAATATGGAAATTCATATATGGGCAAAATGTTGCACAGTGTGTAAAGTGGCTACTTAAACCAACCAATGACAGGTCACAAGCCCTGTAAATGCCTAGACATCCATATTACCTTATTTAAGGTATTCTCCATCCCTGATGTAATTTGTTAATCTTAATGACTCCCGAGGGGGTGAAATCCAGTCTTTTGTCTACAAAAATGTGAACAAACTTAAATGTTGTTATATTTTGTCGTTTTTGAGCTCATTCAAAATCATCAGAATATAATTACTACAAGTATTCGACTCTTTTTTTGGTACGGCAACTGGAAGGTTGTAAATTAAATACATACCCATGCAGTAGCATCAAGTTTTTGGGCTTTGTAAAAAACTATGTGTTTTAAAAATTTATGTATGTATTAATTCAAACTGCCTTCACTCATAAACAATTGGTTAATTTGGATTTATTTGTTTAAAAAGTATTTTGCGATTTTCTTGAAAGTGGATTTTTCGAGTTACGGCGGTTTAGGGGTTTCACGGCAGAATAAATTATGGTGGTACATATTTTTTTTTCAAATCGAGACAAAATAAACAATTTATTGAAAAAAAATCGCAAATGGATTTTTATGCAAGGAAACTTATCTTGTATTGTTCTTTTTTACTATATTTTTTTTTACACGGTACAGCGTGGATCGTATTCCCCGTGTAAAAAGAGGTTCCAGCGCAAATAAAAAAGAATTGGAATATTATGCTGTAAAATTAACTTATAATCGTTAATATTTAAAAGATTTTTTTTGAAAATAATTCATTTATAATAATTAATCCATGCCCATACTTAATATTATAATTGCAAAAGTGTTTGTTTACGATCCCCTCACGTAGCAACGGAGCAACTGCTCAACGTGACATATTGCATAAGGATAACCGGAGAGCTGAGAAGTGTCATTGGCTACTTTATATCTCAAAAAAATATAACTACCTGATGCTATGTCACGTCGCCTCTTTTGGTCGTTTTCATAGTTATAGTTAGACAGCTGGTAATCGATACAGGCTACTTTTTATACCAAAAAAACATATCATTCCATTGGGAAAATTCTAATTGTTAAAAAGCTACTTACGAGTAAATACTAATAAATAAATATACATTGTATATTATATATCGTATATTGTCGGCCTCGTGGTGTAATGGTCAGCGCGTTTGCCTAGCATGCAAAAGGTCTCGGGTTCGATTACCGACATGGTTAAAATTAAATATTTATTTGTAATTAACAAATATATTATTTTCAATGTTTAAAATATATATTTAAGAACCAAAATTTATTTACAAGTAATTCAAATAGATCACGCCAAAGAAGGAATCGTGTGTTAGAAATACCGCACTGTTAAACGAGGCTTGCATAGAGACATGCATATTTTATAGGCCCAATAATTTTTAATATTTTTTTTACTGATAATATTTCATTGATTCGAAACTTTCAAAATTTTCCTTCTTTTAAAAAACACCCCGGTTTGAAACTAAAGATATGAACTCTTTTTTTCTGTGATATATTTTTTTGCCCTTTAATAATAAGAAATATTTTTATGTTTTTTAAAATATTTTTTAATTTTATTTTTTAATTACTATAAAAAAATACCATATAATCTTTTACATAATGTTTTCTTTTCTCTTTCTTATGTTACACAAAAATATTATAACTATCATATTATACTGTCCATTATTTATTATAAGAGCAAAAATTCATTCACATTTTCTTGTATACCCACGAACAGGCCATGCCTTTGTGGGATTTTTTGTTTACTGTTTTTCCAATAATATGTATTTCATTGCTATGCAATTATGCTTTATTTTTTTAATACTCTTTTACTTCTTATGTATGTTGTAAAAAAACAAAAGAATTTAAATGATAAAAAATAAATAAATAAAGGTGTTTTTACACCGGAATATTTCATAGTCCCTGGACTGGTACCTGAAGCGTAAGACTGATCATCTTATCTTCATGTAACAAAAACTGATCAAGATACTCTGCGATTGGTGTACCAATGTAGTACCCTATGCACCATTAGGTGCGGAAAGGAAATGATTATGATGATGATTATATGCACACGTTTTGTACGTTGATAACAAAATATCTACATTGAACAAATCTTAGATCCGTATTCGTAAACTGGTTTTTTGCAATCCTACATCCTACAGAGGAACATAAAATTTATTATTATTAGATACGGTTTTGTTCTGACAAGATCCACCAAATAATATATCGTTATGTTCGTCAAATAACGATGCATGTGATTTCCTTCAACTTAACACGAGAGCGGTTTAAATTTTTTTTTTCACCTAATGCCATAACCCGATAAGAACAAAATTATATTCTTTGATACTTGGTTTAGTAATAAATATATATTTTTTAAAAACCTGGAATATAAAGCCTCAAGATCATCTGGATTTTTCTTAGTGGGAGGAATTTGAGTAGGAAACTTCTTGATGATTATTCGAATGTTTGAGTTTACTGTTTACCATATTGATGTGGCATATACGAGTATATATAGGCATTTAATAAAAAAAAAGGTTCTGATCTTATATTTGTGGTGATATACTCATGTGTCTGTGAGTTTGAGTAGCGTCTATCATCTTGTTAACCTTAATTATAAGTTAAGGAATGCTATCTTTGTTTAGTTTTTTATCGTTTACTTTTTGTGCTGTTACATGTTCACTTAATTACCATACTTACTAGTTCTTTGCTCGATGTATTATTATTGTGTTTTTTAAAATAATTATATTGTTAACTTTTTATAATTATTCTTATGTTGTTGAAATTCCGCTTGTCAATGCGTTTTGAAGCTTCAAGACTTTTTGTGATGTTAGCTATCATATTTTGTAAATGTTACCAACTATCAAATATCTAAATTTAGTAAATGGGGTCTAGAATTTCAACCGTCCATGCGCTCAGTAGCTGCAAGACTTGTTGTTATCTTACTTCTATTATTCTAAATTTGCTTTTTATTTCGTTTTAAAATATCACTTAAATTTTAAACTTCACTGTTAAATAATAATTTTAAAAAAAATGTAAATAGGGGCTAGATTTCTTACTGTCCATGCGCTCTGTGGCTGCAAGACGTGCTGTTATCTAGCTCCTATATATCATAGTTGTTATATATCATAAATGGAGACGAGGAACTAGAATCCCAACCGTCCATGCGCTCTGTAGCTGCAAGACGTGCTGGGATATTTATTTATTGTACAGCGCCCTTGAGGTGATTTTCACGAAAATGGCGCTATATAAATTATCCATATATATATATATATATATATATCTCTGTGTCAATTAATTGCTAGTCCCATCTCAACACAGGACTTTTAGTCCCATGGAGTTGGGACTTATTTCTCAAATAATGTACAATAAACTTATGTTTGTAAATAAATAAATGTAAAAAAAGTCGATGTCGCATTTTTCGCACATCCGTCGTTGTTTTTCGACCACAACGATATTAACAGGTGTACGAGAAAAAAACAATCATGATTATATGACGTCAGCACGAAAATAGCAATAAATAATCAGTTTAAAATAGTTTTTCTGTGTCCGAGCGGATAAATAATACAGTCCTGTTTATGAAATAAAACCAGAAGCTTGAATGAGTGTCTTTGACTCGATGGCTACTTTCAGGTAAAAATCGTACAAAAGGAAACGAAGTGGCGATAAGTTTGCTTCGTAGTGCGATAGTGATAGGCATTCGACTACTTTTCTCCAGGTCCTAGGCCGAAATTACAAGCGCTATCTTCATCGATACATACCGAGACGTTATACTTTCTCACTATCTCTTGTACGTCAGTATTCTCTACCGATCTGTCGATACGTGTTTTCATTGTGTCATCTCATACGTCATATGATCAAATTCAACCAGCAAGTGTCGCCGAAACTTTACTCTGCGTTTAATGCTAAATTTAAATTAAAGTTTTTTTTTTCATATTTTAAATAGGCTTATGTGATAAAAAGCAGCCACTTCAAAACGATTAGGAAATTGAAGATGATTTCGAAATGATATTTTACATTACAATAATAAAAATACGTATATAGTTTTATTCCACTTTTATTTATAAATTTTTACCAGTGACCGGGTTTCGTCGTGACCGACATCGTCAGACTGGTCTGTTCACGACCAGTATATACCAATGTATAAATAAAAGTGGAATAAAACCATGTACGTATTTTTATTATTATAATTAAAATGCAATTCCACCAAGAAATGTTAGTAGAAAAACTCAATGATATTTTACAATTTTCGAGAAGGAAAGCTTAACTTTTCGTTCAAACGCATCTACCGAGATATTACTTAGACGGCTTTTCCGACATGTATATAGATGCTTTCAGAAAAAAAGGAAAAAATGTGGAAAAAATATAATAATTATATTTATTTTTCATAGTCACAATCTTTTTACCAAATATTTAAGCTAAAATAATCGCTAGATGGGGCTTTATGTTAGTATGTTTCGCATCTTACCGCATTATATCTGCACCTTGCCGTTCGGTTTCAAAACTGACAATTACGTCAGAATTAGTTTTGCCTTCAGAATTAAACTATTTCTCTTTCGTGTTTTAAATAGGCTTTTAAGAAAAAAATTGACGACCAAAGTGACAAGGACATATTCTTTGGTAAAACAAATTCACTTTAAATGCGTAGATATATGTTCCGTAGGGTACTAAAGCCCTCGGTACATTCCGATATAACTAACTCAAAACTTGAAGATAAAGGGTCGGTAGTCTCTTCATGATGGCTCAGGAGAACTTATCTTCAACTATGACGTCATATTGATGATATGTCACTTTAGAGCGGAGATACATGTACCGCGGCGTACTTGTCCCCTTGGTACAGCTTGCCCACCACATACCGCTCACTGCATCTGAGGACATAAGTCTCCTTGGCGGTGCCCACATACACGGAAAATTTGCTCATTGTTAAACGAGAAAAGCTGCTTGAAGGAGCTCTCTAAAATCTGGTAGCCTTAGCACCTTTGTGCTGAAAGAAGGTAATCCAGAAGTACATAATATGTACTTCATTGGATTGAGAAAAGAGAGAAGTGAATTCTTCACTGACTGGGATTTAATGGTACATCGATATGTACCCCTTGGTACATATCGATGTACCTACCCAAAACTTGAAGATAGAGGATCGGTAGTATGTCTTCGTAATCACTCGGGAGAATTTATCTTGAATCATACCATCATGGTGAAGGTATAATATCCTTAACTTCCCATTGTAATCGCGGCCATAGAGTCAATTACAAACGCTATCTTCAGCGGTAGGTACATATCGAGACTGAATAAAGTGAAATCGATATTTATGTACGAAAATGTGTATATTTGTATTACCATCTTCGTCAGTAACATTTAGGAAATATAATTGTATACATACGAGTGTTAGATTCTCATGGAGAAAACTGAATTTTACCTTGTAGATAATATTGAAGATATATGTTAACTTCCTATTATGATTAATACGGGCCCTGGGTTCGATTCGTGGCAGGGTGGATGAGAAATATTGACTTAAAAGGTTGTTTGAACTGCAACGTTTCATTGTTCCTGAAAAAGCGCCCGAAGAGTAGAACTTTATCTTCAAGTAATAGATGATCAAAATATAATTTTTTATTTAATTGGAAAAGTATACATAAATGAAAATTAAGATACATAAAAAAGAAATAAACCTTATAGGCTCAAAGCACCAGTGAATGATCATTGGTTAATAAAACACAATTCAATAAGAATTGCTACGCGTGTCCAGTCAAAAAACTTTTAACACTAGAAACTATGACAAAAGCAGTAGGCGGACACATCTTTTGGTAAGAAACAAATCTATCAGTTTTGAACTGTGAGTTATTAAAAGGTAATAGTGCGTCTTCCCGTTATTGTTCTGAGATTGATATTGTTTTTACAAGAAAAAGCGTGGTAAGTGTTTTATTTGATGCTATTTCTTATGCAATTCTTTAAATACATCCATATTCTCATGTGTTAGGGTGTTTTATAATGTTATGATGTAACTAAATCTAAGTATTATTTTTACTAGGGTAGTAGTGGTCGTTGACTGGTGATTCTGCTATTTTTTTAGAGTAATATTAATTATAATTATTATACTCGTATTTCAATGAAAAAGAATTTACAAAGTCCTTAGAAAAATTAATGTGTTTTTTGTTGTTTTCTTTTATTTTGTACGCTCAAATAATGAAATTTAAACCTTCAATGTGGATTTCACTACAAGCTGAACCTTATACGGCCATTCATTGGCGCTTCGACCCTAAATACAAAACCTCAAAAAATATAAATCCTACTAAATAATAAATATCTTTACATAAGTCATTACAGTCCAAATAAGGGGCAGTAGTTAGACTGTATGCGCTCAATCAAAGAAAATAAAAAACATAATAAGAAAACTAAATGTGCCATTAAAAAAAAAAAAAATACGTATAAATAAAATTTAATCCCATTATTTATAGAACATTAAAAAAGAAAACTTTTGATTGAGAAGCCAATTTAAAATATTTTTCTTATTACATATTTTTTTAAATGTAAAAGGTGCACAAATGTCGAAATCCGTAAACTGTGTTAGGCTGAGACATGCATTATTGACAGAATCAAGAAAAGAGTGCTGAGTTGGTTTGCACATGTAGATAGCGAAATAACGGCTAAAAGGATCTACGATGCGAATGTTGATGGATGCAGAAAACAAGGAAGACCGAGAAAGACATGGCGCTATCAAATCCATCGAATATATATATAATACTTGAAGATGGACTTGTCAAGAGTAGGAATAATCGGCGTGCGTGCGTAAGAAGATTATGAATGTAGAGGAAGCGAGGTCTGTATGCAAATACACCTACGGAGAAACGGCATGATGGTTTGTTTGTTTGTTTTAATCTAAGGTCAGTAGGAATTAAATTAAAAATATAAGGTACATATAATTCAATGTTTTACTGCCATATTAATTACTCATTTTAGGGACCACTAAACCATCATTATATGTAAAACGAGTGTTAGGATTATGATTTAGATATATTTTAAAAATATTATAATTATTCTGCTCTAAAATTATTCAGAACCACAAAATTCCTTGAATTGGCAGAGTTTTGAGTGATTTGTAAAGGAGTCACAAGATAAAACTTTTCATTTGGTTTACACATGCAGTGCCCTTTACACCACTGATGATGGTTTAAATTTTTCTATTCTTGGACCGGTGCACCAATATTCACGAATTAACTTTAAAGTGTTTACAAAATTTGTAATGCATTGAAAACAGATGAAAATTATGGAAGTGGTTTTGTACACGAGTAAAATAACTTCTTCTAAAATAACTCATGAGGCACTTGGAAAAAATAATCTAAACGCGGAACTTGTTTCAAAGTCGTGAGTGTTTTTTCGATTTATTACTTTGTTCAGTGTTCAAAATACCACTTATAATCAGTAATTATACCGCATGTGCTCTCCTAACTTGATATTAGTAAATTCGGATGGTTAAACATTTAATTAAATGTAGAAGCAACCTTGGACGCTGAAAGAATTGTGTTTTTATCATTATAAAAATGTCAAATTTCGCCTTCTGGGTTGCCAAAATAATTTTAATTTATGCGTTTTATCCAACAATAAGTATGTTTTATTGTATTATTAAAAAAAATATATTTATTGTTGCTACACGTTAATTGATAAATATGTAAAATTCATAACAAAATTTGTTATGGAGTATCTTTACAAAACGGGAATAACGGAATAAATATATTACATTTTTAGAGTGGATTTTTACAATTCTAATGATGCATATAACTTTTAAGTTTGTGAGTGAAAATTTTTGATGGAAGTTCATTGTAATTTATAATATAAATAAAAGACGAGGTTTGACAAGTTTTGAAAATGATCCTTAAGATAAAAATATTTTTATTTAATTTACTTTCATATAACTTTGAATTATCTATCCTTACCTCTGTTTTGTATAAATATATTGAACTCCTTAATAAAGATACCAGTCTCGAAGATGTCGCGAAAGCGATGAAACCGGTTACTGGATATTACAAATTTGTGGATTAAAGTATCACTCGTCCTGTATTTATACATATAACTTCCAATGTCTTCAAAAGTAGTTTTAATTTATCCAGTATTGTGCGAATTAATGGAATAATAGTATTTTTTTACGTATAGTAACACTCATATGTCAATTTGACAGTTGTTTAGCGCCAAAAATTATGACTTCAGTTCAGTTATAAAGTTCATTAATCTTTTGGGAGTTCATATTGGTGTTTGTTGGTGTACTATCTGTTGTTTTTTTACATTTTCTCAATAAAGGACTAATTTCATAAATTGCTTGCATATTAAACAGTGTTTTTGGGTTAGTTTAAATCATAGATATCACGCCGAGGAAAAGGAAAAATATTTTACCTTAAGTGAACATACATCAATGACTTAGAAGGAGATTGCAAACGAATGTTTTGTGAGTCAGGGAGCAGTCGGCAAGATTAAAGCAGAAAAGAGAAACAGGGTCAGTTGAAGCAAAGAGAGTTGGGAAATGTGGAAGAAACAGGAAAACTAGTGTCCGAGATGAAATATCTTTAATCAGAAATAGTAAGTTAAACCTCAGAAAATTAAGTTACAAACTTTAACGAGATTTGGCAGCCACTGGGGTGATGATACATGATTCAACAGTACGAAGAAGACTCATTGTATCTGGAAGAAAAGCAATTTGACCACATAAGAAACAACTCCTAACGGCACGTATGATGAAGTGAAGGCTCATTTGGGGTAGAAAATATACCGAATGGACTATAGAAGACTGGAGGAAAATGTTGTTTTCAGATGAGACCCACTTTCTCGTGCAGAAATATCGCACAAAATTTATTAGAAAAAGTGGGGATGAAAAACTTACTGTGGCTCATATTGACCAAACGGTGAAATATCCTGTGAAGAAGATGTTTTAGGGCTGCTTTTCGTATATGGAGACCGGATCTTTGATACCAATAGAAGGAATGATAAATTGCCTAAAGTATAAAGCTCTATTAGAGCAGCACTTGTAAGACTGTATTTTGACAGGACTCAGCTCTTTGTCACGTATCGAAGTTTATGTTTAAGTATTTCAATGATAAAAAGATAACTCTTTTAGACTGGCCTGGAAATTCACGTGTTCTTAACTAGAGTTAAAATTTGTTGGTGATTTGTAAATCTAGGATACAAAAATTGGACTGCACCACCAAGATAAAGATGATCGAAGCTGTTATTCAGATGTGTTTCGAGATGATGAAAGAAAATTGCTGAAGTTTAATTGATTCCATGCCAAAACGTGTTTAGGCTGTTATAAAAGCAAAAGGAGGACATACATCCTATCAAAAAAAAAAAAAAATGATTGTATGTCACCTGTTACTCAAAATATTAATAAAAAACATATTTTATGGCTACAAGGAATTTTATTGCATTAATTCGCACAATACTGTAATTCTCGGGTTCAAAAATGAGCACATGCAAAACGGCTCGCAGTTGGCATCACGTCATTTTGACGTCACGCGTTACGACCGCCTAATGCGCTTCAAAAAAACATTGCGTACAAGTTTGGCACCAAACGTCGTTTGTGCCGTTTGTCCCGTAGGGCGCGTGGCGTCGCGTTTTCGGGTAATTCAAATTATGCATATTTTAAACCTTTGCAGAAAGACCCAATTCATCATTCTAGTGTTACTATAATAATAATATAATGTATATTTTTGCATTTACAGCTTACTATGGAAATAAAATACTGGCAATACTTAAATCCAAACATTTGGATAACCAGTAACCGGTTTCATCGATTACATCGTTTCATTTCGATGAATCCGGTAACCGGTCATTCCAAATTTGTGGATTTAAGTATTACTCGTTTCTTATTTCTATAATAAATTACAAAGAACTTCTACCAAGAATAATTTTCAATAAAAAAACTTGAGTTATTATATAAATAGTACCTGTAAAACATTCACACATTTAAAATTAAATCCACCGAAAATTTCACATAATTATGTTACTTTCGGTTTATGTTCGATTTTCCGCCCTCTGCCGCAGCTTGCTCAGATGGAGCTTTCCCGTTTGGAAAATGGCCAGTGCATCCCCGGCCAACATAAAATATCCACATACATTTGAGGCACATAGTAAACTACACGCTCCACCCCAAATACGCATAATACAAATAAACTTCCCCTTTTAAAAAACTCGTCTCGTTATCGTATCCCAGGATAACAGCATAGATATTGTAGTGAATTTCCCCTCCCTAAAATCACCCCTAAATTTTGCCTTCCAGTATTGCCTGTGATTTCGCGGGGGGCGCATGTCCGACGGGCGTCTAAATGCCAAGGGTCGGAATGAAAAATACAATATTGGATATTAAACCATCTTATTTGAAATTGAACATGTTTTAGAATATCGTTACTCCCTAGTGATCAGTTTATCGTAGATAGTAACAATCGGTAATGTATTAACATCTAGTTATAATAGAAATATTTCGAGTGCATATTTGGATGGTTACTCGAAAACGAGTAACAATTTAAAATATGAAATCTGATGGGAACATGGTCATGGAAAATATCCCAAATATAAAGTGCTATCATTATTCTAAAAATAATAATACTTATTTATGGTGTACTACATTTTAGGGTTATTTTTTTACATTGTTGCAGAAAATAAATATTAAGACTACTATATTTTTTTTAAAAAGTAAATACTTCTTCTGTATCTTGAGTCATAATTGAACGTAGTTATGCAGAAGCATCCAGCCATAGAAAAGTAAAACTATGATAATACCACTTTTGTGCAAAGGGCGAATAATCGAATCTACACAACAGTTGGAATGTTTTCGACTTTTGACTTTTGACAAACGATATACAATGAACACATAAGTTTTTTTAATATTACAAACAATAATCTTAATACGTATTTGACCAGTTTTTATGATTTTTAAAGTACCGTAAGATTTGTCTAATGCTGCGGGTGTTTTTCGCAAATTAAGAAATGCAGTTTTTGTGATCGACACTATTTTCAGACAGTGATTAATACAGTTTTTTGTATGAAAACGGTCTGGCTGGTTTTAGCAAAACATAGAATTGACTTTACTGCACCCCATAACTTCAATATCTCCGTTTTTCAAAATTATGGACTGGCTGCTTTCTGCGTAACTACGTTCAATTAGTCTTCTCATTTATTAATATTATATATCGATGTTTCAATTCATTGATCTATCACAAATAGGCGTACTTTTGAGCTTTCCGCTTTTTCGCACATAAATAATCACAAATCTCTCACAGTTTCTATAAAATGAAGTAATTTTACCTTTTTATAATTTAGTTTTGACCTTCGTTTCAATGAAGTAAAAAATGTAAACAATAATTAAAGTGCTGTATTGTCTCGACCTAGTTATAGAGAGCAAATAAACTTGTGTCTTTAACACAGTTAAGTCCGAGTACTTTCATCAGGAACGCAATGTTGCATAGCTGAAAGTTGCGCAATAATAATACTGCGCTATTGTAGAACTGGTTTCGTCTATAATGCACACTGCACACTTGCAGAAGATGTGCGGTGCAACACGCGAACACGACTACCTGCATTGTAATGCACTATTGGGTCAGACCATTAACCTACAAACGCGTAAATTCATTTCATTAACATTGTTTTGTGGGAAGATCATGCGTGCGTTGTTTGAACGATTGTTATCTTTGATTTACACCTATTTTTATATATTATTAGAGTAATGAATATATAGATAACCAAATAAATTCATGCAAATCCAGAAGTTGCATAATTTGGTTTTCAAAACAAATCTAGAGTTAGGCAAATTTTAGCTGATAAATGACGCCAACAAAGGAGATGCAAACTGATTATTGCAAAATCAAAATATGTCGGCCAGGAATACTGTAAAAACATTGTTTTATATGTATTTTTTAAGAGAATCATTATTAAACAATGTTTTGAGTATGTCTAAATGTTTGCAGACAAGCTAGATTTCCTTCCTAGGGAGTCATTTAGATCTAAATTTTTGCAACAGAGAAGGAAAATATTTCCGAGAACGGGATATGGAAGTCAGGCATTTACAGGAAAATCACTAAAATGTTTTTCCCAACGCTGGCTGATGCAGCAAACTTCCGTCGTGATCACGAAAGTACTTTTGAAACGACCGAATTTTTACCGGACGCGGAGCTATGAGAAGTTACCTATATAGGCCTAAATTAAGGAATGATAACCATTGTCCATACGATGATATTTCTTCACAGAGTATCGAACATCTGTTATTTCAGTGCCCATTTTTCAGTTTGTAACGCCAGAATCTTGATGCAGAATGCAGGAAAGATGTAATATCCTTAACAGATATCCACACTGCCGTTAAAAGTAGTTATCACGCGCAATTGTTCTTGAACTTTGCAACAATGGTGATTGGACTCATAAAGGTTATAAACTAAAATTAGTGATCGAACATCCCATTTCCAAGACAAACAAAAACGATTTTTTCCGAGTACCTTAGCCTTGTACATGACACGTAAGGCTACTAAATACAGGGGTTCAAATATATTATGAAAATAATAAAAAAATACAGGACTTACGCACTGTTATCGATTGGTTTTAGTGGCCACTTTAAACGCTGTGTAACATTCACCATTTTGCCCATGTTTAAACATTCACACCTTGTTTTTGACACACCGCGTGATAAAGTTTTCAGCTCTTTTCTCCACAAAAGTCAACAGAAGGAAGTGTTGAGATGCGTATGCTAAAACATGGGCAGAATAGTAAATGTTACACAGTGTGTAAAGTAGCCACTTAAACCATTTAAAACAATGACAGATCTTAAGGTCTTTAAATGCCTCTCTGTTGATTAATTATTGTTTGCATTGTGGTAGAACATAATATTGTTGAAACCCCTCCTTTTAGCTCAAAGGCAAATAAGACATTTACTCAATACACACTTCTGAAATGTTTAATTATATTCATTAGATTGTTAAATAATTTAGTGGTGTAAACTCAAGTAAAAATATACCGTCCTTATTCTACCCACTATAATAAAGATGGTAAACCCATTTGTATTCTACCACCTAGGCGTAACTTTATACCCGGTTTATGAGTAAGGCCCACTGTGTACTGGACTATACCTTAAATATGCTCACTTTTAACATAAAGTGTATTATAATATTGTTTATTACACAAATATACACTTCTGAATAGGAAAATATTACTTTTTTTAGTAATAGAAATTCTGCCGAGTAAAAAAAATTTTTTTTCCGCGAATAAAGCTTTTTTTTTTATTAATAAATTTCATAAAAGTACATATTTTTATAAAATTCTAAACATGTCCACTTTTACACATCTAGTAAATGTTATTACTGTAACTCTCCAAAAAAGAGCTAACTCTTGTGCTTGGAGAGTGACTTACACTGTTTTAGTTGTTTATTTATAAGAGTTTGTATAAAAATTAGTAGCATAAAAAATATTTTCAAATTTCTAACTCTGAATTCCCGCAAAAACGATCATTGCATTAGCCACGCCCCTAATACGCTACGATTCATGCTAATTTTGAACTTTGTTCCTAACCGTTTAAATTTTTATAGAACATCATCATGAATCATGACGTCACAATTTTTCGAATGACAGAATTTTTCAGAATTTATTTTTGAAAATTATGTATGTAAACATTTCTACACAATATCCATATTGATTTTGAAAATACAATTTATTATTTTTAATCCATTTCATATATTATTATTATTATTGGTATTCGTAGTATGTGATATTTCCCTATTGTGTGTTGATATGATAACAGCTTCATTATTCCATTTTATCTTAACGTATAGTCTATTGTCCTCCTTTCGATTACATTCAAAAGATCATGCAATGGTATTTGAGCAAAGTTTACATAGCCGATGTTTATTTAAAGTATTTGATGAATTTAAAGAGGTTCTTAAATATGATGCAACTACTTTGTGAATATTGGAGGCTATATACGAACTAAACACCGGTAACATCTATGGAAATAACTATGTAATATTTGTTTAATAATATTTTAATAGTCAAAATATAATTTGCAAATTTCAAAACCGCCGAGTTCATCATGTTAGCATTACACATGTATATCTTAACAAGATTTTATTCGAGAGTTTCATAAATATACGCAAGAACACGTATTTAATGAAATCTTTTAACCCAGAATGATCGAAGTGTGAATTTAGTAATTAAAATAAATATAAAACGACTTTGTTTGAAACCACTTATTTTTTTACACACTGGTTTCGAAGCTACATAAAGTTTCTTTATCGAAGTATAAAATAATGGTTGATTAGTGTACTCGTATCTTATCAAATTTGATTTTAACAGTGTTTACTAAATATTAAATACAAACGTATGGACTTAACAAGTCAAGTCTTTTTGTCGTGTAGTTATTGTCAACTTAGTAGAAGGTGTGGAGTTAACGGTATACGATCTTTATGTCTAAAGCTAGACAGGAGAATTATAAAAAAAATAATTTAATCAGTAGTTAAAAACAAAGTTGCTTTATTTTATTTTAGTTATTTTATTTTATTTTATTTTATTTTATTTTATATTATTTATTTTATTTTATTTTATTTTATTTTATTTTATTTTATTTTATTTTATTTTCTTTTATTTTATTTTATTTTATTTTATTTTATTTTATTTTATATTATTTTATTTTATTTTATTTTATATTATTTTATTTTATTTTATTTTATTTTATTTTATTTTCTTTTATTTTATTTTATTTTATTTTATTTTATTTTATTTTATTTTATTTTATTTTATTTTATTTTATTTTATTTTATTTATTTTATTTTATTTTATTTTATTTTATTTATTTTATTTTATTTTATTTTATATTATTTTATTTTATTTTATTTTATTTTATTTTATTTTCTTTTATTTTATTTTATTTTATTTTATTTTATTTTATTTTATTTTATTTATTTATTTTATTTTATTTTATTTTATTTTATTTTATTTTATTTTATTTTATTTTATTTTATTTATTTTATTTTATTTTATTTTATTTTATTTTATTTTATTTTATTTTATTTTATTTTATTTTATTTTATTTTATTTTATTTTATTTTATTTTATTTTATTTAATTTTATTTTATTTGGGAAATCACAGTTCTACATACATATTTTTAAACAAACAGATATAGTGTATAAACTTAGAACTAATAACAGATTTCCACATAGTATACAAAGTAAGTAAAGAAAATATATTACATATCAAATAAATACATACAATTTATACATATAAAAATGTTATTTTCATGTACTCAATAATCAGAGATTTTTAAAATATTTATTTTAAGAACATTAAGTTACTGTAAATTGGGCGGGATAAGGACACAAATGCTTAAAGAGAGGATAAGGAGGGGAGGGGAGATGTACATATTTATTATTATAATGTCTACTAAGTTACATAATACATTTTTAATGTAAATTTTAAATCTGACAGGGTGATGTTTGTGTAATCTATATTTTTAAATTTTGCATTGAACATTGAAAAAGTCCTACGAAAAAAAGCATTTTGACATACGATGTTTTACTTATCTGTATATAACTTACTTATAATCAATAACCAAGAATAAATTACGATTTAATTAAAATCAAAAATATTTATCTCTTCTATCTGAGATTTTTATTTCTCTTTTGAAATATTGTTAGAAGCAAGTTAATTACATTTTATGTGGAAGCATATAAAACTGTTTAGCAGAAAAATAATCCTCGGGTCTTTGTCCAAATGTGTTAAAGGGAGAAATATTGACAATGATATTATTTGATATCGGCTTGATAGTACCTACCAGAAAAGGCACATATACATAATATGTGCCTTTTCTGGTAGGTTAGCAAGGCTAGCACAACGTGAAGACTTGTCAGTACCGAGGTTTTGAAAATGATTTTAGATGGGGTTCTTAATGAGAATTCATGATGCCTTTTGTCCTTTTTTTTAAAGGAATAACCCGCTAAATCTCTATTTTAGAGGCTTGTCAGCAGGTGAGAAAGAGGGGATATAGAAGAAGGCAATGAAAAATTCACCACAACATCCAGATCAATTAAGAAAAAAATCTTTCATGGATTTTTTCTTGCAAATGGCGGGAATCGAACCCGCGACGCCAGTTTCATAGTCAGCCGTCTAACAACTGCGCCATGAAGCCTGTCATGTTAAATAATTCGTTTAAGATGTGAATCTGCAGCGGATCCCATCCTATTAGTCCAGCGGTCTTTCGCAAGGATCTGGGTCCTATATTGTTTTTGATTTTTGTAAACGACATAACCTCACGTTTCCGAGATGCTGAAGTATTGCTGTTTGCTGATGATATAAAAATATATAGAGAGGTAACAAACATGCGAAAATCTGCAATCTAATTTAAAGTGTTTGAATGTATGGTGTGAAAAAAACAATTTGTTCCTCAATGTTGACAAATGCAAAGTTTTGAATTTTTGCCGAAATAAGATCCCAATTGCTTTTAACTACTCTATAAATCTAGAGCGAGTGACCGAATAATTGATCTTGGTTTTATTTTTGATAAAAAATTCAACTTCATTAAACATATACAGAGCATAACTAATAAAAGCATGAAAACTCTCGGATTTCTGATACGAACTATTAGACTTTGACTCAATCTATGTAATGAAAACTTTATATGTTGCTTTAGTACGTAGCCAACTTGAATACAACTCGGTTATATGGTCACCATTCTATAAAGTGCATATTAATTATATCAAAAGATTTCAACATAAATTTTCACTATTCGTTAATTTTAAATTAGGTATTCCAGTTGAACATATTAATTATACATACTTAAATAAATATCTTTCTGTACACACATTAGAAACTAGAAGAAAATGAAATGATTTGTTATTTTTATTTAGATATTAAATTCAATATTTGACTGTTTCGAACTGTTAAAACTAATTAACTTGCAAGTGCCCGGCCGGATTACTCGATTGAATAAACTCTTCCATATAAATGTATCCACAACTAACTACAGTGCACACTCGCCTATAAGGAGAATTCATGTGTTTGCAAACGAATACGCAAATGATATAAACATATTTAATACAAAATTTAAATACTTAAATAATACTATGTTGTTTTATATTGTATACCTTTTATTAACTTTTATCTGTATTCTTTGTTATTATTTTTCTATATTCTTTTATTTTTAAGATTATTCTAATATAACCGATGGGAAAAAATGAACCTCTGTTCTCTCTACTGGAATATATGTATGTATGATTAGTTTTTGTATATTTTTATTTTCTTCTTCTTATTACTTCATTTTCAATTTTTGGCTACTTTTGTGTAAAATATATGTCTGTTCTTTATATATAAATATATATAAAACACGTAAAAGCCTACAAAGCGTTTAAATAAATAAATAAATTGATACTTTGCATACATACCTCGTTTCCTGTCCATTCATGCATCTTCTCGTGCACGCGCGCTGATTATTCCGACTTTTGGTGTCCATCTTCAAGCGTTTGTTAGATTAGGTCACACCGAATCTTTTTCGTTATTTGTAGAATCAACATCATCACCATAAGCTCGACAGCTCCACTGCCTGGGCCTTGGACCTTCCTGGTCTTCGTCGTCCTTGCGGCACAGAGAGTTAGGCGTTGTATGTGGTTTTCGTCGTCCATTCTAATTATGCGGCCGTAGAATACTATTTTATAATAACAATTAGTTTGCTAATTCAATGTCATTTCTAAAAAGCGTGTTGAAACATAATTAAGATAAGGTCGTTTTATTGTTAGAAACTTACAAAAGGATTGTGTTTACTTTGTATCTGCACTTGTTTATAAATGTATAAACCTAGAATTTAGTTACCTTAGTTTTGTAAGCCTTTTGAAAATACGATTATGACTAATGAACCAACATTTTTAATTGAACAACTATTGTAAGATGCTTAAAACTATTCACGTTTCCGATGCCAAAGTGTTGATCACCTTCTCAAATAACCTCCATACATCTTGCGTTGAAAAAAATAATATACTTGATCAAATAATAAGGTTGTTAACATCATAATATATTCGCGGTTAAGGCGACCAATACGTATTATCAACTAGTACAACAAAATTAAGGTCTCAAGGTAATTACCAAAAGTATATACCTAGGTACAGCTTTTGATTATTATTTTTATAACATTATCAAATTTACCACAGTCGGAAATCCTTGCTCTTCAATTTGATAGTGTTGACTTTGACCTGAATAATACGTTGAGTATGAAGTCACTAAAATTCGTTTTCTTTACTCAATCGTACACATGTATGTTGTACGTACGTATGTGCTAAGCGACTTATTTAAAGTGCGTTGTTTATATTAAAAATGCAATACCTTATCTTAATTTATCATCACGTCACTGCATTGCGGAGGCGAACGGTGATTTTATTTGCGGGTAAGCTATAAAAAATATCATAAATTTGTACCCCTTACGGTAGTTAATATTTGTAATATATATATATATAATAACATATTACAACAGAGATGAAGAACGTTTAAGAGAAGGTAATATAGAAGTCTAGACATCTACAGGTCATGACCTGTCAATGGCTGGTTTAAGTGGCCACTTTACACACTGTGTAACATTCACCATTCTGCCTATATTTAAACATCTATATTCCTTCAATTCTTTCATTTATTGATGTTTTTGAAGTTAAAGAGCTGAAACCTTTATTTATGCGGGTGAGATTCGTCTAATTGAATTATTTCACCTACATACTAGGCAACGCCTGAAAATGTTTTTTTTTCAATTTCCATAGTTCTTCATGGACCAGGTGAATTTTTCAACAAAATTTTGAGTTTGTCCAAATTTTTGCAGACAAGAACTGGATTCAACTCCCTGGGGAGCTGTTTATATTAACATATTACAACAGAGATGAAGAACATTTAAGAGAAGGTAATATAGAAGGCTAGGCATCTACAGGGCTTATGACCAGTCAATGGCTGGTTTAAGTGGCCACTTTACACACTGTGTAACATTCACCATTTTGCCCATATTTGAATATTTGTTCTTCATCTCTGTTGTAATATGTTAATATAAACAGCTTCCCAGGGAGTTGAATCCAGTTCTTGGCTACAAAAATTTGGACAAACTCAAAATATTGTTTATATATATAAATTGCTGTTTATTCTGTAGTTCTGGGTGATTCAACATGTTCTTAACATTATGAATGCCATAGATAAATCTGTCAAATCAAATCAATTGAAAGTCTAGTACTATATTCACAACAATAAACTTCGCCCTGTAAAAGTAATATTCAAAGGTTCCTGGCAAGAAAGAAAATTTCTGAAAAACATGTGAATATTAACAATAGGGAAATATATGTAAAGAACGATCTTACGCGAGTTTAACATTTTTTGTTTATATTTCGGAACTAAGAAAGGAGTTAGGAGAAAGGATCCAAGGCGGTGAAGAAAACCTTACCATCAAATACATCCACGGCTGTCCCAATATTATTAAATCGACCTTAAAAAACTAAATGAGTTTATTACATGAACGTGAGAGGCTTAAAAGCTTTTTTTTTCTCATATGAATAAGTTTTGTTTGGCTCTTTTTTACAGGTGTATAATTTAAATAATTTTAAAGCATTGTTAACAATTTTTTTTTACCCGTTTAAAACTGTGTGTTTATAGTAACACTTAGTTTTTAAAAAAATTTATTAGCGTATCCTAAAAAAAAAGTTTTCATGAATGGGAATATTGCTTTGTTAATTTTTTTACAAAAAATATGTAGATCATAATATCATTTTGTATTTTCTTACTAATTATATGTAAGATTATGTATTTAATGAACCTAGTGTTATATTTTTTTTTACTTTAAATATTTTATCTATGGTATACTTGTAAAAGCTCTCCGGGCGTTTATGTAAACTAAATAAATAAATATGTTATCTATGAAATCAACTCAAACGACGATTATTGCGATGTATTATAATTATGTACCTATATTATCCATTAATTTAATACAAAACGTAAATAAAAATTTATAAAAAATATCACAATGAATTCAGTACGTATTAAGTATTCCCATAACGATTTAAATGTCAACTAGCCGATTTGTTCTAGAAATGAATGATGCCAAAAAGTCCTTAAAAAATAATGTTCAAAATACCCTTTTCTAAATCGAGAATCTTCAAATAATTTTGTGTAATCTGCGAGCTTACTCCACGACTAAGAAACCACGACTGAATTCAATATGTTTAAAATATCGAAACTCATTCGAATGAAGAAATAAGCTGGAACAATTGGCTAGTTTTGTGGCTCACTGCTGGCGCTTGGAGCGTTTTATGAATACTTTTATTTATTTTCATTTTTTCATTTATCAATTTATACTTACAACTTTTACTTAACAAAATGGCACAAATAACACTTTGGCGAATTCTGCTTGTACTAGGAGTAGGCTCAGTATATGAAGGGTCGGCAAGCCAGAAATATTAGTATGCCAGAAATATTATTTCTATATAAAAATAAAAAAAACCTTAGCAATCATTTACAAGTTACATCAATATAATAAAGGTACAAAAATGCTGAAAATTAAAAAAAAAACTTAGGTATAAAAATGACGAAAAAAAATGTTGATTTTTTTATTACATAAATAATTGAAATCCAAAGAAAATAATTATATGAAACTCGTTTCATTCTAACTTCCACGCTAAATTTATCATTTTTTGTAATTATGAATATGGATATGTATTTTTTTCATGATTTGAAATTATAAATATAACAATAAAAATCGGTTATATAAACTATGGAACTCTCTATAGCTCCGTACACGAGCAATCTGCTCTAAAAGAGAGGTAGAAAAAGTTATGTATAATATGTGTAAAAAATACCATACATATACATAACAAAATATAAACATAAATATAAAGCTTTTTTTTATTTAATAAAAAAAAAATATGTTCATTAGCCTATAAATCATATCCTTATTTTAAATCAGGTCATATCAAGAGCAGACACATTCGCTTTTGCAATCGAATACGTTTGGATAGAGGCGCGTTCTATCTTCTAATCCTATGCCTCAATGATGGTAAAAGTAAGGGCAGTATTTATTAGATTTTTTCATCTGCTTTAAAATAAGTTTTAAGATCAATTTATGGTCTACGTACGCTAAAAACGTATACAAAAATTTTGAACACCTGTCGACCAATTTTTAACTTTTGAACGGACATTAATTCGTTTTTTCTTTCTTTTCAGATTGTATACATTTCAATGTGAGCCCCGAAAAGAATTCCCAACAAACTGTGATAAATTAATAAGCGCAATAAAATAATTAAGCGAAAACCTTCGAAGAGGCAAACTGGATATTTTATGATAAGCAAATATAAATAAATAGCCACCAAAATGACTTCATTATACAATAACTCAATTACTAAATACTATGACTTTGTATTTACCGATTTATCAGGTAAGAACATTCGATACATATTTTTCTCACATTCTCGATCCATGGTTTTGCTAATACAAAACAAAAGAACATAATATTCACCATTTTTCTTTTAATTACGAGCCAGGACTCATGAAGAGTTTCTCTGAGTAGCCTTGTTTTTAAATACATCCGTATTGTGTGACACCATTATTATACTGCTAACATGTGCATTCATGTAAACATGTAAAATTATTTATTTAATTTGAAATATATTGTCGTTTTGTTGTTATATTTTTGACGTTCAAAGTGATATGTAATCAAATTTAAATGTAAACAGAAATAAAATGCGTGCCTTTGTTTAATCAAGTTAGAAATCCTGTTTTTTCGGTATTGAAACGAGGCGTAGTCAATAATGTAACAGGTAATAGAGATGAGCTGCGGTCTCTTGACAGAGTCGCTGACGAAGGTTAAAAGGGCCGAGGTTCGAACCTCCCACCTTTGCAATTTGTTTCCCATTTTTCTAACACGGCCATTTACGACTTATGAGTATCCAGACGGGTGAAGAAATGTGTGTGAAATAGAACCAATCCCCTGAACGAGTGTTTTAGATTAGATGGCTACTCTCAGGTAAAAATCCTAAAAACGGAAATCAAAGGGGGACGAGTAGTGTAGATGTTGGCGTATTCGCCTTCCATGCTAGATTTGGAATTCTGCAATATTTCACTGTCCCTGGACTGGTACCTATAGCGTAATACTGATCACCTTGCCTTCATGTAACATATAGTGGAGATACGCTGCATTTGGTGTTCCAATGTAGTGCCCTATGGACTATCGGGTGTGGATAGGGTTATGATGGTGATAAAACATAGATTCTAAATTTAGAGTAAAATTGTATTGTATCAATAACCCATTCGTTACATGTGAAGCGGTAGTAAAGTATATTTTAAGTTTTTAATAAATAATAAATGAAATGATATTACAGATCACAGAACCAATCACTGGTTTCTGATAAGTTCTCCGATGCCCGGCCTGACGATCCTGGGAGCATATCTCTACTTCGTCCTGAATTGGGGCCCGCGGTACATGAAGCACCGGAAACCTTATTCTTTGGAAAATCTTCTGATCGTCTACAACTTCCTGCAAGTGGCTGTCAGCGTTTTTCTTTTCTACGAGGTACATTTGTTTGAAAAATTATGGGGTTTTCCAAAATTACATGGCATATTTTAAACATAAGGAATACGTAGCAAGACTTAATATATAGGCCACCTTTTATATTTTTACAAAAACAATGAACTTTTTCTTGTTACATTTTTTTTTGCTTTCTTAAATATTTTATCCACTGTGCACGCATTCAAACCAACTTTTGAAACAGTTTTTTCACTCTGAAGATGTTATCTCCAAAACGTTATTTTGGAAGGTTTCAACAGCTTTTTGAGATGATGAAAATCCCTGTCCACATATTTTCGATGAACATTTGGGAGCCCAGAGAGGTCGTAAGTTGATTAGGTGAATACGGACAGTGAGACATCAATTCTGTGTTTTTCTCTTTCAAATAATCAATGGCTAACAATTGATTATTTGAAGGAGAAAATCAAAGCATAGATTTGGTTTATCTTGGAAATACCAAACAGTTAATTGTTGCTTAATTTCTGGCTCGAACGAATACGTCCAAGTTTGTTCACCAGCAACAATGTTTCTAAAATACTTCGTTAAAATTTAAACACAAATATTCAAGTACCACATAATACATTGTTACGCCAAATTTATGACATCGTATAGGTTATTCATATTATGTAATGTGTCTTTCGTAATAACTTGATCTCCGAATAATTCCGATACTAACCTTCATCTATGACCAAATCATGAAATAATACTGGTAAGTATTTTTACTCCTCTATTCGGCATACTCAAAAATTAATTGCTATTATTTAGAGAATACCATTACAACGTCTTGTTTTTTCAACGTTTGATTCCCACCAGCTGCAAGAAAAAATTCAAGAAATATTGTTTTTTCAGTTTGTTTGGGTGTTGTGGTGTATTTTCATTACATTCTTTCATATCCCTTCTTTCCCACCTGTTGACAAGCCTCTTAAATAGATGATAAGCGGGATATTAGGTGCTTAAAAAATATGTAAAAAATTCGATGTTCTGCAAGGTTTGCACCTTGTCCCAGTCCTATTTACAATTTTCATTTTTATAGATATCTTGGATCATTTTATTCATTTACAATCTTTTACGCCGGTGATCCTTTAATATTACAACTATTGAAATTGTTATATTATTCAAGAGTATATTAATAATTTATCGGAATGGTGTAAAAATAAACCGTATTTTTGTACACATTTAAGTGTTTAGTAATTAGATTATATAATGACAATATAAAATAGTGTTTAAATACACTTTACGCAATGAAGGTAAATTCAATTTCAACAGAGATGAACAACATTTTGAATAGTGAAATATAGAAGTCTTGGCGTTTTATGATTAGAGCTTATGATCTGTCATCGACTGGTTTAAGTGGCCACTTTACACCTTTCGTAACATTCAGCACTCAGTCTATGTTAGAATATCCATATTTCATCAATAACTGTTGATTTTTGGGAAGTTAGAGAACTGAAACCATTATTGATGCCAGGTGGATTCATTTGACTAAATTATTTCACCTATATACAGGACTATGCAGATGACATAGACTTAATCTCCAGAACTGTCCCGGGATTAAAAGATGATTTCTCAAAGCTTGAAATGGCTGCAAATGATATGAGTCTTAAAATAAATACATCTAAGACTAAATATATGTTACACACGCATACAACAGGCAATTGAAATATTCCTTCAAATATTTAGGTACTAAAATGACTAATGATAACAATTATAGTACCGAGATTAGAACACGGCTATCGGCAGCAAACAGATGTTATTATGGCTTGTTTAAATATCTGGGATCCAAATTGCTGACTAGAAAAACTAAGACCATTATTTACAAAACTCTCCTGAGACCGGTCATGACATATGGTGCCGAATGCTGGGTTATGATCAAAAGAGAAGAAAATATGGTATTAGTGTACGAAAGAAAAATATTAAGAAATATACTTGGTGCTGTCAACCAAAACGGAGTGTGGAGGAGACGGTTTAATCATGAATTAGAGGCACTGTATGGCGAACCAAACATTGCAAAATTCATCAAAATAATAATATTACAATGGTTGGGCCATGTGCACATAATGAATGATAACCGCACCACAAAAAAGATTCTTTATACCACTCCGGAAGGCAGACGAAGCAGAGACAGACCAAAATTAAGATGGCAGGATAATGTGAAAAGTGACATTAGAGCGATTGGCCTGACGAACTGGAGAAGAGCCGCGGGGTGCAGGAACGAATGGAGACAAATTCTGGAGGAGGCCAGGGCCCACAACGGGCTGTAGCGCCACTGATGATGATGATGATACAGGCCTAAACCAGCCGACGACGGATTATAATCCCTGTAAATACCCAGACCTTTTTCTATATGTTCTCCATCTCTGTTGTAATACCTATGCTAATCTTAATCAGTCCCTAAGTGGCGAAATTCAGTAGTTGTATACAAAAATTTGGACAAACTCAAAATATTGCTGATGTTTAATTTTGTATTTAAAAAAAGGCTGAGCCGTGTATTAATATAATAATAAAAAAATATTCAGGAGAAACAAAAAACTTCGCAGATTTAAATAAAAATACTAGATAGCTAGCGTCGATCATACACTTGTTTTTTTTTTATTTGTGCCTGCTGTGTTTACATATAATTGATACACAGTATCGAAACATAACAAATTGTTATTATTATACCAATGTCGTATGTATTGTGTATTTTTTGAGAACCATAATAAATCAAATGTAATAAATATCCTGTTAACACGAATAATTTTAAAAAGTAACTAATACGAGTTTTATGGATAGGTTCAAATAAACATCAAATTTTGAAAACCAGGGTACCACACAAAAACATTGATTAAAAATATGACGCATGTCAGTTTTAAAAGAGGACTCGAAGTTAAATTTAATTGATTATTTATTATTTGAAGTTTTTGATTAATGGCTTTACTAATTTCTAATCGTTCTAAATTATCTAAACGAAAACCATTTTTATTGACATGCAAAATTTCTACACACGTTTCTTGATTAAATTCATGGTTTTCGGATATAAGATGATTTGCGAACTTTAAATTTAACTTCGAGTCCTCTTTTAAAACTATTCCCGTTATGATTTATTTTATCTTCTTTCTCTCTCTGTCTTTCAATTTTCTGTCTCTTTCATACAATATTTTATTATATAAATAGCAACGCGTGTAATTATAAGTTAGTTAAATTCCTGACGATGAGGTAGTAACCTCGAAACCGGTCGAAGTGTAATTTAAAAAAAAATTAAGTGGTTTATACAAATTTATAAAAAAATAAGTGTCAAATGTCATACCACAAGGTGAAAAATGTTTTTGATAACAATAATACATAATTTATTGTTTCGGTTTACATAAAATTCCGCGAGATTTATTAGGGTCCCGAATATCTGACTAATAAATAACATTTATTTAACAAACCTTAGCCCATTCCTTATTTTTAAAGGTCAGTTAACCTCAAAATATGTTACTAAGCTGTTGAAAATCAAATTTTATATGCATTGTACCTCTGAGTCTGTTATAATAATGTATATTTTGTTTCGCCTCCACGCGCGAAGAAATATATTCTGGAAATTAGGAGAATGTCTAAACGGACATGAAATTTATAACATAGTGTAATTAAAGCTTTCTTATTTTTTTATGACAATAAAGGCTGGATTACATTGTTTTCGTGGGTTGTGGAGTGGTGTATTGAGGAGCAATCTGGGACGTATCTCTTATATGGATATTGTATAGGCAGAATTACATTGCTCTCGTGTGTAATGTCTAATATTCATGTATGAGAAGGTTTTTTGTGATTAAACTTAAACTTAAAAAAATACATCTTATAATTGAACTTGAAGGTATTTTAATTATGAGTTTATAATTTTCTTTAATATTTGTTTTTCATTAGTATCCAGTATTAATGTCTGAAATTAGGGATTAATATACACGATAAAAATAGTTTTTTCAAAACACGAAATTTTATCGATATTTTTTAAAGTCGGTTTTCAGCGTGTTTGGTGAGTTTTTTATCAGGTAATCGAAGCAAAAAAATAATCAAAACGCTACGTGGGGCGTATATCATGATCTGGAAAAACAATACTCATTTGTAAATTTTTTAAGAAGATTAACATTCCAGGAACATTAAACATAAATAGTTATTTTTTATTTATTTTTTAGGGGCTTGATGCTGCGTGGTTAACAAAATATAGTTGGAAATGTCAACCAGTAGATTACTCGGAGACCCAGGAAGCCATGAGGGTAAGTTTGAAACGCATTATTTTACAAAACAAAATCGTAACCGACGTCATCAGACTGGTGCCTGAATTTATTGAACGAAATCCAAAATTATACTTATGTATTTAAAAAAAAAAAAAAACGAATATGTTTAAAACTTTATTTGGGATTTTCACAGCTATTACAAAACGATAAAAACAAATTAATATAATATGTTAATAATATTAGAGCCAATTGAAGAAATCCACTGTAAATATATTTATACATAATGTAGAAGTAGAGACTTTACATATATTACAATGTGTGCAACGTTAGGGTGAGAGTGTGTGTGTGAGGGTGCGCAATTAAAAAGGTGTGTGTATAGTATAAAAAAGGGATAATCTACAACGTATGCATACACAATAGTGCAATATATTGATAGCAACATTTCAGTGCTAGTATTTTGACTGGAGATGTTGTCTAGTAGGCAAAATGATTCGGATGAATCTTACCTGTTACAATGAAGGTTTCAGCTGTTTTATTTTTTATCTGGTGACATAAATGTAGAACATTTTTTTTCTGTGCCATCTCAGGTCCCCGGACGCCACGCTGCGTTGGCGATCACTCTGGAATAGAGAACCCTGTCCAGCGCCAACCGAAATAGCTCCTCAACCCGGAAGAAATGTACATGTACTTCTTTTAAAACGGCCGATGACAAGTCGTTAGTCCTTCCATAAAGGAAATCCTTGATGAAGATTTTCTCTATCTTCCTTACATCATATTACATTATAACTAAGATGTTATCGGATTATTTTGAACTGAATTTAAAATAACCAAATGTATTTCAGGTGGCTCGCGGATGCTACGTTTACTTTTTGGCAAAAATCTCCGAACTACTGGACACCGTGTTCTTCGTCCTAAGGAAGAAGGACCGGCAGATCAGCTTCCTGCACATGTACCACCACACCGTCATGCCCATGGTCTCCTGGGGCGCCACCAAGTATTACCCCGGAGGACACGGCACCCTCATCGGAGTGGTCAACTCCTTCGTGCACATCGTAATGTACACCTACTACATGTTGGCTGCCATGGGGCCGCGCTTCCAGAAGTACATCTGGTGGAAGAAGCACATCACCACTCTTCAAATGGTAATATTTCACTCCCGAATAGCACTGCGTTGATATACCTACAAATCGCGGTGCATCTTTAATTTGTTAGGTCATCGTCGCAAGTCAAAAGTTGTTATGGCTATTGCTGAAATAAACAATATAAAAATGCCCTTTACTGTCCAAGTGGAACGGAAGGTCTATCGATGTCTGAAAGCACTCAAAAACCGATAAGCACCCCTGGATTTAAAACGATTTTCGGGTTCAGATATCGAGTTCCTTTTTAAGAACATTAATTTGTTCAACCACCATTTTGATTGAATTAAACACTACTGGTTACATTGGTCCTTCAAATGTAAGATAGCAAAAAAAAATCTTTTGCTAAATCCAAGAGAATAAAAACTCGAACCAAGTTGAATATTCTCCATTGAGAAGTATTCCACCCTTTGCCATAAATGTAATATATTTGTACATATATGCAGTATCATGTCAATTTTTTCGTAATTTTGATAATTTCTTTACAATATTTGAGTTTGTTTAAATGTTATTAGACAAAAGACTGGATTTCACCCCCTCCAAAGTCATTAGGATTAACAAATTACAACAGGGATAGTGAATACATTAAATAAGGGAATATGGAAGTTGAGGCTTTTTTTCAAAATTGTTTTCAGGCATTGCCTGTATGTGAGATAATTCAGTCAGATGAATCTCTTCACAACAAAAAAGGTTTCAGCTCTTTTACTTCACTAAAATAAACAAATGTAAGAATTAAAGAAATTTGGATGTTCAAACATAGGCAAAATAGTGAATGTTACACAGTGTGTAAAGTGGCCACTTAAACCAGCCAATGACAGGTAGTAAGCCCTGTAAATGACTAGACATCCATATTACCTTATTTAAGGTATTCTCCATCCCTGTTGGAATTTTTTAATGATAATTTCTGTTTCACTATAAGCCAACTTTAAGTAAATGAAGTCAAGCCGGTTTCGTGGTTAAGCGGGTTTTTTTAGGGGAAAGCTAACGGCTAAGCTAATATAAATAATAGTTTTTATACAATATAAAAAAGATTGTTACCAGATTAGAAACAATTATATAAAACCCTAAATGTAATGACAAGCGTCATTTTTTTAATGTGCTAATTTTCGTTTTTTGTAGCTTCAGTTCTGCATCACCTTCCTACACTCTTTCCAACTGCTTTTCTACGACTGCGGTTACCCTCGCTGGTCCGTGTGCCTTACTCTTCCCAATGCGGTGTTCTTCTACTTCTTGTTCGCCGACTTCTACAAGAAGTCGTACAAACCTTCCTTCGCCAACAAAGCCAATGGACACATCAACGGAGGTCAGCAACTGCACAACTCAGTCAAAAACGAACTCAACTCTACAGAAACTCCGGACAAGAATCGAGAGGGTGACAACCGAAAAATCAAAAGTTCATAAACATTAAGCTTATTTATGTACATAGGTATATAAGACTGTTTTGAGGAAATTAATTTTACAGGAATGTTTGTCACTGATGTCCCTTTCGTTTTACGAGTTATATGAAAGGCTTTCTGATGAAAAATCTTAAACAAAATACTTTGTCAAAATAATAAGGCCGATCAATGTGATACGGGCGTAGGTAGTCATTGAACGATTGTTTTTATTTTGGTCGTGATTGAAAAGAAAATGTTGTGGAAGTTTTAATATTATTTCGATGAGTTTTTTTATGTGCTTGTAACTTAAATATGTAGCATTGTAGTTTTTTTACTCAAATCAATTAATCAACTGAAATTAATACAAATTATCGTTTCACGATCTACCAATTGGTAAAGCAGTGAAGACTCTGGTTTTTGTTTAATTCTTTATTACGAAATAGTAGTTTGTACTCAAAGTGATCGTTCACATTTTAAGCTGGTCAGCTTCTTATATTTTAAGTTTGTCGTCTTCTTATATTTTAAGTTTGTAATTGAAATGATTTTTAGAATTATCGATTGGATTTTAATTTCGAGTTATTATTTATACCTTTAACCTAATTAATTATGACTTAAGTCATGCGTAAATGGTTAAAATGACAAAAAATTCACCCAAAAATAGTTTGAATTGGAAAGTTAACTAAGGAGAAAAAGCGGTAAAATTTAATTAAAATGGATAAAAAACTCTCAATTCCTCTAATTTTATGGTCCACAGAAATCTAAATAAAAAGTTATACACGGTAAAATTACACAATAAGCGTTGTGAAAATTTGTACTAGGTACTTGCTTTAACATTTTGTCACCAATGCAAAGCATAGATATAAATGTAACTTGCTCATATCCGTGATAAAATTAAAGCTTAATAATAAATTAAGCAGTTTCTTAAATATAAGAAGATTGGCAATATAAAAACAGGCTGAAACCCTAGTTGCCTTTCTCTTAGCTTAAGGATATAGAATCGACTTTACTTTTTATTCATAGTTTACTCGTAGAATTGAAAATCAAATGACGTAAATTAATCTGCAAAATAGAAAACAAACAAAATAGTTAAAAAGATCTGTTTGAAATATGACCATTCGTCCGAGATGATTCATTCTTTGTATAATTTTTTTTTGCTGGCAATTTTTTTTGTCACATGTTGGCATTGTTATAATAGTAGCTGAAACAATACATTATCAATTATATTTATATCCAAAGAAATAAAAAAGAAGGTAATGTTTTAACCGATCCCTTGCCAACTTAATATAATTTCGTAATTTGCCCTATTTGATTTTATATCTTGGATTTGAAAATATCGTATTTAATAAGTACATTGGGTATAAAAAAAATTGTAGGTTTACTTCAAATTCTTCCAGTTTGAGCTTACGATAAATATGTTTAATTAAAATGTAGTGTTATGGGAATCGATTGTAACAATACGTTATTTAATCGTCTGTTGTCTTCCAGGTGTATACAACCGTACTGTAGCTTATGAGGATTGACATTGTAATCTGTTAAACCAATGTTGTAGCATTGCAATTGTTCATATTTAAAAAAAACGTTAAACACGTTTACACGATTAAGAAATATTTAGGTTATGGCATAAATCTGTTTGTAAAATAATATTCAAATAAAAAATACACAAAAAATTAAAAACATGTTTTTTTCAATAAAATCCATCAAAACAAATTCTTATTCTTCAACTGTAAATTGTTGTTTCTTGAAGCCGGTTTGAACATCCGTAGCAAGGATATTTATGTTGTCAAGACAAGACTTACCTCTCTTGAAACCAAACTGAGATTTGTGTAAAGGTGATTATGTTCTAAAAACCAGTCAATTCTATTTTTAATCATGCGTTAAAACAGTTTTAAAAAAAAAGCGGAATAGGCAATCGGGTGATACGAATAATATCTAGGATTTTTCCTGGTTTATGCATTAGGACAATAATCTGTTCCTTTCATGATTGCGAAATGGTTCCATATTTAAAAATCAAATTACGAGTTTATAAATTTAATAAGTATTTTATGACCTCTTCAGGTAGTTTCTGAATAAGGATACACGGACATATTACAACAGAGATGAAGAACATTTAAGATAAGGTAATATAGAAGTCTAGGCATTTACAGGGCTTAATTGGCTGGTTTAAGTGGACACTTTACACACTGTGTAACATTCACCATTCTGCCTATATTTGAACATCTATATTCCTTCAATTCTTTCATCTGTTGATGTTTGTGAAGTTAAAGAGCTGAAAGCTTTATTTATGCGGGTGAGATTCATTTAATTGAATTATTTCACCTACATACTAGGCAACGCCTAAAAATGTTACTTTTTCAATTTCTATACTTCTTCATGGACCAGGTGGATTTATCAACAATATTTTGAATTTGTCCAAATTTTTGTAGACAAGAACTGGATTCAACTCCCCTCTTCATCTCTGTTGTAATATATAAATATAAACAGCTCCCCGAGTTGAATCCAGTCCTTGTCTACAAAAATTTGGACAAACTCAAAATATTGAGGATATACGGAGTTTCATCAACATCAGGGGCTGAATTACGAACAGAATTAAGAGGAATCAACAATTCTTCCATTTCAAATGAAAAATCAAGCTGAGACTTACTTGACGAGGTGGAAGAGTCTAGTGTCATTTCAGGTGAATTTAGAGCTTATGCTCCACATTATTGTGGGGCAAGTTGTCTACGAACTCTTCTGAAGAAATGTTTTGGGATGCCATACTGTTCAATATTTTTTGGCGAGCAAGTTTGAGGCACGAAATGCTGATTGCCAAATAGGTTCCGGAGCAATGAGCACATTTGGTTGACTCGATATACGGACAGGATTCACCAAAATGAGAGTCTCCGCATTTGAAACAACGAGGAGTTGGCCTACATTGTAGTTTTGAGTACCCACACCTACAACATTTATAACAAATCATGGGTGGGTTAAAATATAATTAAAATTTCAGAGCATTATGAAAAACGTATATATGTGCTGTTCATATTTCATAATCGATGACACACACGTGCTAAATCATTTCACCTGAAATAGTGCTATGACCGGAGAAAGCAATGTCATCATTTTCTATAGAATCCAATACAACATATTATAATAAAACTTCAACAGTATTGCACATAAAATCGGAAGCATCGTTCTGCAGTACATTTACATCAGTGATTCCCAAAGTGGTCTATATCGACCCCCAGGGGTCTATGATAACATGCAAGGGGTCTACGTCAACTAAAAAAAATTTGGGGGTCCATGAAATGAAAATGGGGGTCCACGATAGTGGATCTCAACATACACTGATAGTACCTATTTATTTACATTATACCATCTTATAATATAAAGATATGTACATTATTTATAAAAGTACCTATGAAGTAAAAAAAAAATATATATGTTTATAACATTGTGTAAGTTGAGGATGTAGGCATTCGCTTTGTGATGTTCTAGAATTTGATGTGACATTATGCATATTTAATGTGACAAAATTGACGCCAAATGTTAATAATTTATTATTATATCATCAGGTTCATCCTTCCCACAAAAACATTTACTTATTGCTTAGTTTATTTTATGTTACGTTTATTTTATATAACAGATACAAAATTTTATTTTGAGTAGTTTTAATTTAAATTCAAATAACAAATGTATAAAACTTGACATTTGTTTAAACATTAAATTTTCAACACTAAACTTCACTACAGTTAGAAATTTATGAAAAATCAAAATCAGGTAAGTAGGGGGTCTACCAAAAACCGAAAAACATGGCAGGGGGTCTAAGACACTCTACAAAAAAGTTTAGGAACCTCTGATTTACATCGTTCTTACCATAAAAAAATGAACTATAAAGGAACGTGGCCTATAAAGAAACCACAGGGCGTGGCAACACCAGTCAGTCAGTCCAGTTCAACCAGTCACACAGTTCCAGCATGTTGTTCAAGTGCAGTTACTTCATTTCCTCATCTCCATTACTCTCGCGCTTCACAACACATGGTCATATATTTATTCAACATGCAGTAAATACCACAACCACGTCTCTTCTGTCCACCTGCTCCTGGGACGGGATCACCACACTTAGCTACCAAAATCCTACATATATGTTTTGGAAGAGTTTGGCCTTCAAAAGTAACGAACATAGATTTGAGTTTAGGATGATGTCCAAACTATATCTTTTGATGTTAGTAAATGAATGTTAGCGGCATCTATAAATAAAATCTCGAAACTTTACTATCGTGTCTTTGAACCTTAAAAGAAAACTAGAGGTACCAAGTTTTGATACACACGTCCCTTGTATGATTTTTTATTTATTTGGATGATAAACTTTTCTTTGGCGTCTTGCTCAAGCTTCAGCGTCGTGGTATCAGGGGATGTCAAGCACTAGTTGTGTGATACGCCTCCCTTCTTCTCGATCCTGGGTCAAGTTGGGAAAATAGGAATACGGATGGCTGAATGTGACGTAATATTAAACCCATTTGAAACGAAACAGCTATAGATGGCTTCAGCCAGAATACGACACTACCCGATATAAGGAGTAGGGTAGGGTGCTTCAATAGTGCTCCAATAGTACGCGGTTCATAATAATATGCATCGATCATTCTAGAAAAATTAAAAAGCTTAACATAAAATTTTCCTACTATTTTGACAGTTCTATTGAGTAGTACGTGCTGCATTCATAATGATATGAAAAAATTGACAATATTCTAATTTTAGCGCAAAAATTTTAAATTTGGCCTTCTTTCAAATTTTATTTATTTATTTATAAATAGTGGAATTATCCGTAAATATTATTTCAGTTCACTTTTATAGTGATTTATCAAGACATCAATGTAAAGTGACTGCAATTCGGAGCATGTTCGAAAGTCTGTTACTAAATAGCGGGACTGAAATTATTTCTGATAAAATAGGGTGGTCTGCAAAACTGCATACTACATCTATATTTGCAAGAGTGCACGCACACTTTGCTTGTTTTTTTTTGTTTATATAATGGTGTATTTAGTGATTGTTATTTATGTATACTGTTAAATGCAAAGAAAAAATTATAACACTTCAAAATAAAAATTGAAATTCTAATTAGGTATATTATTTACATACACATAATACAAGGCTAGCACAACGTGAAAGCTTGTCAGTACCGAGGTTTGTAAATAAGTATGGCCAAAAAACACTTCATTATACAATTACTCAAAAAAAATATAAGATTCCTAAGCTGATCTTAAAAGAAAATGTTGACAAAACTTTCAAGAAAAAAAAAATTAAATGGCTAATATGTAACAAGGCTTTATTATTGATTATTATTTTATGTTAACAGTCATCTATTCCAATTTTTGTAAATAAATTTTGTGTTAAAATACGTATGATTTTAGTTTTCAATAATGTTTAAATTACTTTTTAAACTTATATAATTTCACTAACGTTTCTCTTTGTAATGGAAAAATAAGAAACCTGCTGACAAGCCGGTTTCGCGGTTTAGTGGGTTTCATTATTTTTCCTTTTATATTTTCTGTTCATGTTTTACCTTCTTAAATTAAAATATACACAAAAGAAAAATAATCATTTTGAAAAGCACCCTTTTTGTAAATTATCTTAATTAAATATTATTATAATAAGTGACGGCAGCGTTAAATGAGGACCCCGTTAGTTCTTTTATTTGGTCGGTCCACCTTTAAGAAGATAGTCATCTCGCTAATTTACCCTCGACTGTCTCTGTTACTACCAATTTTTCTCAAGACTGGGGAGTGTAAATTTATAATTTAATTTATCTTTAATTTTTCGGGCGTACTTCTTGTAGTACGTCCGAAAAATTATAAAATCCCATTTCCGAACGAAATGAAGAGCCTTTCGGTTTTTGATAGTTCCTGGAGGATGAACACGTTTGTGGATCACACGTTTGCAGTACCACATTTTAAACCTATCAGTTTTCCTCAGTGCCCATATTTCAACACCCCACAATGCAACCGAGAACACCAGAGCGAAACCACCAAACGGGTTTTTGATTTTCTCAGTATGAACCTTCTTTTTTGATTTCTGCTTCACAGCCTCCGTCTTCAATAATGATTGCACCTAAATAAATAAACTCTTTGATTTCTTCATAATCTAATAAATAGCTACTCATTATCATGGTCCCTAATCAGTTAACGATAAGAACTTTGATCATACTATTGTTTATTTTTATTTCTAGGTGTTGAAACTTTATTTTGATTCGAAGAAGTTCAGTTCTTTTACCCAGAGATAATGTAGAACTATTTGGTTTTATCCTGATTGTTGACCATTTGTCCCAGACGTCTGTTTAATAATATGGATATTATCATATGAATCTACGTCCCATTGAATGAATTTAATCATTACACTACTATGTCACATAATACCTATAACTTTTGTGAAAAATCACAATCATGATAAATTTTAATTACAGGTTTTATTGGTTCATTTAATAAATACTATTTTAGTGCGAGATATCGTTTTCCATTTCGTAATGTCATTCGTTTGTATGTTTTTATATAAATTTAATGCTATTCGAAGAGAATGTTTATAATATTTTACCATAGATGTCATTCATACTATAAATAAAATAAAATAAAATATTATACTCATTCACATTATTTTAAAACTGAAATACGCTAATACATAAATCAAATGAGTCAATTTTATACTTATAGCTAGGTCTTTTGTTTTTAAATTATGTTTTTTTAATCACTTGGTTTATTTTATTTTATTGATGTTCGAACCCCGCTCCAAAACTTTAAAAATATTATCTGATACATATTTACACATTGGGTTTTTTTTACACACCAAATTCACGGCTCAAAGGTCCGTGGTTCGAATCCCACTCTACCCCAACTTGCCCCCATTTTTTTATAGAGAGTTATTTACAACTCGTTGGAAATGGCTCTCAAAATCAAATATTTGGGTAAATCATAAGAACGCAAATATTTCTATTTTTAGATAAAATTACATGACTCAAGATAATTAATAAGGATAAAATTACATGACATAAAAATATTCCACAAAAAAATATTAACAAATGAGTATTTTTATATTCTTAAGTCCAACTGGACTGGATCGCAAATATTCAATTTGCCAGCAGTTTCATCAATAAATTTTTCCCGCCTAGAATGGCCGGGAAATTACAACACTCTGCAAAGCAATGATAATGTACCAAAACGTCTATTTTTTTATATAATGAAGTTATAGAATGATTGACCTGGCTTATTATTATATATTATTTGAATTTAAATTGATGTCAACAATATTTTCAGTTTGTCCAAATTGTTATAAAATTTACTCAAAAGTATACCTCAGCAGAAAAAGGCTTTTGTAACTTATTTTAAAGCAAGCGAACATTACCATTTATATTTGCAATATGGTCATAACAAAGAATGGCATTATCTGATATAATTCCTCCAAAAATGAACGAAGCGAGCAGCAAATTGCAATACATTGCTTTTTATTATGAGTGAAACCGTTTGAACCATTGAAGAAGGGATGACTGTTAACGAAAAGGCGGATTGTAAATGACAAACGAATTTCATTCAGTTTTATTATTGGGAAATATTTGAGAAAGGAATAAGTACATGGAGTAGATACCTACCTTTAATACAATCTAAATGTTCTTCAATTTTTGGCACTGGATCACAAATGAACTATAAAATGAGACAATGTTTTCTACGACGCGCGACGATTCCAACCACTTCTTTATCCGATTTTATGTAAAGTCAAAAATGTAGTTTGGTTTTTGTTCTAAATCCGAATCTTCTAATTTTGAATATCTTCTTTCTTGATGTTAGGTAGGTACCATAAGGATGGGTCAAAGGAAGGATGGGAACGAAAGGTAATCGGCCAGGAATAGTATCGACAAATGCTGTTATTTACTTAACAATGACTGATGGTGATATTTCACAACTGGATTTTGTTTCCTAGCTATCATTATCGGAGTAGTGTCCAGTGGAAAGTAAGGGAATTTTGCCTGTGGACCTTTACAGGAACTGCTTCGAAAAGGAGAAAACCATCGAAAACTCATTAAAGATAAGCCGGATATAAACATCAAAAGGCCTTTCGTTTCACTTAAAGAGATCGCGCTATTTTGTGTTCCGTTATTATAATATCATACTCAGAGTAGAAAAAAATACAAAATACATTTGCACCTAAATTTGATGATCCTCTGTGATTTGGTATAGATACGTATTGTTTTTTTTCTGTTGCTTGAGTGCATGTTGTATAGGTGCAAACTATTCAAATGTTTCCTATGTGTATTTGGGTGTGTGTGTCATTGTTTGATTTGTTTGTATTACTACGTTCTTCTTCCTTTCCAAAGCGGGATCTGGAGCATGCGACCGCGGTCTCAATTTGGAACTAACACTGTATTCCTTCACTGTCATACTGAGAAATTAGAAAAGGGTGATAGTGCTGAGCATGTGTATTTGATTGATCACAAATTAACAATACTGCAGTGAGGGGTACAATGAAAGCTTTTAAAACTTCTTTGTTTTGTTATTTTCGCGGTTTGATTAAAGTAAAGAAATATTAAATTTTTGCTCAGTTAGTTTAAAAAAAAGATATTGATATGCAAAACTGTTTAGAGAAAGGGGTGGTGCACCTAAAATATGCAACACGTTACCAAAAACAATAGGGAACAGTGGGTTAACTACATGAGTGTGGCGTATGCTGACTTTTTTTTTTTTGTAGGTGTAATAATCAGCGCGTTTGCCTTCCATGCAAAAGGTCTCGGGTTCGATTCCTGACATGGTTGATATGAAATACTTATTTAAAAGGGCGTTTTTACACTTTAAAAATTTATAGTCCCTGGACTGGTACCTGAAGCTTAAGACTGATCATCTTACTTTCATGTAATAAAAATGATCAAGATACGCTGCGATTGGTGTGCCGATGCAGTGCCCTATGCACCGTTAGGTGTGGAAAGGAAATGATGATGATTATTATCATTTTAGATAAAATATTGTACATGTAATATTTGACCTCTTAGTGTTATGATCAGCGCGTTCCTTTCATGCGAAAGGTCAAGGATTTAATCTCCGCAATTGTGACATGAAATATTAAAAAAAAAGTTTTTATAGCGCAATATAGTATTGAATAGGCACCGTAATACTAAAACTCTTCAACCTCACGAATGAATCATCTATACTAGATCTAGGCACTGTTATTGATACCTATACCAATGCAGTGCTCTATGGACTATAAGATACTGAAAAGTGAATGATGATGAATATGAATACTTAACTAAAAATATTCACGCCGGTTAAATATATGATAAAAAAAATAAACCTCTATAAACTTGCTGACGAATCACCTGCTTGCAACTGAGCGTAGGTATTATTTTTATAAACGTGAGAAAATTAATTTACTTTATTATTTGAATTATTCTAAGAATTTTCCACCCTGTGATTAGTCATTTTGACTGGTTACGGAACGGATGGTCTGTTTAAGTAAAAGTCTCATTCAACAAAAAATAATTTATTTGTAAATACGTACTACTTTGGTAAATCAAATAAACTACTTACACAAATAGTGAAGTAGAATGTATTCTTAAATTTTATTCACATTTACGCATCTTTTCAGCTTGCGCTAAAATTTCCGCATCCTTAGATATTGTCGAAAAGGTTGCTCGATCGACCAAACTGACGGACTTTTTCAAAGTAGAGGAATTCGTGGCTGACGCGGTACCAATAGGCTTTTTACTTTTGATGTATGACTTTCTATAGAAATCTAGAAACAAGTAGAAAAACATTACACTGCTTAGTATGGAGAAGTGCGTGACGATCTTCGAATGCCCGCAGTTGGAGACTGACAGGAGGCACATGTAACCGAAAATGAGGACGAACTGCACCTGTAACAAGAGGAGTTGGCGTTGTAAAACTTTAATTATGAAATATGGTGAAAACATAACTAATGACGGATCTTATTAACACTTTGAGTACATAGAATTTCCCTGTGCCCGGCCCATTTTTGTGAAATTTCATACTTTGTGAAGGGTTTTTTAAAAGTGTCATAATTATGAAAATACTGGGTTAAATCAATGGAAACTTCTTAGATTTATTTGAAATAATTAAATAAGTAATATTTGTTGATTGATTGATTGATTTGGTGTTTATTTTGTAGAACTCCATATTTAAACTTATAATTAGAAATCAAACACTGATTTGAGTCTACTAAACACGTTATTTTATTTTTACAAATGTAAACATGTAAAAATAAAAACTTCGTGACAATTGTTTCGCCTTATTAAGGCATTTTCAAACTAAATCTAGCGTTTCCTGAATCAAATGCTGACCTAAGAGTAGATTTTCTTTGACCTGTATTTTCCCTAGTACAAAGGCCCAATATGTATCTTGGAGCCATTTCATGAAGGGATTTGAATACTGTCCAGCAAAGCTTATATTTTATTCTCTCTGGGCTTTTTAAGCAGTGTAAATCTCGAAGATGTTGTGAGATGTGAGAATATATTTTTAGTCCCGTAATAAGCGTTGCTGCTGCATTGAAAACAGATTGAAGTTTGTTAGTTTAATATTTGGGGAGAATTGCGTATATTCCATTACAGTAATCTAGATGCGAAACAACATAAGCATTTATCAGAGCTTCAGTTGCGTCTATAGGATAATTTCTCCGCACGGATTTGATTTGTCGGAGATGGAAGAAACCAGCACCAGTTATCAACAATGGAGTGCGGCTAGGAATAGCAGGCGTTACATTCAACTGTGTGAAGGCTTCTGTGGATATTCTTCTCTACGGAGGCGAATCGAGGCACCTCACTAGGGCTTAAAACAGCAAAATACTGAGTTTTGAGAGTAGGTGTCTTAGGAGAATTTTGGGTATTCGATGGTTTGACTTTGTAAGAAATGAAGTAATAAGAGAACGGACGCAGCAAACTCCGATGACAACTATCATCAAGCAGAGGCGATACGATTCACTGGGTCACATACTACGTATTTATTCATATTTTTTTCCATTATAAAAATAGTGTGACCTAACTGGGGTATGCCTCTTAAAAGCCTCAACCAGCCTTGCTAAGGCTTCAGGTTTTCGACGCCCTGGACGTTCGCTGCTGACTGTTCGTCGGCAGTTCATGTCAGAACTACGGGACGCGAACCTGATTTGAGAGGATGCACAGGAGCTGGCAGCCGACAGAGATGCCCGGAGGATCTTCGTGGACAGCATATGCTCTATATAGGAGCGGACTTGGAATGATGATGATTATAATGACAAAACGTCAACAATATTTTGTTTATCTATGTGAAAAAATAAGCAATTGATCATTTGGACTGCGTTAAAATTTCAGTATGAAGACGTGACGTGCGACGACGGAATATATATTTTCAAGAAACGATGTTCTTCTGGGCTTACTATGTTTTGTGTTCTCAGCGCATCCTTTTTTTTACATCAGCCCATAACAACCCAGAAACACGGCGAGTTAACTAAATCATAGTAAAACATTTAATGAATTTACCAATTGGATAACAGTAATGTATTTTTTCCACCAGATATACTTCTGATAAGCTGGCCCCATGGCTGCTATCATGTAGTACGCGTACATGATAACATGGACCATGGAGTTGATGAGGCCGACGATGGTTCCATTTTCTCCTGGAACGTACTTCGGGAATACCCACGAGAAGAACATGATCATAGAGTGATGGTATACGTGCAGGAACGTGATCTGCCTGTTTTTCTTCCGGAGAACGAAGAAAATAGTGTCCAGCAACTCCGTGATCTTTGCTAAATGGTACCACCATGCTCCATTGGTGAACTAAAAAATAAAACATGTTTGTGTAAATGGCAAAAATAAGCTTCGAGTAAAACTTGTGTTCTTATATTTTATCGAAATGTTTCTATTTCAGGGTAATTTAAAATGCTTTGTAAAAAAAAATCTGAAAGGAAGTGGAAATCAAGTTGTGACAGAGTGAATTTCGAACCTTGGATTTTTGATCAGTGACCCGAACTCACTCACACTACCACGCCACTGTTCAATATGACTGATCTAGCGTTTCTTTAATTATTTTTTTCGTATTTTAATGAAAATTTTCCAGTGATTGAAACATTTTCACAAATAAATATAATTTTTTTTACCTATTCGACCTACACCATTGTTTAAACATGTTTCAAATTTTCGAAGTAGGGAAAAGAAAATTATGGCCACCCAGTTCGTATCAATTGTAAAAATTATGATTTTTTTTCTTTTAGCAACAATGCAATATACTATGCCAAATATTATTTATTCATTTAACTACAGTAAAATATTTTATTTATTAAATATTCTACATATCATATATATACACCACAACAGGCCAGGAGGTCCAATCACAGTGGTGAATTACATCACAGAACACCCAGGTTGGAGAAAAATTGCATTTAATTTTTGTGTTTTTATGGAAATCGAATCCGAAACCTTCCGTGTGTTAGTAAAGCGTCTTGACCACTTTACCATGGAGGCCGCTTGGCCGTCGTTATGCATTAATTTTTATTTTTTTTAATGTTATTCGCCAAAAAACCTTGTAAAATGTATTCCTTGGCACGGGATTTTCCAGTGAAGAATACGTTATAACCAAATCATGTACATTTTTTATCAATGAAATTACTTAATTAAAAATATTAAGATAAAATCTACCTTGCTTAAAAATATTTATTTATACATTTAGACTTCATTACTTTGACGCCATTTTTTAAAATGTCGGTTGTTTGAAAAAATAAATTATTAGTTTGTGATTTTATACCTTTAAAAAATATTTATCTTCGTACGTCCAATAAAGTCAAATTTACCCCATGCAATTCTGCCAGTGTTTGCCCCAAGCTTCCCAACATTGAGTCATACTTGGCCAGAGCGAAATTGTATGTACGTTAAATACCTAAAGCGCTTAGTCCGTTTCGGTGGAATCGCGGCCTTAAGTACAAATAAGTGGGAGTGTACTAAGTATTTTTGATTATACATAACATGCTAGATGTTAAGGTGGTATTACTGATTACCACGATTAACACCTCGCTAAAACTTTATACAGTACATTCCTAGCTAACAACACACTGCAGGTAACTTCATGCATCACGATTTTAGTTACTAAAACACCCGCTAGGGGGATCGCTAGGTACCATAATGTGTATACCGCAGACTGATGCTAACTTCACAGAACACAATTTTAGTTAGTAAAAAACCCGCCAGGTAGCGCTGAGCATTACACGTTTGCAGTGCACAATAGGGTATTATCACGTTTTTTTTTATTTTGCAAAAAAATAGAAAAAAAATTACAATGGTAACTGTATAGTTTTTATTTTTTTATGTCCACGCGTTAATTTTTCAGAGCGGTTTAAAAACGTATACTTGGAATTGGCGCCAAAACGACCATTCGGATGCCGAATGGGCTTGTGACGTCACGCGTTACGAATCTAACTGACCGTTCAAACAAATTCATACGAATTTGTATGGCCTACGTGTTGTTTTACACTGTTTTAACTAATTAACGCGCATAAAATGTCTTTAGTTATAAGATGCAAGTGGTGTTTAGTTCTGATGTGCACAAACACTACGGTGAAGACGCCAAATAAAGCTTTTTTGGCCATTCCTAGTACCTAATGAAAAATGCGGAAAAATGATTGAACGCATTTGAACGTTATGAAACGAGGTATTAAAAAAACAAACCACTATACTTTCTTCCGTAGGTCTTGTTCAGTACAAAATACTAAATTTAATGATGTAGACTATAATAATTGACTAACAGTAGGTACCTACTGAAATTAGCACTTTTAAAGCTTGACAGGTACTACAATACTAAAATAGTTTATTCTTTAAACGTTATCGTTTATATTTGTATTACATTTCTGTACTTATGTTACTAAGTTTAATTTGTAGAACTGTTGGTTTTTTAAATAAATAAAAAATAAAATTACTTAAAAATTATTTATTTGTGAAATTTATTGCATTTACAAAATGGCAACTGATCTTGAGATGCTGGACAGTCTTCACACTTGCAGGAATCTATTATTTCCTAGACTTCATCGCAAATCAACGACACCGAGTACGCTTTGGTTCTAACTTTATGTTCTGGGGTGACTCGACTTTTTATCATTCAAATATCACCCGTCCGTTTTACTTGAATGTAACCTATGGCATTGTCTCCGTAATTTTCTCTAGCTTGATATATTAATAGGTAAGTAAATCACATTTAATAAAAAAAAGGCATTAACACGCACTCGAGCAATAGAGATGTTTACAATCAATAGTATTTTATGGATTATGTTGTGTCAAAGTCACGTTTCTTCCCTTTTGCATTAAATGTACGCAAAACAATATATTTATTGTACATGCAAATAATACAACTATTTAAATGAATACATTCTGGAAGCAAACATTATATATTTCCTTACCTTGCGGCCATTACATTTCTTTACTCAGAACTTAAAAAGTTTGTATTGGGTGAGAAAAAAAACCCATCATGATTATATCTATTTCGGGCAAGTTATCGGTTTTGCCTTGTAAAAAACCAATGTCACTCATAATGCTATAGATGTTTATAAATGAAAACAAAAAAAAGCTAAGGAAAAGACGAAATTTAACTATAAAAACAAATAAAAAGCCACAAGCCTCCCGCGTCGGTAGTATCTCAGTATGAGATTTGAGTGAACGTAGGATACATAAGTCACGCGTGACGTCATCAATCCTTTTGGCCAGTTACGGGCCGTTTTATTTCTATCAAACTTTAAATAGGAAATTATAAATGAAAACATTTGTTTCAGATTTTTAAAGTAAAATCGTCGCAATCGTAAAAATATTCTTTAAATACTGAATACATTTAAAATCATATCCCCAGTTTATGAAAATACCCTATTGAGTGAGCGTGGTGATGTGTGGATTTGGCTAGGATTCAACGCTGATGCAGGAGTAGCACACATTTTTACAAGGGATTCGAGAACATTTATTTCTTGACAATTGCTCGGAGAGTCAGGGCTTAGAGGCTTAATTCACTAAAGCGCTATTATACAAAATGTAATATGATAAATACTGTATTTAAAAGTCTAAAAACTTACCAAAGCTCTATTTTGTAGCGATTGGGGTATTCCTTGGCTGCAAGATGTTGAAAATAACGATTTCAGGGGAAAACCTATCCGTAATCCCTAAAAAATATCAAAATCATACGTTATAACTTCGTTCTAAAAAAACGCATTAAATAATATCTGGATACATGTTTGAGACGAAGTGTGTAGGTGCAAAACTTAAATTAATTTTCATTGCAAGAATCCTGGACGAGTATTTTTAATCTAAATGGTTACTCTAATAGCCCCGCCACACTATGCTCCTTGCGCTGCTCATGCCCATGCCCCTCGCGCTGCCGCCCTCTTGCGCGATGTTGCCCTCTCCGCCCTCTCCGCCCACACACTGCTCTACTCGCGCAATTAATCGCGACGTTCCGCACCTGTCATTCGTCTTTCTATACAATGGACGATGAAACTGTGGCAGCGTGCGCGCTATGCATTTTTAGTGCAGATAATTTTATCAATGTATATTAATATAGAATAATGAAATGTTTTTATGATTTTTCATTTCCTTTTTTAATTACTATAAAATAAAAAAGTACCTTATAGTCTTTAACAGAAAATTTTCTTTTCTCTTTCTTATATAACACAAAAATATTATATCTGTCTATTTATTATAGGAGCAAAAATTCATAAACATTTCTTGTATACCCACGAACAGGCCATGCCTTTGTAGGATTTTTGTTTACTATTTTTACAGTTAATATGTATATCATTAATATGTATTTCATTTAAATGTAATTATCCTTTATTTTTTTAATAGGTACTTTGTTTCACCTCTTCTGCATATTATAAAAAAAAATTACAAAAAATAGTAAAAAAAAATGTCATACAAAGAAATATACATCATTTAAAAATGACGTGCGCGTCTTGTGTGAGCGCTCTATGCGTACTGCGACCGCGCGATTATGTGGCCCCACTCGCGCTCATATTGCCGGCCCTTTGAATCGCGCTCAAAAACCGATAAAATAGGGAGCGATGGGCACGACGAGGAGCATGACGAGCGGCATGACGAGTAATGTTGCCACACTACGTCTCTGCCTCCTTTCCTCGCTACTTCCCATGCCACTCGTCGAGTGTGTGGCAGGCCCATAAGAAAGAATCATGAGAAAGGATACCAAATGGGGATAAGTCCGCCTCGTAGTGTAGTGGTTGACGCATTTGCTTACCGTACCCTGGTACTGGGATCGATTCCTGGGAAGATAGCAGTGGCGTACGATGATTTTATTTACAAATAAGCTTTAAAAAAATATAAATTATTTGTACCTACATAGTAGGTATATAATAATATGTAAGTTATGTATACTATAAATTGTTTTTTTTCTGTGGTTCTGTGTGATACAACAACTCTCATCTATGAAATCAACGCAAAAGACGTAACTTAGTGATATATTATATTGTGTAGCTATATTTTCCATTAATTTAACACATAACTTATATAAAAGTTTAAAAATAATAGCACAATGAATTCAGTCAGTATACCGTATTCTCATTACGGTTGAAATGTCAACTGGCTGATTTGTTCTAGAAATGAATCATGCTTAAAACGGACGCGTTGAGCACATGTGTTGCGAGTCATATGTGAAAACTTTTATCTCAAAGAAAAATAGTCCTTAATAAATAATGTTTGAAATACTGTTTTCCAAATCGAGAATCTTCAAACAATTTTTGTAATCAGCAAGTTTACTTTAGAAACAAAATCCCGCCAATGGGTTTAAGATACTCAAAATATAGTACCCTTATTTGTATGAAGAAATAAGCTGATCTAATCGGCTAGTTCCTTGGCTCATTGCAGACGCGTTTTATCAATATTTTTATTTATATTTGGAGAAAAATACAAATGGTGGTAATGATTTATAAGAAATACTAATTATTTGTTTGTTTTTGGGTAAATAAAGTAATCGTTAAACATTATTATAAATAGTTAAATATAATGGTAAGCTGCTCATAATCGCTTCTATCACGGTTCGTCCCTGGAAGACAGATATGAAGTTTTGATTTGAAGGTGGTTTTACACCAAAAAATATTTTCCGAAGCAGTGTTTTCCAACATGTTTCCAACAGAATTTAAAAATACATAAAAATATATTATGTTCTTTTCGCTATCATGAACGAAGAAAGTGTATTTATGTTCTATGACAATTCGGGGGTTAAGGGTCATAAGGGCGAAACTACAAAAACACAGTTTTGAGATAAAAGATAAAACAGTTTTCAAAAAATAATACTGTCTTTTAAGGGTAACAAATAAAGAAAATAAAAAATACAGTTAATAGAGCATAAAATGTTTTAGAGACAAAAATATGAAACTACGCTTTCGTCTATATGACCCTAACTTGCGCTTAAATTAGTAAATTAACAAAATGATGTAAAAGGTGTTTTATTCTTCTGACTTTAAACAAAACGCTTCATTTGTAGTTTCACACAAATTTATCTAGGTAACTACTTATCGGATGAGTTTCATCTTTTTGTCACTAACAGGATATTTTGTTTGGATATCAGATTAGTACTTAACACAAAACAGCATTTTTTGTAGTTTCGCCCTTATGACCCTAAGCCCCCGAATGAATTATACCTATTTTAAAACTTTACATTTAAAACTATGTTTAATAATTTTTAAAATAAATGAGATGAAAAAATCTATCAAAATATACCGTGTAAAAGGTAAAAAGAATGTTAGTTAAATGAAAAAAAAAGTAAAAATAAAGATACCACTTATTTATAAAACCAAGTTTAAAATATTATCTTACCATCCAAACCAAGAAAACTGAAAATAAAACTTGTACACCATTATAAAATATCATAACTTTTCTCAACTCCATTGCTGGTCTATTTTTCATTATTGTAGGCCCTATCTTTAATACGAAGGCTAAATAAGCTATGATAATCATAATCATAGTTATAGGACTGCCCATTAAGATCCATTCGTCTACTTCTGGACCTGAAGAAAGAAACAAATAATTTAATTAGGTACATATTTCTGATAACACTGTTTGGCAATAAGTTGTTTTAATATACAATTTATTTGCTTGGATTTATGAGTCTGTGGCCGTTGGCGGGGAGCCGGTGGCGGTGCCCGGAGCCAGCAGCCCATGGCGGCGCACATGAGAGCGACGATGCGCGCCACACCGATATACCGAATTGGCTCCACGTTATTCTCTACCAGGCCCGACCAGTTAATGAGGGCCCCGATACAAAGTAGGATCATTCCGTAAAGGTCGCTGCAACTGTCGTGTCTCGTCTAATGACTTTGTAGGGTTCATAGTCCATAGTCAATGACAATTAGTTCACCTAAAATAGACTAATGACCGACGATGCAATGTCATAATTTATTTTTCATTATAATAGTAGTGTTAAAAATGTTTATTTTTCGTACAAATATTCAATGTTTACATTAAACGATATAGTATTGGTGGGAAAACGAATTCCCACGTGGATGCGCAACGAGAAATTGCAGGGAGCGAAGCCCTAGGGCTTCTACGATATTATTTAGCGGAAGGGACTGTATTTTAATTTTAATGAAATAAGTGAATATCCTCGATATGCGGTATGCAGTGTCAATCGGTCACAAGCCCAACGAATGAGATGGATTAGGAATAGATGCCACTAACCTGGTTTGTTCTTGATGGAATTGCGGTGGTCCGACAAGTCAATTGCGAACGGCATCAACACTAAGACAGGCCCCCGATCTGGAGATGAATACTGGTGGTTGGTGGAAACAAAGTCTATGATGCGGCACACGTTCAACAAAATAAACGTGCGATTCACTACACGAGTCTTATTGTGGCGGATGATCAAATTATACTAAGGTGGGAAGTGAACAGTGGTCGTGAGTAAAAAGGATGTTGAAGTTGTGACCATATTTTAACAATGCATACCCACATAATTCGCAACCAAGTATACTTACTAAGTCCCTTTTGTAAGTCCTTGTGAATTTCACTAATTGATTGCATTATATACGACATTTTGAGTTTCCAATCCAAATTAAGTGCCCACTGAAAATTAAATTAAGATTGATTACCAAAACCTGCTTAAACTATTTTAAAAATCGAAGCGGAAGTAGTTTCAAACCTTCGTATTAGGTAATTAAAAATGTATGAAATTATCATTGACAGCATTTTATGTGTTATACATATCGACCAACAAGTTCTTTCATATTTAATATACGATGTATGCAAAGCTGGGGAATTTTATTAGGTATCCTCGACAACGTATACCTACCCTGCTACATAAAGGCATGAGAACGTGACATTTAGAGCAATATTTAGAATTCCATAGAAATTTACCATTCTGTTTCCTAACCAATTTGTTTTTGGAATTCTTTTTGTAAAAAAATAAACTCATGGCGATGCAATGCGACATTGAGACCCAACACTCATTTAAGGTGTCAGTTTTACATCAATCTGGTTGTTTTCAGATTAATCTTCTGTGCGGACGGACACTGGCAAAGGGTGTCTCCTTGCCAGGGAAAGGCTGGTGCCATTCATATTCAATATTATGCCGAGATTTTTTTTTTCAAAGAAAAAAGAAATTTTGAGGGCCATTTTCAACGAGTTATTTTTACTCAGATCAAATATTTCGTGTCAACCATGTCGGGAATTGAACGCACTGACCACTACACCACGAGGTCGGCAAAGCTCGTTGGCTGATCTCAGATAAAACTCCTGAAAAGGGAAATTGAGTGGACAAAACTCCTCTTAGTAATAAATTAATTGACGTATTTGACTCCTGATACGGTATACTTAGTATAAAATATTTAAATTATAACAAGAAATTGTAACGAGATTTGATCAGTTAACAATAATTTCCGCCATTTTCTAACCTATGTTACCCGACCTTTAAACATAAAAAAAGTTTTCCGACGTTTTCACATTTCAATATTGTTTATCTTCTTTTTTGGGTTATTTCGTATTTGTTTAGCTGAATAAAGTTTTTATTCGTTCAAATTTAATCAAGTTTCGTTTTATGATCTCCTAATTACAATAATTTTATTCAACGATGTGTAAAAAGTTATAAAATTTATTCCAATCTTTCCGTTTTGATGAAACGTTTTTTTTAAACATTTCATCTGTTATCTCATCCCAATTAGGCATTTCATCCTGATGCTGCAAAAGCAACCAAAAATTAAAAATAAATCGGTCTCCAATAAAATGTACAACCTACTTCAATTGTTCACGAGGACAGTTAGCTATTAAGAAATGTATAATGGAGGTGGGATGAACATGGATTGATGAGTGGATTAGGCTAAATATGTAGAAATATGATTTTATATATAGTGTCTTTTTATTTTATTTTATAGCTTATATTCGTGAGTTTTATGTGTTTTTATTGGAGGTTGGGCTTATCCAGAGACCTATATACGTATAATGAGTTAGAAACTACTTTGAATATATCTTCTCTTCAAGACCGTCGAAATAAATCCGACCTTATAGTCATATCTAAAATTCTCAACTCACTCTTTGATGCGCCTGAACTACTGAGCTTAATAAAATTAAATATCCCAACTAGAAACCTCAGACAAAACTTACTCTTTCATACCGATAACCATAGAACTAACTATGGTTTTCATTCCCCTATGCCCAGAATTCTAAGGTCTGCCAACAAACATACCAGTCTTGATTTCTTTGATAACAAGTTGTATTTTTTCAAACGATTACTGAATCAAATTCAATTATAAACACCTCTCTCCCGCTTCCACTCCCACAAAGTCCACTATAAACCATTGAGTCTTTCTAATTTTGTTATAATAATTTTCTATGTATAAATGTGTCCATAAAAATGCCCATTGGGCGTATATATAAATAAATAAAAAATAAATAAATTATATGTATTCGAGATTATGATTTAGTTATGTTTTAAAAGGCATGTTTCAAAATTATACAAAATGTCTCCCTCGGCACGGGAGGGAACATTATCTTTAATGTAAAAAAAGTAACACATTAATTGTAAAATTAACGAATAAATAAATAAATCAATAATAATAATCATGGTTTTTTAGAATCACAATTTCATTATCTACTACATACATACTTAGGTAATAGAGTTCTCTGGATTATGTCTAGTCTACCTAACTAGGTACAACCTGTTTTAAAACAAACATTTTTATGCAAAAATAAACAATAACATGACTACCTTTTAGTTAATTTATTATAAAGTTATACGAAAATAAAATATATGTAATAAAGCTTTCTTTTTCATACAATTTTTTCTCTGTTTTTCTTTGTGTATTATTATTTATTATTATCTTTTTCTGAAATTAATGTTTCAAATATTTTTGTGTACCAGATATTATGTTATTGTCTTATATATACTTACTTTATTTATATCATTTTTTTCATTTATAATTTTTATTATTTGTTTTTAACAATGATTTGTTAATACCATTATTTTTATATGTATAAGTATATGTAAATAAATATATATTTTTGTTTAAATTCTTTACAAGTTATTTTCAATTTGCTTTTTAATTCAATTACTTTTCTTATATCCATATATATTTTTCTCTTTTTTACTATGTAAAGTTTCACTTTTTATTTTGCATGGCAGTATGCTTTTTATTGTTTCTACATGTATACAAAAAAAAACATTGTTTATCTTTTAAATTATTACTTACTATGTTTGTACTTACCTGTATTTTTTTTGTAAATGCCCTTTGGGCGTATTGTAAAATTAAATAAAATAAAATAAATAAATATTTAAATATACCATTTATTACTTGAGAATGTTTTTAAGTAAATTTTCCGATTTTTTTCTACCTAAATCTAGTAACCATTTTATTACAAATTTATTTCATTGAATTTGGGTCATGGTTTTGTAATGTTCGGGTAACATATTGAATATTTTGGGGCCCAGAAACCTGAAATTTATTTGCCCGAATTCAGAGTTTGAGGTAGACCCCATGGCCCATTTTAGTTCGACTACTGGTAGTGTGGGAGTGTTCCTTTTGGGATTTCGTAGAATAATTGGCTTTCATAAACATGATTATTCAAGATATATATAATTGTCCCTTATATATATATCGAATTCCTCGAACAACTTGACGCTGGGGAGGACTTTTAAAAAAATATTTTAATAATCAATATTCCAGCAGATTCGAGAGGTTTTAATATTGATTTATGAGTGCCTCCTATTATGCCATAAGTAATAATTGAGTTACATAAAATATAATATAGTTGTTTGAGTTTAATTAGGGATAAAATGTTACGTATCGACTTGAAGATATGGAAAAGTTTTTAAAATTTTTGTGTTTTATATATATACTTTATGTGTTCTGAAAAAATCGCATTTTAGAAAATTTAACATTCATGTACAGAAACAATACAAATTCAATGTAATTGTTAGGAATATTATCATAATTTCATTACGTATCTAATAGGGCACTAGATGAGTAACAGAATCGCATCGTAAAATCATTGTGTTTCGCTTCAGATGTCAGTTCCGGGACTATAAAATATTATAGTGTAAAAACACAACTTTAAATAATCATTTCATGTCACCATGCCGGAAATCAAACCAGACACCTTTTGCAAATCAGGAAAACTCGTACCATATCTACAAACATTGTAAATAAATTTAAGAAAATAAAGGCTGACGGATAGTTGTAAATTTAGTAAAAAGACGGTATTAATATTTTTTTAATAATACAGAATGAATGAAATAATTAAAAACGGTATGTAAAAATAATTTTAAAAGAAATTATGCAGAATATGATAAATATATTAAAGATTTACCCCGACCACGCCTCGATTATTCTTATTCTTATAGGAGGGGGGTCAGTAATATTCAAGCTCCTGACGTCACTGCGACCTGTGAAAATCTATTGTGACGGGTCCCCGTGAATAGTTCTCGCCCTCCTAGACCAGGTCTATAAAGAGCCTGGCCACTGTCTGGACGGCGAGAGTTTACATTTTGCTAAATCTCCCCCTCCAAGACCAGACCCGTAAAGTATTGGGTTATGAGGTAGGGAGCGAGCTCTTTAATATCCAGGTTTAACCAGTGGTCCCCCGAGGATGAGGCTGCTTTTATGATGTAAAGCATCACATTCACATATAATGTGTATAGGCGTTTCCTCATCTGCACAGCAGAACTTACATCTAGAAGTTTCGGAAAGGTTCATTACCACGCCTCAATGCTCATATTTATAATTGTACCAAACGCAACATATTTTCTTTTATTGATTTGTTCTCTTATATTGTTTGGAATTCAATATGTTTAAATTTACGAAATACAGATTAAAGTGTTTTTTTCACATATTGCATTTTTTTCTTTCTGTCATTCTTAGTGATTCGTTTTGTTAAATTTTATTAAATTGTTATCATTACATTTTTCAATTCTTCTTCTTCCTTAAAGACTTAGGTGCCGTCTCCTCTGCGGAGGTTGGCGACCATCATAGCTATCTCCAGCTTGTTGATTGTAGCCCTGACCGGCCTGACCGGTGATGTTACTCATTATGAACTTGTTGAATAGAATTGTTAATATTGTTGAAACTAAACTATTATTATTTATTTTAATACTATTATTATTGGTGTTATTACTGGTGTTATTAATATTATTACTGGTGTTATTTATATTATTACTGGTGTTATTTATATTATTACTGGTGTTATTTATATTATGGTGTTATTAATATTATTACTATTATTATTGGTGTTTTAGAACAAGCTATTTCAGTAGTGGTATACCGGAGGACTCCAATGTTTTTAGCATTAATAGAATCTGAATATATGAATAAAATTACATTCATAACTCAATTTTGCAAAAAATGTTATTTCAAGCCTTTAGCTTTAATGTAAAGATATTATAAATTTAAACACCCAATGACCTTACAATATATAATTAAATTAAATAAAAAACCGGTCTCTTTATTACTAATTTTACCTTAAATGTTAAGACAAAAAGAAACTGACTGCACCGCATATTACGAGTTATCGTTTAGTAAAATAAATGTACTCACTCGTGTACTCGGTAAGTTGCAACAAAACGTTTATACGGAATATAGGAGTAAAAAAATAATAAAATGGAAACCTTATTTAAACGAGATAACCAATTTAAACACAAAACAAAAAACAACCAAACAAGTATTATTATTAAGTTCGCGAGTACAAATCAAAATTTGATATTAATAACATATCTTTAACTTCTTTTAAAAGTGAAATTTCCAAAAATAATTCAAGTTATGATGTTGCGCCTTGAATCCGCAGCCTATATTATGCAGGTTATGTGCAGTTCTGTATGTAGGCACATAATAAATGTACACTGTATGGTCAACTATAGTTGTATTATATATTATAATGTGCAACTGTGTGACCAATATTCAAAAGTAGATATGTTTTGAATAATATGTATTACATTTACAATTTACATTTCTTGTAATATTTTAAGTTTTGTATGATTAGTTATTTTATGTTATGTATAATTTTTATGTGACAACATTTACAATAACAATATTATGTGGAAGCTTCTAATAGGACTTTATGATATGTATTTATGGTATAATTGATTCTTATAAATGTATAAATGTCTGTTGGCTTTCCAATGAAATAAAATAAAATAAATAAAATAAAATCCGTGATAATAGCGAGGGTCAGCGCAGATTCCCTTCAGTTCTCTTCTCAAAATTGTTTTCCCACTCTTTTGCAACAAATTTAAATATGAACAACTCCCCAGGGAGAAAATCCAGACAGTCTGCAAGCATTTGGACATACTCAAAATATTGTTGAATTAACAACCTGGTTTTTACCAGTTTTGTATACTTCTTCTTTTGAAGAAGTATACAAAATTGAAAAGTTGTTTTCAGGCGATGCCTAGTAGGTGAATTGGTTCAGCCGGATGAATCTTACCCACATAATAAAGGTTTCAGCTCTTTTACTTCACAAAAGTCAACAGATGGAAGAGTTGAGGAAATGTGGATGTCCAAACATAGGCAGAATGGTGAATGTTACACAGTGTGTAAAGTGACTACTTAAACCAGCCAATGACAGGTCATAAGTCCTGTAAATGCCAAGACTCCTATATTCCCTTCTCAAAAATGTTTTCTCTCTCTGTTGCAACAAATTTAAATTTCAAAACCGTTTTCCGTTTTTTTGCAATCGATGAAAATAGACTCAAATTCAATTCCAAGCAAACCCTTTTTTCTGTTTTAATAACAGATAAAACTTTAATATTAATACTTACCAATAAAAATAATATGAAAAAACAATAATATGAACACTATAGTTTTAATATTATGTTAATAAAATTTGTATAAAACCACTCATCGACTTATCTGTCTACCGGTTTCGAGACGTAACCCGTCTCTTCGTCAGGACAACAACACTACACCAACATGCAAATACCACTACACACCTTCACCATAGTAGATTTGCCAAAATACAAAACCGACATGCAGGTTAGACACATGCTTCACTACGCCACCACCGAGGGTTAATGACTTATGAAGCTAATATTTCAAAAGGATTAACAATCGGAAAAGGAGGAAAAAGGGAGGGGGAGGGTAGGGTGACCATTACAATGACATATCGAATAATGGACTATATTGGAAAGTTACTTGATTATTAATTAATGGGACATTATTTTTCAAAGCCTTCTTTATGTAAAAAAAATCTCCATATTATTTACTTTCAGTCCTTTATTATTTATGTGTAAAACTTGAACACCGGTATCTTTATTAAATTCATGATTTGAGTCTATAATGTGGTTGGCGAAATCTGAGAAGTTATTATTACTAAGACATCTCATGTGTTCTTTAACACGAGTATCGAAATTTCTTGACGTTCTTCCAATGTAGACTGAAGAACAAGAATTGCAATTTAATTGGTAGACACCCGAATTGCTAAATACATTATTTTTATCTTTATTATTTAGTAAAAATCTACCAGGCAGGTTTGATATTACAAGGTAAAAATTTTGATACATTAGCGGATACAGTATTTATATACAATATGGACGGGCATGACATACCGATATTTAGGGGGAATATTTTTCAGGTATTTTTATCGACAAATCCACTCTCCTACAATAACCTACCTCACCCCCCTTTAAATGGCCGCCATTTTATTTTTACGTTACGATTACGCTAGTGCATGTACAAAAATATCAATAACTGAGTACGTAAATATTGCAGAACAATAAATTTGGTGTTATTCGCACGATAACATATTGTTCTAGCGCCTATTAAACTAATTTTATTGATACTAACTGTCAAACATACCTAAAAACATTCAAACACCGAAAAAAGTATGCGAACAATTTATTTTTTTGTGCATTTCCGCACATCATTAAAAAACTAGTCGGTTAAGTGGCAATTTTTTTATGCTATTTCTACAGCTAGTTATGTTATCTACAAAATGAGATCAAATTTGCTATCCAAAGTTAATTATTATAAGTACGAATGTCGTATAATTAAACCCTTTTGCGAAAGCCGCCCCCGGATAGGGACGATCCCGGTAGAGGGCCGGACCCCACATTCCTAGAACACATTCCTAACATAACAAGCTGTAGAAATAGCATAAAAAAATTACCACTTAACCGACTAGTTTTTGAATGATGTGCGGAAATGCACAAAAAAATAAATTGTTCGCATACTTTTTTCGGTGTTTGAATGTTTTTAGGTATGTTTGACAGCTAGTATCAATAAAATTTGTTTAGTAGGCGCTAGAACAATATGTTATCGTGCGAATAACACCAAATTTATTGTTCTGCGATATTTACGTACTCAGTTATTGATATTTTTGTACTTAAACTAGCGTAATCGTAACGTAAAAATTAAAATGGTGGCCATTTAAAGGGGGGTGAGGTAGGGGAGTGGATTTGTCGATAAAAATACCTGAAAAATACTCCCCCTAAATATCGGTATGTCATGCCCGTCCATATTGTATAGAATTCGCCTCCATTTATTTTCATTATTTATATTGTTATCATTATTGTTAATGGGATATAAACATTGTTTAATAGACTTTTTCTTAAGTTTTCTATTTAAAATAGTATATACTAAATCTGTAGTGTATCCATTGTTTAAAGAAATTTGTTTTATTAGATTTAATTCATTATCAAAATTAAGTTTAGAAAGGGGAACATTTACTAAACGATGTAACATTGAATGGAATGCGGAATGTTAAGAGATAAAGGATGGTTGGATGAATTATCAATGACGATATCTGTGTAAGTTGGTTTTCGAAAGATGTTAAATTCAATACGATTGTTAACATTTGTCAATGTTAAATCTAGGAAATTGATTTGATTATCTTTTTGGATTTCTAAGGTGAATTTAATTTTGTCATCAAATGTATTTATAAAATTGAGGAATGAAGTTAACTGTCGTTCTGTTCCTGTCCATAAAAAAAAACCATCATCGACATATCTTTTCCATAAGAAAATATTTTTTGTTAAAATGTTATTTGAGCTGAATATTTTCTCCTGACGAAGAGACCGGTTACGTCTCGAAACCGGTAGACAGATAAGTCGGTGAGTGGTTTTATACAAATTTTATTTACATAATATTAAAATGTAGGACCACAAAGTTAATGCTTTGAATATTAATTATAACTATAGTTTTTTTTTCATAAATTGTCTAAGAAAGTCTGTTAACTTATTTATTTTTAATTATTGTAAACATTTTATTTTTTTGTTCACAAACAATAAACAATACATATCGACATTTGATAATGAGCACAATTTGTAATGTTTATATATTGTTCATCAATTATAATATATGTGGACGCAACATGTGCAAATATGTAGAAATAAAAATTTATAACTTTTATTTCAAATGAACAAACTTAATTAAATTATTTGAATATCACGAAGTTATCTACTTATCACAATAAATTATAGTAACAGGTTAATTCAATTTTACCCAACTAACATTAGGGACAATTTGAATGATTAAATTCTTATATTATTAACGAATTTAAGAAATTTATTATTTATTTAACTTCTGTTTAATATAGTACAATTGAACATATTGACAAACACAGGAGGTCTTATAAAGGGTTTTATTTAAAGGATAGATTTATTTGAGGTAAAACTCACCCGTTAAATAATAAAAAGGAAAATACTTTTCACAATTCAAATGTTTGATATCGAGTATACTGTGTGGCCGTTTCGTATAAACAGGTAAGTGAAATGAGCTCGAAGATATGAGTACTATGACTAGGCGGCGCGGCGGTTTTATGCGCACGCTTTGTGTGCGTGCTTTGATCCCGGTGTAATGCTAAACAAAAAACTGACCTTTGAAAACCAAAACAGTAATAAAGCTCATATAAAATAAAGTATAAAGAACATCGGTTTTGTTATCCGCGCTACTTGTCAAGTCTCACGTGTTGTATTTATTTTTATTTATTTAAAACCCCAAAAAAAATTACTCCCACGCATAGTGAATAGACTCCCGGACAAAATAAAAAATAGTGATAAAAATAAAAATAAAGTAAAATTTGTTTTAAAAAATCTTTTCCATAAATTCTAAAGTTAGTGAGTAAAAAAAAAGGGAAAACAAACAATTTAAAACAGTGTTAAAAAAAGTGTTTGTTTATAATTTTTCATATATTTCGGTATCAAAAAAGACTTGATTTACTTATTTAATTTTTTTAAACTTTTATTATATTGATACATTTAGGGTTCTTAATTTTTTTATGTAAAAAATATTATATTGTGTTACCAAAATATGTAAAGAGAGAAATCCCTGCCAAAAAATTGCTATTGCAGTTTGGCGGTAATCAAATAATTGTTCAAGAGAGTGCTTTTGTAAAAATTTTCCTTAAAAAAAATAAATTACATATTGCAAAAAAATAATAACGTAGGGGAGAGCGGGAAAATTGGAGCTTCTTTACAAAACAGTTACTAATGTACGAAACCAAATAAATTTTGTAATAAACTCGTTTATGTTTTTTTTTTGTTTTATTCCACTGATGGGAAAGTACAACAGCAAGCTTCTAAATGTATTTACTTTTAAGGGGATTATGACGTCAGCAACAATCTGGTTGGACTTTTATTAACAACAACGATATATCGTTGTTTAGCAGTCTAAGGGTTAAAGTAAAATCTGATAAAATTGGAGCCAAATATTACAATTTTGCTATCAATGTATCAGGCTCATCTGTTTCATTAAATTTATCAATTTTTTGTGTAACAATGCAACTTGTTTCTAATTTTGTGTCGTTTTAATCAATAAATATTCGTGTATAAAACTTGTCATTTTAAAATTTTCTACTGTACAGTAAACCCTACAAAAGTGAGTAGTATTACGTCAGCTTTAAAAACACATTTAAAGTAGAATTAAAAATAATAAAAAAACATTGTGAAAGCAGCGGGTCTACGCAAAACAGAAAAAGTCGACAAGAAGTCTACGAGAAAAAAAAGTTTGGGGACCTCTGCTCTAGACGTCTAGACTAAGGATATGACGTTTATCACAATTCTGTAATATAATACCTCAAGTGCGCATTACAAAGTGTTTATGTAAAGAAATAAATTTAATTTTACGTTTTTTCATTTGTAATTTCAGCAAAACAATTTACTTTGTTATCACATGCTACGGATTTATTCAAATGATTCAGAGAACAAGTGGGTTTTAATTTTTTTTCGAAACATAATTTCACTCTCATAGTTTCGCACTTTTGCTGGGAGACCATTCCATGGCGTAGGGCTTGCGACGTTGTGCGTTCGCCGAATTTAATAAGCTGTTTGCGTAGAGGTATAATAACTTTATTTCTCGACGTAGATGTAGCTGATCTAAGCGTAAAACGTCTGTCAGCTAGTTTATCTGGAATGCATAGTTTCCTAAGATATTCTGAAGCAGAGTTGTGCAGTGATACATTGTAAAGGGTCAGTGTTTATAAGAGGTTGAAATAAATTAGTTGGTCCCAGTTGGGCGACATTATAGAGGTAGGTTATCACAAACCAATAAGCAAATTTTTAAGATTTAGAAGAATAATGCAGATTACCAAATAAAGTACCTACAAACAACTTACCTTTCACCAGTTTCGCTCAATCGGCAAGAATATGAGAATTCTCCACAAGAATAAGATTATGTTGTATAAATTTAACTTTATGAACGGAATCAAAAACGTTATATATAAAATACCTTACTGTAAAATGGAACAAATATGACTTAAAGATCTGGATTCTATGAAATAAACAACTAGTTAGTGAAATACAAAACTTTAATAAAAGAAGCAATTATCTACAAATGTGACAAGATTAGTTAATATAAAAAATCAGAATTCTGCCTAGCTGATATGAAAAAATGATTGACAATAAATTTATCTAAGAAGTAAATATTCGTAACAATAATAATGACAACTGAAATAGATTCTTGATTGTTTTCTTCTCGCTGTAATATGAAATAATGTTGATTTTACAAAATAAAATCCGCAGATAGAATTCGATATGCGACGTCTTCGGTTGATATATTTGCATTCATGATTGCCTCAGTCGACGATTTCCCAGAAGATTGTTTGTCGACATTTTAATTCAGTAAATGATCGTCTGCTTCCTTGCATTTGTTAACTCGTGTCTCGTGATCTTGAAGAAAACTTTAAAATCTGACACCGACTTTTCCAGGTATTTACTACAGTATTATGAGTGGACCAAACAGAGGAGGCGAGTTCAAGATAACTGCGAACGTCAGTATAGTTAATTAGTTTCATGCTACCAACATTGCGTAGATTGATGTACAGCACTATTAAGTGTGTTGTCCAGGTGTTTATTTAAATCTACGTTTATGTAAAAAGTTTTATTTGTAATATTCTTGAACTAATGCGCCTGCTTCCACTTTCTATTTAGTTTTATCCCAACTCAACACAGGGCTCTTGGCCTCATAGAGTTAGGGGTAGGGGAGCGCGGGGTAATGAGAGTGGGCGGGTAATCGGAGCGATGGCGATTGTACGGAACCTATGCACATTTGGGTGACTATTCCCTATGCACATTATCTGTATTCAAATATAACTACGAGTACATGAATATTCCAAGAAGGTTATGTAAATATACCACAACACCCAGACCGTTATTTCTTGAACTTTTGTCTTACAACTGGCGGAAATCGAACCAGCGACCCCTTATTAATTGGCCGTCTAGTTAGTTATATCTTTTAGTTTTGTTTTTTTGCCTTATTATTATATTTCAAGGAAAAGATACAAATAGTTCATTTATAACCTTAGCATGTAATATAATATAAAAACTTCACTAGTCCATTAGAGTTAAGTCGAAAATTTTATAAATTGAGAATTCCATATACCAACATTTCGTTCTAACTATGCGCAGAATTTTACGTATTTTTTATGATATTGATATTGAAATAGTATTTCCCTGGAACACTTAATTGGCGTTATTGTATGCTTTCATATAATGTTGTATATATTTAGTAATGCGGTTCTTTTAGCTTATAAACAAAATAATAAGGGAAGGGTGTACAAAATGACATAGGCGGGTAAAATGACATAGTAATCATATCTCAGAAACCAAACTCTTGGTCATGTCTGAACCTGCATAAGAATGAGCACTGGTACGACACATAAATATTTAGGACGCTTATGGCGACCGCCCGATAAGGACGTGTTGCGGGTTACTTACTACAATCGGGTTGTGGTCCCGTGGTTAGTGTCTCGGACTCACAGACCAAAGGTCCGTGGTTCGAATCCCACTCTACCCCAACTTGATTCCATTTTCTAATAGTGAGTTATTTACAACTCGTTAAAAATGGCCATAAAAATTTAATATTTGGGTAAATCATAAGAACGCAAATATTTCTTTTTTTTAAAAAAAAAAAAAAACTTTGTGAATTAAAACAATATTTTTGTTGCGCTGACACCGAAGGTATTATTATTATTTTATTTGTATTATTCTACAACACAAACTGAAAGGATTTGTTGTGTCATTGTTAATCTTCATGTAAAACTATAATTTTGTCAAAATTTACTGAGTGCAATGTGATATTTTTTAATGTTTCTAAAAACTCACGTAGCGGGGCAAAACGACATGTGTACCGGTAGGGTAAAATGACATACTACGTCATTGTTCCCCACTTAATACTTTGATTTCTTTGGAAGAATAATAATGTTTCGCAATTATGTGCGTAAAACATGACATTTGAATACAACTCCAAATATATCAAAGGCTGAAGCTAAAGGTTCCAAAAAATATATCCTGAAAAAATGTAAACAAGGTATATGTAAAAAAAATATTATTGATTCAGACACTGAAGACCTTCTACTTACAGACGATGAAGATGACTGCTCATGCATTTATTGTAATGAGTTATATACGAGATCAAAGCCAGGTGAAACATGGTTAAAATTCATAAAGTGTGGAAACTGGGTTCATGCAGAATGTGCTGGTTTAAAAAAAAAAACCAAGATTTTTGTTTGTGAAGTGTGCATTTAATATTTTAATTCTTCAATATTCACAAAAAAAACTTATCAATTCTGTCATCCCATCTAAGTATATATCGTATGTTATTATGTACACCCGGTGGGGCAAAACGGTTTTTTGCAGTATGTTTTTATTTTTGTATTTTTATTTGATAGATTTGTATTTTTTCCTACAACAACAGTGCTTAGATATTAAAAAATAGTGTACATTTTGAACCAAAGAGATTTACCAATGATTTTTTTTTTCATTTTACAAAAAATCTATGTCATTTTGTACACCCTTCCCCTATATAGTAAAACACTTCCCACTCAATAGTCCCAGCAACCTTGCCCGGGTGCTCGTTTTAACGCCACAGGAAAATTGATGGTATTTTTATAAATTTAATCGCTACAATTTTGAACAACTATTTAACTCAGACGCCCATAATAAAAGTCACCAAAAAATTAATTCTATAACCATGCATTTCTTCTTGTATGAGGAGAAGGAGGTTATGATGGATTGTCATAAGGATGTTACCAGACTAGTCTGGAATCCAGATTTTGATAATTTATTAGCTCTTTAGTTGAGAAATAGGAGACCATCAGGGGCGTCCCATAATATGGATACTTATATTTGCGGAATTCCTAGTTTCTGTTTCATGAATATTACGTATATACGAAAAAAATATTTACGAAGAGTCCCGCCAGATACTCATTCAAGAGTTACAGCAATTAGCAGGTAATTATTTATTTGAGTTGTAAGCCTGATTTTAACCCAAAAGACGTGGAGCGTTCCGGACGACCAGTGGATTACAACGAGGACTGTTCAAACCATATTATTCACGAAGATATCCTTCAAGTCACATGTCTGTATACCACTATTTTTAACCATTCTACCGTCTTTTAAATACAAAAACCATCGACAAGCTGTCCTTTAATTCATGGCATCTTGACCGTGTACTGCGCAAATATCGCGAGCAGCTTTATTCTTCTTTTTAATTTCTCATGGCCCAAATTTAACCAAATGAACCTAGATGACACGTGGTTCCAGCAGAACGGTGCTACGTGCCACACAGCGGACGCCACGATTGACATTTTGCATGAACGATTGGTGGGTAAGGTTATCTCTCGCAGGGGTGATCTGAATTGGCCACCAAGGTCATGCGATTTGACCCCGCTAGACTTTCTCTTGTTGGGTTTTTTGAAGTCACAGGTCTATGCAAATAAACCACAATCGACCGATGCCCTAAATGTGAACATAACACAGGCTATCGCTCAAATTCAAAAAGTCATATTTCATACACATGGGCCTTTCAAATAAAAAAAGCATTTTGTTTATACCTCACACATAACTTGTTTTATTTCATTTCAACATCTACCCACCCTTATTGACAAACCCTTTACATTATGTTACGCAAAAATTTAGTTTTTTTTCCGATTTTAAACAGTTTTTGGTCCTTAATAAGAATATCAATGTTTTTCGAAATGCAAAATTCTGGTTTTTTGCTGATGACAACAAGGTACTTAAACTGATTGAATCTCCCAATGATTGTCTTCTTTTTCAACATGATATTAATTGTTTTAATGAATGGTGCGACATAAATTGTCTTCAACTTAACATTGACAAATGTAAAATAATATCTTTTTCGCGACGAAAAAAACCTATACAATTCAACTACAAACTAAAAAATACTTTTCTTTCAATGGTTTCGTCAATAAAGGATCTTGGCATTACTTTAGATAGTAAACTCTCCTATCGTGAACACATTGATAATATTGTAAACGAATCTCTCAAACTTCTCGGTTTTATCAATAGAGTGACGACGGACTTCAAAAATATTAATACCATCAAAACTCTTTATTGCTCAGTAGTTTGACCCCATCTAGAATACGCTTCTCCTATTTGGTCTCCATTCTACAGGACTCATATTTACCATATCGAGTCTGTCCAACACCGTTTTCTAAGAAAAGTGGCATGGTTGCTCGGATTACAAAGGGGTAATTATTCTTATTTTGAAATAGAGCAATCTCTTAATCTGTCTTCATTGGAGAGACGTAGAACTGAGATGGACCTTATATGCATTTTCAAAATACTTAATGCTTTAAGTGATGTCCCATCTCTGTTGCAATCAATTTCTTTTCATGTTCCCAACCGTGTCAACAGAAGTCAAAATCTGCTATTTATAAAATCTTCTAAGTGCAACTTTGGTTTTTATGCCCCAATTCCAGAATGTGTAGATTAGTCAATTTATCACACGACTTGGAATTTTTTGGGATAGATCTTCCGGCTTTTCGTAGATCTCTTCGCGACTAAACAGTGTGGGATGAAGTTGGATTGGCATGGTTTAGCTCAAAGTTTTAGGTCTTTCGTTTTTTTAAATATATTGTATACAATTATTGTTTTGCCCTTGTTTGTCTTTGCTAAATAGTTTTATGTTCTTTTTGTTCAGTTTCTTGCATTTATGTTTCTTCATGTAACTGTTGTCATTGGCTTAGGCCGTAAATATAATAAATAAAATACAATAAAATAAAATGAGATAAATGTATTTACTATTTCGTTAGGTTCTTACCAGTATTCACCTATTGACATCTCTCAAACATTTGTTGCACTTATGAGTACACTTTAAATTCAGGGACTTAAAATATATCCTTGAGTTAACAAATGCATAAATATTATATCATTGCGAGAAAGTCACATTTGTGTGCAATGCCAAAAGGTGCCTGTCCCAACTCCAAGCGAGATGTTTGTCCTGTGTTGATTTACAACGCACGTATTATGAGAACAAATAAACAACCTTTACGATTATTTACTTATTGATTTAATTTTATTTGGGATTTTTAATGGAAAATACAACTTAAAAATCAATAATTCATCGGAAAGAAAAAATACTAAAACCACCTCAATTTTTTTTTCTTTCAGCACTGTTCCTCCTTTTGCTATTAATAAGGTTTTTGTTTATTTTGTATATTATGCCTATTTTTTAACATAATATTAAATGATTATAATAACTACTGTTTTTTTTGTTAGACTATGAAATTGCGAGTGGCAACAAGTCCATCATTTAACCACATCTATCTTTGTTTTCTTAAAGTAGCACAATGTATCATATTATGGTTCATAAATATAAATTATTATTATTATTATCATGAGAGCATCTAGATAAGTTTACAATTTTATTTCCGTAGTCAATAAATAAGAATCAAGTGGAAAAAGTCACAGAGATTCGAGATTTTGTCGTCATATTTCGTTGTGTTAATATGGGAATAAATATATAATATCGATGCTGTCTTCATTATTATCCATATACGTATATATGTATATCATCTTTGAATAAACTTAATAGTGGTGCAATTTTTTGTAAATATATATTTTAACTATTGCCAATTGAAGCATAAAATTGTTCATTATTATGTTTATTGAATTACATATTCTACCGCATAGATATGCTACTATTATTACTTTATTGTATAATTTTGTAATTTTTTTTTACTATCAATTAATTGCCGAATTGAATTATGAAATAACTATAAATTATAAATAACATATTGCCATGTACTATTAAATAACTTTTCTGCATGACTTGTATAAATTTCAATAATTTGTATTTTTTAAATTATTATTTTGTATATTGTTTTGATTATTTTGTATATTGTTCAATATGTTTATATATGTTTTTGATTTAGGTATAAAAGAGTCCCGACTTAACACAAACTTTTCCAACAAGTCGGGACATAAAAAAATTATAATTGTGTGATAAAAAAGTGTATTTTGTGCATTAAATAAAATAAATAAAGAAATAGTAAAATAAAAAAAATATATATAATAAATAAAATAAAAAAGTCGTATAAACTTTCCATTGCTAACAAAGCCAACGGAGGACAAAAAATACATAATTCTGTTAAAAATGAACTCAACCCTGCAGATACTCAGAACAAGGATCGAGGAGGGTAACAATCCGAAAGTCGAAAGTTCGTAAAAATTAGGATAATTTATGTACATAGGTAAATAAATAAGATTATTTTGAGGAAAATAATTTTAAAACAGTGATTGTTATGTTGAATTTACTTTTTGTTTACAAGTTATATGAAAGGTTTTCCGCGGAAAAAATCTTTAACAAAATACTTTATCAAATTAATAGTAAAGCCGATTAACGTATTGCATACGTAATTAAACCATTTTTTTTAAATTTTCATGTTATTTAAACGCGTTTTTGTTTTATGTGCTTTTAATTGAAATATTAAGTAGTATTGTATTTTTTGTACCAAAAATTAATGCAAATTTATTATATTACTACCAACAAAATGGACTAAGCTGTAGAGACGCTGGTTTATGTAGCGTTTATTTTTGCGAAATAGCAGCTCTAAAACTAACCGTTCAAATAATCAGCACCTTATAATTCAAGTTAGTAACATAATTTATTTTTTTAATTATCGATTAAATCATAATTTCGAATTATTTGTTATTTCTTTTACCCAATTTAGTCATGTGTTTATGTTTAAAATGACAATTAAATCATTAAGAAATAGTGTAAATAATATTATTACTTAAATAGGCATTCACTTTGTGAAACTTACGAAGTAACTAAACTTTGTTAACATTGATATAGACCGAAAGTACCGCTGTGCCAAATCCGTCAGTTCGATCATTTCTTGTATAAAAATAATTATTCTGTAAACGCATCTTTCTTAAAATGTACCGTTATATTTATTTTTTTAGTAAGTAACAAGGACCCGAAATGCGCCTTTCGCAAGGGTCGTTGAAGCTGAGTAATAAATGTCCGTCCGCTAAGGCAATCGAGAGCCTATTGTTCTTACCGAGAAGGTACCTCCAAGAACCGGCCACATGTAAGTATTTGTGAAGCTCAGGACAATTCAAAAAACGCGAGTAATAATGAGTTTAAAATAATATTTGTATTTTAAAATCCATTACATTCAATTCACTTTATTTACATCATAAACACATTTATATATTCATTTTATTTATGACAAATATAACGGCAACTATCACGCCGACTCTCCGTAAGAGTAGGCAGAGAGGATGGAACGCCACGTCACTCTATCTCGGCATATACATTCCGCTTCCTCTACCTTCATACATCTTCTCGTGCACGCGCGCCGATTATTCCGATCATTAATATAAGTTAATTATAACACTAGGTTAAGTTTATTAGAATAAGTTAGATTTTAAGAATATAAGTGGATATGGAAAAGAAGGAATTTAGCGGGAAAGGAAGACCGCCCCAACCGAAGCGTGCGCCCGCCAATCAGAGCGACGAAACCAACCCAGACGGACGGACGCCTAAAATATGATAAGAACCGTGAGACCCGCTTCCCGAATTTTTTTCGTCCGACTCTCTTCTCCGGACCCGCTAGCCCAACTCTCTTAACCGAACTGTCTCTCCGGACTCTCTTCTCCTGCATCAGTTGTCTTCGAGGGTCACGGGCGGGTGCCTTGCCATTCCCGCGGCCCAGTCCGCAGCCCAGGAGAGAAGCCACCGCGCTGGCTATCCAGCCCCAACGCTGCCGCCTACGACGCAACCCACGCGCTCACGTCGCCGCACCACGCCGCCGCCCACATCGCGCCCTGTGCCCACGCCGCACGCCACGGACCCACGCCGCCTTCACGCCGCCTTCACGCCGCACCAGGGCGTAAGGTTAATTTTAAGTTTAAGTTTAAGTTTAAGTTTATTGTTTAAGTAGGTTAAGGCTAATTCCAAGTCAGGTTAGTTATGGCTTTGTTTATAATTTATTTAAAATACATTTAATATCCATAACTTAGTTTTATTCCTCTCTTACCCCTCCACATTGACATAATTATACTGAATGCAAGCTAAACTAATTGGTATTCTAACATATTATAACAGAGATGAAGAACATTGAAGAAAAGGTAATATAGAGGTCTAGGCATCTACAGGGCTTATGACCTGTCAATGACTGGATTAAGTGGCCACTTTACACACTGTGTAACATTCAGTCCTTGTCTACAAACATTTGGACAAACTCAAAATATTGTTAATTGTTATTCTGTACGAATAACTGGCGTCCGACAAAAACCAACCATCTCTCACTCTCTTCATTAATATATATTTTTTTAATTCTAATTTTATTACTTATTTTTTTAAAAAATTATATATTTAATTTTAACCTACTTTTTCGAGGTTGTCAACTTTTATTGAGAATTTAAAAACTTTTATTAAGTTTATTAGCACTAAAATTATGAAAAAAAAAATTGTTATTAGAGTTGCACAATTTAATTAATTTACAACAATACTCCTACAAATAAATACTTGTCCCAATAGGCAAAATTAGCTGTTCACAACGGAGTCCTGGTTCCGACCCTGATGTATGGGAGCGAAGTATGGACTTGAAAAACAGGGATGAAAGTAGCAGGAATGCTGTCGAAATGCGATCTCTCAGGCGAATGTGTGGTAAAACTATGTACGATAGATGCGCAAATGTTGAGATCCGATTCCGAGACAAGCAGTATCGACAAAATCAAGAAAAGAGCTCTGCGCTGGTTTGGGCATGTAGAACGAATGGACAGCAAAAGAACGGCTAACTATATTTACAGTGCAAATGTTGATGGTGGCAGAAATAGAGGAAGACCGAGAAAGACATGACATGAACAAATCTAACAAATACTTGAAGATGGACATGCCAAAAGCCGGAATAATCGGCGCGCGTGCATGATAAGATGTATGAATGTATCTGCATGCAAAGATAGAGTGATGTGGCGTTCTATTCTCTCTGTCTACCCTTACGGAATAGGCGTGATGGTTTGTTGTAGTTGTTTGTTGTTGTTGTTGTTGTTGTCTCCTACAGTTTCAGGAGGGCACTCCTCCCATCGACGTGTGATTAAAACTAATACAGTACATACATAATATTGTTCACGAGTCATCATAGAATCTATACAAAAAACAAACAAATTAATCAGTGATGGAACCTGAAGTAGGGTGGTTATTCCACGTATCTAAGGTGTTAGCATGAAACGAGTGGAGGCGTATAAAAAAAAAAAAAAAAGGTGTTAGCATATATATGGATAGTTGTCTAATGTACAGATACGGAAACATGACCAATAGAGTTTTTTGTATTTTTTTGGACATCAATGTGAAAGAGGTCTAAAAAGTTGCATTTTGAGTCACATTAAACGTAAAAGTTATTAAAAAAAATATTCCATACTACTTTTGGCCTTCAACCGAGGTTTGAAATTTAAAACTCTGAATATTTTGTTAATTAACTATACTGATAAAATTATTATTTTGTTAGTAAAGATATAACTACATCAAATTACAAATTCGAACACGTTTTAAAACTACCGAAATACAAAAAGTTTACACTCCGTGGAACTGATTCCGTTGAGCGACTGGCTAATATTGATGAAAACAATGCCTCATTAAATTAATGCTACCCATTTATTACAAAACAAAATGCAACTCACGCCCTTAGATACTTATTTAGTAAAATTTACTGCACACTATAAAATTTAATTGGACTGATTTTCTTTTTCTTTTTGGTTGAAAATGGACTTTTTCGAAAACTTCAAGCTCTGGTTGAGGGCCAAAAGTAGTATAAAATATTTTTGTGATATTTTTTGCATTTCAATTATCCAAAATCCAAAAGGCAACTTTTTAGACCCCTTTCATTTCAAAATTTGGAAAAAAAAATTATCGGCTCACCCTAATGATCAATGAGGGAAAGAATGTTACGTGGGATTTAGTTCTTAAAATCTAGCACAAAAGAAGATGTTACAATAATTAAAACTAAGATTTGGTATGTGGTAAGACACCCAAAAGTGCAAGTGGGTGTTAACAGACGCGAGTCCATGTCTACGGGGGCGGCTAGTGGAATGAAGGAGGGCCAGTATAACACTGCAAGGGGAACATTGTCAATATTTATGGAATGAATAAATAAAGGCAAGGGGGATTAAATGTGTGATTAATAATTAAATCGTTCTGAGAATTAAAATGTTTTTGAACTTCCATTATATTGAGATTATTCAAATATATATTTATTTTTTTTAATAACAAATAAAAATACAATATTACAAGTAAATACAATTTTTTACATGAGTCAAATACATATATTTACATTAACGTTTCCCATTACCTAAAAGAAATAAACAATTCTTGTGTGCATAATGAGGAGTGACGTCTTACAATAGATTATTTTATTTTAATCGAAAATATTTTTAGAATAACATAAATAAATTACAAAAAGATATTAACGATGTTTTCAATCAGCGTTACATAAAGAAGAAGTATAGATGTAATTTTTTACTTCTTTCTTAAATATATTGTATTCCTGGCTGTACTTTTTATTATCTTTGTTCATTTCATTACAGAAAAATATTCCTCTGTAAGTATAATGATGTTGTGCAGTAGTTGTTTTTAATTTAAGAATTAAGATATTACCACCTGTTCTAGGTCGCGCACTTACTTTTTGAGACCTAGAAATACTACTATTTATTTTATCTTTATGTATTTGAAGCCAACAATTCTTTTTATATGACAATTTTATATCTAAAACCTTAAATTTTTTAAATAATTAAACAATGGGAAAAGTAGAGGGTTTTTTTAAAAATAACTTTTATAATTAATTTTTGTATTTTTTCAACGGGTAAAATATTTGTTTCAAAAGCACCACCCCATCCGATTATTCCGTACTGTAATATGGATTGAGCGAATGCAAAGTAAATTGATTTTAGTTTTTCGATGGTTAATATATTTCTATCTAATAAATACATATATATATAAGTTTTCTCATTCTCTTTACAATTTTATTTATTTGCTCCTTCCATTTTATTACTGCCGTTGTTATTTCCTTGGTGAGTTTTAGGGTGTGACTAAGGAATGAGTGGTGTTTAGAACTTTTATGTGTAGATTTCAAGACATATATAATTTTTGTATTTGGCCTACTCGAATATTCAGATAATGTCTCATCGCATACGCACGTGGGTATTTTTTGTATAATATGATTAATACTAACATATTCCTTATACTTGTATTTAAATTTGGAAGTTGTAAAGATGTACTTTTATGAAATTATTATTTTAAGACTGTTGTTGAAGGAAAAAGAAAACACTTGAATATTTAGATTCGCTGAAGTAATATTTTAAATATTTTAAACACCCACTTATTTCATGTTTTGGAATTATGTCGTTTGTTTGGGCGACTTTTATTTTAACAGGCGCGTCTTGGCGCCGGCCATTTGCTTTATAATAAAACAAATTGTTCTTCTATATAAAAGTAGAACGTATTGAAATTAGAGTCAGAATAAAGAGACAATTGTCGACAGCGAAATTGTGTCGACAACGACGACTTTCAAGTCGAAATTTTTGAGATAAATATAAACAAATTTAATCATAAGTGTTTTTCTACATTTCGATTAACAAGATTGCCAGGCTCCAGTACCATTAAGACGATACAAATGGTTTCTATATAATATTATATTATGATTCGCGAATTCCGAGAAATTATTATTCGTCAGGCAACGGCCGCGTCTGTTAACACCGTATTAACACCTGTTAACAAGTGGATGTCTTCCTACATACCAAATCCTAGTTTTAATTATTGTAACATCCACTTATGTGCTTGATTTTAAGAACTCACTTGCACTTAACGTGATTTCCCTCATTAATCATGTTTCCATATCTGTACTTTAGACAACTATCCATTATCCACATATATACGCCAACACCTTAGATAAGTGGAATAACCACCCTAATTCATGCACCTTAATTTGCATTATATTTTTTTATTTACAATTTTTTTTTTACATTTGGTACATTTTTTATTATCTTTATTTATATAATTAGTCTGCACGTGTGATATCACTGAACTTCTCCTAAGCGGCTTAACCGATTTACGTGCGGTTTTCGGCGAAATGTAGATTTTTGCGCTGCGTGTGTTCGTAGATATTAAAATTTTCAATCGAATCTGTGAAAAAAAAGTTTGAAGTATAGATCTTTTTTTCATCGACCTATTCGACGAAAATGCAAATACGAAAAAATGGAAGGATGTTGTTTTTTTGTGTTTAAAAAAAGTTTGTTTTTGAATATTTACAAAAAACATTAGCTTTTTATGGATCCCAATCAGATTTTTTCCTAACATTTCTTATAATTTCTTCCTATTTATTTATTTTTACTGGATTTTTTGGAACACTAAAATTATTAACTGACATTAAATACATTTTTGAAAATCGCATTAATGAATGAAGTGCTTCCCTGTTGGTGAGAAGAGCCAAGTTTGACATTTGCAAAAAGAATTCTACAATTAAAAATAAATTATTTTATGTTTTGGAATTCAACCATAAACAAGTACCTAGGTACCTTCTAAAATTCAATATTTGAATATGAATAATTTTTAGTTTTGGAATTTAATCATAACCAAGTACCTAGATACCTACTTATCAATGGCAAGCCAACGTTCGAGTAGGACAACGTCTGTCGGGTCTGCTAGTATTATTTATATAACTTTACAACTTTACATGAAGATAAAAAAAAATCCACATAGGCATAGCCTGTGCGTGGGGGTATACTAGATCTAGAATACGTAAATCTATGGTAAAGATGCATAACATACAAAAAATAAACACTTAAGTAAAAACTGAATGTTACATTGAGGTTGTTTTTTTAAAAAAATTAGAAATTATTTTTAAAAAACACCATCATACAAAACAAATCCTTATTTTTTTAAATATTCCATCACGGACACAGCATGTCCATTTTTGTTACAAGAAGGTGATATGACACATTCTTCGCTTCAGGTCTTGGGATTATTAAATATTCTAGTTCACTTAAAAATAAATATTTCATGCCAACCATAGTGAATCGAACCCGAGACCTTTTGAATTGTAGACATTTTAGACAACGGGGGGGATAATTAATGATAGACTTAGCGTTTGATAAAAGTACCTATTAAAATTAATGATTGAAAATTAATATTGACGTGGTATTTTTTTGATCAAAACTATTTTTTATTTTTGACTAGAAATTTGAAAAGTATTATGTGTATTTAGATGTAAATTTAAAAAAATCTCTTACCGATCTTTTGGAGTAATTAGTTTATCCTGCATTAAATAAATAAATAAAACAACTAATTTGTAAACATATTTTACACACGCAAAGAAACCGATTTATGTATATTTCAGGTATATCTGTGAAAATCTGTCATTGGTTTTGTTCTCTGTATATGTTATAGAGAAGATCAGGGCTGATATTATGAACACATTTTAAGCGCGGCATAGCGAGTATTTACGCACTAAATACGCGCTATACCGCGCTATTAATGCGTAAAACCTGCCTTGAGCGGCACCACTTAACGGGGGTTTTCTAAGTATCGACTTTCTCTTTTGATTTCTACTTCACAGCTTTTGTCTTAAGTAATGAGTTCATCTTAATAAACAAACTCATTGACTTATTATATATATTATAGAGTTATTCCTTTTCATGGCCCCAAATCAGTTGACGAAAGAACTTTCGTGTTACTTTGATTTACTTCTAGCACTTGAATTTGATCTGTTTGTATTCGAAGGAGTTCAGTCATTTTACCCAACCATAGTCATTTGCATCTTATCATCTGCGAATCTGATATTCGGTGATAACAGGTACATAACATTAATATTTTATTCTAACTGCGTCGCATTGAAATTGACATACATATATGCCAATAAATTAATTATAAGGTCGGTAAGCAGGAGGAACAAAAGCTCATCTATCAAAATTTACAGAATTACGGGCATATTTGCTCATTCGGTCAGATAAAGAAATGCGCTATTGTTCCGCAATCGAAACAAGGTTGTTAATTGCATTCCAATTTATTGAAAAAGAGAAACAACTTTTGACAATGTTTTCGTTTTTTGCCCAGACTAAGAGCGGAGGCCCCTTTTCACAACAAATTTAAAAAAATATTGGCGGTTACTTCAGTTATTTGCATTAAAAGAGATAATATCTAGGTTATGACTATATTAAGATTACCAAACATTGCTTCGCTACCCCAACGAGGCAAAAGTAACAGTCGTCCAGATTTTAAGATAATTAATAGTAATATCCCAGCTAGCAGTGAAACTTGGTACAAACTTGATTTATGATTGATGGAAGGTTGAAAAGGAAAATTTGACGTGACAAGTTTTTATCAAAAGCTGCTGGAATATTGTTATGACAAATTTGAAGAGACAAGTTTTGACAAAACTTGCTGGAATCTTGTTATGTCAAGAATGGTATTTCAGAATCCAAAAGTCACATAGTGATGATCAACACATCACCATATACATAAAAATATGGAGAGAATTCATTTTTTTAATTTTATTAATATAAACTGTTATATTTAATACCAGGACTTTTCTACAAGACCGATTTTTTTTTGGCACCATAACAGGCCGTGAGGCCTAATTACAGTGAATTACAGCACGGTACGCCCAGCCTTAAGAAAATCACATTTAATTTTTGAGTTCTCACCAGGAATCGAACCCAGAACCTTCCATGTGTGAGCCAAATGTCTTAACCACTACACCACGGAGGCCGCCAAATTAAATTAGTGCACGACAAATATAAAAAAAAATGGTTAATTCCAAACAACATTCAGATTGGCAATACTATCAAAGTCATAGAAAAATGATATATTTCACCGTTTTTGTCTGTGGGTTTCATGTCATTTTTAATTACGCATTTATCATTAGACGTTTTTCCGGCGATTTTAAAACTTTTAATAGTGTCGAAGTGTTAATACTCAGTTCAAAGGATAAATTATAGATACCACTGAGGAAAAAACATTAAAAATAAGTTTTTGTTGCACTGTCACTCGACAAAACCGCCTTGTCAAGAGTTCTTTAAAAGTAAGTATGATATTAATGTCTCATTCACTGCACAGTGCTAACAATAGTTTAAACTGATTAATTATTAAAAATCACAAACATTATACTATTATTGAATTGAATTGATTGAATTATGTTTTATTTACAGAACAAAAAGGCTGTTGATAATATATCGATATAACAAACCAATACTTTAACCCCAGAGGCTCTTATACTTAACAAAAGTTAACAGATGGAAGAGTTGAGGAAATGCAGATGTTTAAACATAGGCAGAACGCTTAATGTTACACAGTTTGTAAAGTGGCCACTTCAACCAGCCAATGACAGTACATAAGCCCAGTAAATACCTAGACTTTCATATGTCCTTCCCAAAATGTTTTCCCTTTGTTGCAACAAATTTTGATTTGAATATCGGATACTTTTTACCATGAGAAATCCCGTTAGTCGAAAACCTAGTAAGTCATAAAACAGTTTTATTTATTTGTTTCAGAGTTGAGAGACAAAAGAATGCACCGGACTCTGATCTCCAGTCAATTGACCTGAATTATTTGTCATCCCATCATCTGACTTTCTTGGCAAAAATAGCCCGTAATTTTTATTATTTATTCAAAATAAATATACTGAGTAAAAATAACAAGATATTTTATTTAATAATAATATTTTTAAGAAGCTTCGTGTTTTTTGTTTTTTCTTGTTTTTTTTCTCTATTTTTTTGTTTTTTGTTTATTTTTTGCTAAATAAATCCAAACACCATGCAAGTTTGTTGGATGGTAACTAGGAAGTTTGCTTTAAACTTTCCTCAAGTTTACAGAGTTGCAATCTCAAACTTGGGTCAAGCTTGAACTCTTGATACTTCAAATTTGATACAAGCTTGAGGCAAGTTTAAATTGCTATCTGGGATGTATTTTAATACGTTTTTTTTTGTAAAAAATAGCTTTACATAAAGTAATAATAAATAAACTTTCATTCCATAGGTAGTAGGGTATTTTTTAATTACCGAAATTCTGGACACAGGGCGATTAATTTGAATTTACAAAAAAAAGTATGTTAATCTAACCCCACCTGACCTTACTTCTTTATCACTTAATACTATGGGGAACATGAAATAAAAATGACATAAGCAGACTACAAAGACAGCAAACTAAAATATTATAGTTGAGTATATGACCTTCCCCATCTAACCGCAACTAAAGAACTCTTTAAACAAACTAAGCAAGTAAATGTAACTGAACTCTTTAAATTATTAAGAATCCTTAAAATTTATTCATAAATTAGCCACTGATGTAATTGTAGACGAAGAACAATAACTTGAAAAAATTGGACTCAACATGGACACAATACGAGAATATCAGAAAAATATCATATACAACCTTCTAAAACGAGACAAGGACAGTCGAAATTATTAAACCAGGGACTGAAATTATACTATAAACTATCAGACAAAACTAAACAAAAGATTCAGACAACCTTTTAAAAAGATATTGAAAATATTATCATTAAAGAGTTGGGATACAACATCATGTGGAAGCATATACATTATTTAATAATAACATAAATTACAATTAAAAATAATTACATAAACATATATTGCAATAAACATCTGGAAAGCACGCTTCATAGTATATAAATCTATGCAATACCTCGCAGCTGTCTCCTGCAATGGTCTCCTGCAATGGTCTCTTCCCTTAAGCTAGGGTTTCCTAGGACAGCGGTGCCCGTATCTTTACGGCCGTAGTGAACGGTGATGCGGTGGACAGCCGTCGTAACGGTGACTAGAGAGTTGTTTCCTAGGAAAACGGTGTTGATAACACCGTTAAAAAATAAAACCACTCTCTAGCAACCTCTGCGACGGCTGTCCACCGCATCACCGTTCACTACGGCCGTAAAGATACGGGCACCGCTGTCCTAGGAAACCCTAGCTTAAGCTCGGGTTTCCTAGGACAGCGGTGCCCGTATTTTAACGGCCGTAGTGAACATTAATGCGGTTGACAGCCGTCGTAACGGTGACTAGAGAGTGGTTTCCTATAAAAATGGTGTTGATAACACCGTTAAAAAATAAAACCACTCTCTAGTCACCACTACGACGGCTGTCCACCGTATCACCGCTCACTACGGCCGTTAAGATACGGGCACCGCTGTCCTAGGAAACCCTAGCTTTAGAATGTATCGCCGTTTTTTGTGAAAAATAGCTCAAAGGTCGCATAACAATGATAATAAATTGTAAATTCAGATTTTATTGTTACATTCACTAAATATACAATTTTAGTGCGGGATCTAGCGAAGTCATCGTTTTCCATTTTATAAATGTTGTTTGTAGGTTTAAATTTAAAAGCGAGAGATGTAAAGGTTTATAATATTTTACCATAGATGTCATTCGTACAAATATTGAATGAGTCAATTTTGTATGGTTGGATTTCTTTTACACTTTATTTTCTGGTTTTTTGGCTTTTTAACCTGTGTTTTTTGTTTTTAATCTGAAGATTTATTTTATTATTTCATTATTGAAGTTCCAACTCTGCGTCGAAGCTTATATTTTCTAAAAATACTTATGTTACAGTATTTAATAGGTAATGTATTATTCATTATTTTTATTATTTTGCACCACAACAGGCCAGTGATGAATTACATCACACTACACCCAGGATTGAGAAAAATCACGTTAAATTTTTGTGTTCTCACGGGGAATCGAACCCGTAACCTTCCGTGTGTGAGTCTAGGGTCTTGACTACTACACCACAGAGGCCGCCAATATATTTATACTGTTAAAAAATAGTTACAAATATATTTACACATACCATGGATGCTATTCTAAACCGCTTTCGCGGTACGAGAAAACAGTTTTTCTCGTGTATTTTGCATGTAAATACACGAGATAATACGGCAGCGAGAGCGTTTGGAATATCTCCCCAGGGCCCATATTACATGGGAAGTTAACGTTTCTCTGCAAAGTAAAATCAAGTTTTCTGTATATAAACTATAATATTTATGCATTTTTTTTCTAAACATGTTCAATCCCATGTTACTGATGAAGATACTTTAAATTTTAATACAAATATACACATTTTCATAAATAAATATCGATTTTATATTATACCGTCTCGATATGTACCGATGAATACAGCGTTTGTAATTGCCCCCCTGGACTAGTATAGTTTATAAAAATATTACGGATGTAAAAATATTAAGAAATGAATGAATACTAATATCATAAATGCGAACGTGTGCTTGTTTGTGTTTCTCTCACGTCTCAACGGGGCGACCGATTGACATATTTTTTTGCATGAGGATAGCCGGAGAGGTAAGAAGTTAAATTAGATACCTATTTTTCTTCACAAATAATAAAACAAAAAAATTAAAAAATATATCGTCGGCTTCTGTTCGTTTTTATCCAACATACCAAAATACAAATCTCAGAAATAGAGCTTTAAAGTTTTTTTTTTACAAAATAGGCATAAATAATGACCACATCTTAAGACAAAAAACGTCAAAAAACAACCTGAACAATTTAAAAAATACTTTTTTTCTATTGATTTTATGAACATTTCTGAACGTTTTGTTAAATATCTCTGTATCGTTTTTGGTTATTCTCACATGTAAAAATATTTGAAAAAATGTGTATTGTTAAGTATCCTCGGCACGAGTAACTCCAGTGAGGTAACATCATTTATATTACTAACCTTTGTTTATAATGGGAAAAAAATTGAATAATAATAAATATTGAGTTTTTCTACTGACATTTCTTGGTGGAACTGCATTTTAATTATAATAATAAAAATACTTAATAGTTTTATTCCACTTTTATTTATAATTTTTTTACATATTTTTTTTCCAGTGACCGGATTTCGTCGTGACCGACATCGTCAGACTGGATAAAGTGGAATAAAACTATAAAGTATTTTTATTATTATAATAATAAATACATAAATAAATAAAGGCTTACTCAGAACTCCTGTACAGACAATTCAATTTCGTTAAACATGGTCTGTTGGATAAAAACGAACTAAAGCGACGATATGTCAGCAATTAGCAACATTATTTGAAAATGAAAAGCCGATAAGGTAGAATGTCAAAAATAATCTATTTTTAATTCATTCTATAAATTTCTATAATTGACTTGCTTTATCTGTGGTTACTTTTGTTGGATTTTCGTTTTGGTTTTGTAGTAGGATTTTGGATTTGTGATCATCGTATTGAGCGATATTTGGAAGACCAAGCTACATTCAATTCGGAAAAAATATATCATTCCATCGGGAAATTTTTTATTGTTAAACGAAAAAATCAATTAATTTTCTAATTCCCTTCTCCCCAATACCACGTGAGTGAAGCAGCGGGTAAAAGCTTAAAAATTGTTTTCAGGCGTTGCCTAGTAGGTGAATTGGTTCAGCCAGATGAATCTCACCCACATGATAAAGGTTTCGGCTCTTTGACTTCACAAAAGTCAACAGATGGAAGAGTTCAGGAAATGTGGATGTTTAAACACAGGCCGAATGGTGAATGTTACACAGTGTGTAAAGTGGCCACTTAAACCAGACAATGACATGACATAAGCCCTGTAAACGCCTAGAACTCCGTATTCCCTTCATAATAATATTCCAATACTTCTGCTTTTATATACAAGATTTATGCTTCACAAGTGGATTTTGTTTTCTGTAGTGTTGGGAAAGGGAGGGAATTTTATCCATGGATCTTTATAGCAACATCTCCGCATAAGAGAAAATCACGAATAACAATTATCGGGTTGTGATCCTGTGGCTAGTGTCTCGGACTCACGGACCAAAGGTCCGTGGTTCGAATCCCACTCTACCCCAACTCGATTCCATTTTCTAATAGTGATTTATTTACAACTCGTTAAAAATGGCCATCAGAATTAAATATTTGGGTATATCATAAGAACGCAAATTTTTCTTTTCCAGAAAGATAAAAAAAAGGCTTTCTATTTCACTTGAAGAGATCGCGCTATTTTTGTCATGTAATCAAATCAAACTTCGAGTATAAACACAAATTAATACATGTTTACAATACCAGGAGCCTTATGCTGGAAAGATGTGACGTTTTGTCACCCACTAGACAATAGTCCATTGGGCATCTCGATTGCTTTGTCATAATGCTATTCTTGAAAACCCTCCGACAATTTAATTATAAAGACGAACGAGATAGTGGCAACACTAACGAATCCGTATTTATCTATGGCTCTTTAATCTTTATTGTTTCTTGTCAGACTTTCTCCGTTGAATATTTTGTGTATTGAATATTATGAAAAAAAATAAAAGAAAAGGTTAACAAATTACAACAGGGATGGAGAATACCTTAAATAAGGGAATATGGAAGTTTAGGCTTTTTTTTCAAAATTGTTTTCAGGTTAGTATGGAAGGGCTGACTCTTCCGAAATATTGTTTTCAATATTTAGGGATTTTTACAGCTATTACATTAAGTAGAAACATATTAACAGTATTAGAGCTAATCAAAAAATTCCACGGTTATTCTAATAAAGTGCATAATATACGCGTTAAATAAAACTGAGTTATTTACAACCCGTTGAAAATGCCCACCAAAATTGAAATACTTGGGTAGATTATAAAAATGCTTATATTTCTTTTTAAAAAAAAGTATAAAAAAAATAAGAAAACAGTAAACATAATTGTATGTGTGCGACATTTGTATTCAAGCGAGTGTATGTGAATGTGTGTTTACGCGCGTATATGAATGAATGTGTTAGAAGGGTGTGTATGAATGTGTAAGTATAAAAAAATATAAAATTCAAAATGTGTATTTATATTGTACAGGGTATAGGAGAGAGGGTAAGAGGTTTGATCATAAAACAAAACAGTTTATATCTACTTTCGAAACCTTTCAAAAAATAATTTAGTTAAGTAATGTTATAATTAAATATGTTTCTTTTTTGGGTAATACCGCGTGTGTTGGATTTGTTCTACATGGTTCTTAGCACTACGTGGTACAAAAACTTATAGACATGTACCGACTGCCGACTGCGTCACGACACAAATTACTAATACATAAACACATACTTTTTTCTACAAAACACACAGTTTACCCTGAAGATCTCCTGCAATCGTAGCCGAAACGTCGGAACAAACCCAACACACACGGAATCACCCAAAAAGAAACATATTGATAAAACTGACAGTGAAAAACTTTGCACCTAATAAATGTTATAATTATATTTTTAACAAGTATGGTTAATTTCAAAACTTTATTCTAAAAAATGTATTTGATTTTAAAATTTAATTAATGAATAATGGCAAATGGACACTGCTATACGGTCTACCTAAAATATGCATCATGTTACGAATACAGGAGTGAACGTATACACAAACTGCTGATGGTGGAAAAAAAGTATGGTAAATATTATATTAGACCAAAAATATTAATGTACGTTTAGTATATGATATTAAAAATAATATAAGAACCTGCTTAATAACTGCATGCATGCAATTCATTAGGATTTAAAAAAATATTTTTTTTATTTATATATTTCATAAATGGTACAGGTTTTTGTTATTGTATCCAAATCTACTTTTATACATCTATTAAATGTTAGAACAGTAACTCTCCAAAACAAAAGACTAACTCTTGTGTTTGGAAAGTAACTTACACTGTTGTAGTTGTTTATTTATTACAATGTATTTAAGTACATGAGAAAAAAAACTCAAAGGATATTAAAAAAATAACAGATAATTATAATACAGTCATAATAATTAAAATTGAATGCAGTTTTTTCACTTGTTCAAAAAAATTCTTTAAATTTATTTGTTGATATATCTATTTTAACAATTTTTAGTTTATTGGGGAGATTATCGTATTTTTTAACACCTTTGAAGAAAAAGCTATTTTGACCATGACTTTTGTAGGATTTAGGGATTTTAATGTTATTTCGGTATCTGAGTGACTTGTTCATCTCAAATTCTTTTATTTTTTCTTCTTTTTAAATTTGTATAATAGAATTTATTTTATAAATAGTGTCTACTGTATGAACTTTAAATAATTTATGTATAATTTCTGCATTAAATGTTGAGGGTGTTTTTTAAATTTCTTTAATAATTAATCTTTGTACTATTTTAAGAGGGATTAATATATTGGCATATGCACCATCCCATTCAACAATACCATTTTTATATTATTTGTAAATATTGATAAAATCTTTACATACAACCTTATTAACCGTGCGTTTTATTGACACTTGTCATTTCAACTCTTTTAATTTTTTTATTTTTTTTTGTATGGGAGTTGCTTTATTATTTACCTTGCTTATAATATACAAGGTTTAAATATAAAACGGTGGATTTTCCTGCAATTAAATTTCTTTAAATTCATCTAAACTGTTAGGATCAGGAGGGATATACTTATGTGGACTAATCGGAAACTTCTCAGCATTTGCTCATGTGGAGAGGAAACCACTTAAAACTCTTCAGGAGAAGCCGGCCTATTGGCAGTAGTCAACAGGCCTTCCGTTCCACTAGAAGAGTGTTCGGCATTTTGTTCCCTACTTTGGTTCGACTCTTTTAATTGGTCTGTTTAAGTAAAAGTCTCATTTAATAAAAATAGTTTAATCATAAATATGTACTGCTAGGTAAATTAAACAGTATGGGATAATGTATTTTACAGTAAAGGATAATATATTCTAAAGATTTATTCAGATTTCTGCATCTTTTCAGCTTGTGTTAAAATCTCGGCATCTTCAGATATTCTGGAATACGCTTCTTTATCGACTAAACCGACGCCGGAGTTTTTACTAGCGGAAACATTCGTGGCTGTTCCGGTACCGAGAGACTTTTTACTTTTGATGTATGCCTTTCTATAGAAATCTAGGAACATGTAGAAAAATATTGCTGTGCTTATTATGAAGAAGTACGTGACGATCTTCGAATGCCCGCAGTTGGATATTGATAATAGAGACATGTAACCGATGATGAGACAGAACTGCACCTGTAACAAAAGAAGTTACCGTTTTGAAACTTTTATTTTATTGAAATTGAGTATATACACGTCTACCGTAACCGGTTGACGTTAAAATCAAAGTGTTTTTTTCTCAGAAATAGGGGTCAGTGCTTTAAAAAGCTCCTGATTAATCCTGGTGTAATGACGTAATTGCTCTCATAGTATAGAAGTAAAATGATGAGAAACACACGAACAATTCATTTGTGCCAACATTTTTCTTGGCGGGTTTATCGTATATTATGATTTCATAATAACACATTTAAAATCCTATGTTTAAGTCTGCAAGAAAATAATCGATTGATGGTTTGAATTGCATCAGAGTTTCAGCGTGAATGAAATAAAATAAAATGTATTTATTTATTTAAAATAACATATGTATATACATAAAAAGACTCTTGTCAAAGTCGTAGGAGAATCCTGCTCTTGGAAACCCTTTCGGATACATGGAACAGATCAACATCCAGAGCGGTGTTGTTCAGCATAGCGGTAGCCTTTCCAACAGGCATAACCATTGGCGGGTTGGTCTTGTACATCGGAATATGAAACAATCTTTGCTGACGTTATCTTATCAGAAGCATACAAACCAATGCTCATCATAATGTATTCATACACATTTTTTCTAGTCTCTAAACTGTTGTAGTCAAGCATACCATAGAGAAACTCGGTCGGGTAGAGCGAAGGATATAATACTAGCACTCTCTCTCTCCCAACTAAAATTCCACTTCTTTAAACTATCATACCCTCAATTTTAAATCTGGAAATGTAATATATCACTTAAGTTTAATTAGAATATAAGTTTAGATTTAGATACAATTGTAAAGCGCCCTTGACGTGATTTTTTACAAAAATAGCGCTAGATAAATCAGTCAAATATTATTATATTATAGAGATATCTCAGAAACTTCTTTTGGATTTTCTCTATCTTATGAAAATACTTTACTTCACGTGGCTCCCAAATCATGAAGCCAACGTGAAGGCAAAAAATGTATTTTTTCAAAATAGAATTTTTCTAGGGTTTTTTGTTGTATGTTCACAGTACTTTTTTGCTTTAACAACAGTCCAGACGGTGAACTCGAACCACCCGGGATAAAAACCCAGAAACCTACCAAAGTTGCTTAACAAAAATTGTGTTTTACCAATTGGATAACAGTTATGTATTTTTTCCACCAGATGTATTTCTGATAAGCTGGCCCCATGGCTGCTATCATGTAGTATGCGTACATGACGACGTGGACCGAGGAGTTAATGAGGCCAATGATGGCTCCTTGCTCCCCTGGAGTGTACTTCAGGAACAGCCACGAGAAGAACATCGTCATGGAGTGATGGTATACGTGCAGGAACGTGATCTGCCGGTTCTTCTTTCGGAGAACGAAGAAGACAGTGTCCAACAGCTCCGTGACCTTTGCGAAATGGTACCACCATGCTCCATCGGCGAGCTAAAAAAAAAGTTCAAACATAAATATCAAAGCGGAAAAATCCATTCAAAAATATTCTATTGATTTGCCCAAATATTTTAATTTTATGGGCATATTCAACGAGTTGTACATATAATTTAAAATTTTTTGAGTGAAAGTAGCAATCAAAGAATACTTAAGGTATGTCCAAATGCTTGCAGACTGGCTGGATTTTCTCCCTAGGGAGTTGTTCATATTTAAATTTATTTCAACAGAGAGGAAAAACGTTTTTGAGAAAGGAATATGGAAGTCTAGGCTTATGACCTGTCATTGGCTGGTTTAACTCAAACATTGTTGAATTACTACCTGGTAAAAGTAGAGGTATAAAAATTGGAAAATTGTTTTCAGGCGTTGCCTTGTAGGTGATTTGGTTCAGCCGGATGAATCTCACCCACGTGATAAAGGTTTCAGCTCTTTTACTTCACAAAAGTCAACAGATGGAAGAATTTAGGGAATTGTGGATGTTCAAACATGGGCAGAATGGTGAATGTTACACCGTGTGTAAAGTGGCCACTTAAACCAGCCAATGACAGATCATAAGCCCTGTAAATGCCTAGACTTCCATATTCCCTTCTCAAAAACGTTTTCCCTCTCTGTTGAAATAAATTTAAACACTTAAGGTGCCTAAATAATAACAATTTTTCTGAATTCGCATACCATCTGATAGAAAATAATCATAATTTCTTCAGATAAAAAGTTCTTCATGTTGAAAATAAGATATTAAAATAAGTCAACTTGGAAATCTCAGAAATTAAAAAAGCGATTCATTAAAAGAAAAAAATAACAAATAACCTATATTTCTTTTAGTCCACCCCTGTCTAGTTTCGAACATATCCATATCACATTACCATCCTTCAAAAAACAAAAAAGTTTTATATTTTCATTAAAATGAGTGGACATCCTTTCATTCCTGCTCCAAATATAATTTGTACATGGCGCGTTGTATTCAGGCTAAGATGATACCGTGTTTAAAAGACGTGAGTTACATATTTTATTTAAAAGAAAACTTACCAAAGCTCTATTTCGTGGGGAGTGAATTATTCTTTGGCTGCAAGATGTTGAAAACAACGAATTCAGTGGAATATCTACCCGTAATGCCTAAAAAACATCAAAAACATATGTTTAATAATATGAACATCATTCTTAATGAATTGATTTATCTGTATGCTTTTTTGAGATAAATTTGGTAACTAAGATTATTTAACAATATTTTGAGTTTGTCCGAATTTTTGTAGACAAGGACTGGATTCAACTCCCTGGGGAGCTGTTTATATTAACATATTACAACAGAAATGAAGAACATTCAAGAGAAGGTAATATAGAAGTCCAGGCATCTACAGGGCTTATGACCTGTCAATGGCTGGTTTAAGTGGCCACTTTACACACTGTGTAACATTTACCATTCTGCCTATATTTGAACATATATATTCCTTCAATTCTTTCATCTGTTGATGTTTGTGAAGTTAAAGAGCTGAAACCTTTATTTATGCGGGTGAGATTCATCTAATTGAATTATTTCACCTACATACTAGGCAACGCCTGAAAATATTATTTTTTCAATTTCTATACTTCTTCATGGACCAGGTAATTTATAGGCAAGGATTAACTACTGTTTTAGTTTTTTTATTATTTTTATATTTCTAAGTTTAAAATATAAGTCTATGCTTTACAAAAATTGATCAAGCAAATGTAATTGTATGCTAGGGCCAATAAAGACAGTACCGACAGTATCAAATATGTCGGGTACGAGAATATCGGTAGCGGAACTACTACCTAGAAAAAAACCTATTTCTAAATATATCCTAAGTCTTTATTTTTATACTTTACTTGGAAACATTACTTAGTCATCAGATCTACCAAAACATGCATAAAAGAATCCAAACAGACAAGGAATATTTAAAATTATGAATTTAATCACGAGTGCGATTTTTTTTATTACGAGTGTTTTTTTTTCTATTGATCCATTAAATCTGTTATTGAATATTATAAATTCAAATATATTATGTCGTCGTTAAAGAAGCCAACAGTATTCTTATATTTAAAGCTTTGCATATAAAACTATGTTTTATATTCAGAAAAAAATGTAAGACGTACGTTGGCAGCGTAGAATACCGAATCTGCGAATAAAAAATTCTAAATGAATTATTTTATTCTTTTTGACACACTTTTAAATCCAAAAACTCATTTAAATATAAGTATTTACATTCTTAAGTTTATTTGATACAATACACAATATATATATATATATATTTTTTACTTACCTGCTCAAAAATATAGTATGGATTATTAAAAAGGTATAAATGAGCAGTAGACTGAATGAGAATAAAATAAAGTATTGTTTGTTTATTGATTAAAAAGATCAATAATTTTTTTAGTACATTCAAATGTTTATTTTATTTATTTATTCTTTTAAATAAATTCTGATGTTTTGTTCCAGTGCAGTGGCAGTGTTTAACGTCCAATCATACCTCGATTGTAAATTAACCGTTTTTTATTTATTTAATTAGAATTAAAATATGTACATGCACCCAGTTTTGTTACTTCTTATCTATGTTTTATTGTGTTTAAAATATTATCTTACCATCCAAACGAGCATAGTTGAAAATAAAACTTGTACGCCATTATAAACTATCATAGATTTTCTTAACTCCATTGCTGGTCTGTTTTTCATTATTGCAGGACCTATCTTTAATACGAAGGCTAAATAAGCTAATACTATCATTATCACATTTCCAGGATTGTCCATTAAGATCCATTTGTCTACTTCTGGACCTGCAAAAAGAAACAATCAGATATTATTAGATATTTCAGATAAAACTCTTTTGCAATAACTTATTTCTAAAAATAATCAAATTTCTTATTTTTTTGCACATTTTCTATCTATCTACAAACTCAAGAAATTAGTGACATTATATTCAGCATGCACGAATATTTATATATTTAAGGAAATATTATGCAAATTATTTACTATCATGGCGATCTGCACATATGACTTGTCTCATATCTAACCAATATACCTCAATCAGTGGCCATAAATGGGTTTTTATCAGAGTTTGTAAATATGCCCCCCGGTGTTTCTCAGTGGTCGCATTTGCTACAATTATTGTTCATTATTAAAATATTTTGTGTTTGTCCAAATGTTTGTATACAAAATACTGAGTTTCTCACTTTCTGTTTTCCGCAAATGACATAAAAACATATCTTAATACAAAATCGTATGTAGATTGTGTCAAACGTCAAGACGACTTTAACAGAATGGAAGAATACTGTAAAAGAGACTATTTAAAATTGAACATGAGAATAATTTATTTTGACATTTATACGAAATAAATTTATGATTGACTACAACTCCAATACTGATGATCAACTCCTCTGTAGAGTCTATGGAATTTGTGGTATCTGTATTATAATTGATTGTTTTTTAAATTTTGAGACACACGTCAATTTAATTGTTTAAAAAGCGTATCAAATTTTGCACTTTTTGATCCGCACATGTAAAGAATTCAGCAGCTTACCCCTACTTTGTGTATTGTATTGTACGTATCATAGAAACCAATAGAAATACGATTCCTATATTCGGAATCTTCAATATAAAATATACATAATAAGCATTAGAGGGATTTAATCAAAATGTAAAATTCAACTATAAGTTGAGAGTTTTAAGTAGCGAAGCAGACGAATAAAAATGAATTTAACTCCAAACGGGTAGTAAGAGGACAAACATTATTAGTCCCTATAAAATACAATCACATGAACGGATCACAGCTTTAATTCGAAATTCAAAATTATTTTAGCCCAGACTAGGCATATAATATTATTTAATTTGTTCAAAAAAAAAATTGATAAAACACTATGATTTTCAGTATTTTTTTTGTTGCTTTTTTCCCTCGCCATTTTTACTATGATTATTTATTTATTTTGTTCATTAACGCCCAAGGCGCATTTCAATAAAAAAGAAATACATGCTCACATACTTAAGAATAAAACACAAAATGTACAGAAAAAAGATGTGAAATTACATAAGATATAATAAAAAAGTTATTCAAAGTAAAATGATAATAAAAATAAAGGTACACAAGAAAAAAAATGAGCATATTGTCAAAAAATTCCAATATAATAATGGATTGTCATAAGGTATTCAATTAATTTGGAAGTGAAATCCAATCTTATATACAAACATTTAAGTTTGAAAGTAAAAAAATATTGATGGAAGTTCATTGTAATTTATTATAGAAAATAAAAATCGAGTGATACTTAAATTCACATTAATTTACTTTCATATAATTTTGAATTCTCTATCCTTACCTCTATTTTGTATAAATACATTGAATTTCTTAATAAAGATACCAGTCTAGAAGATGTCGCGAAAGCGATGAAACCGGTCACTGGATATTCCAAATTAGTGGATTTAAGTATCACTCGTCTTTTATTTTCTATAATAAACTAAAAACATTTATTTATTTATAAAGACATAGTCAATATACTATTAAATATTGTTATCAAATAAGTATTGATGTTTGCACAGAACTGAAAGTAGAATTACATTGTTATGTCAAAATGTGCTGTGGTGTATTGTGGCACTTTCTGGGGCAATTTTCTCTTTTTCCCGCTTACAACTGTAGAATTTTTGATTAGCGTATCTTAAAAAAAGTTTTTCGTATATTGATTTATTTAAATGTTTTAAAATATTTATGTGTATCATGTCATCTTTATATATATATATGTATGTGTTTTTTAATTATGTTTTCTTACTAGTTACATGTAGGAATATGTATTTGAATGTACTAAATCCTATATTTTATTTCTTACTCGATATATTTTATCTATGTCATACTTGTAAAAGCCCTCCGAGCGTTTATGTAAATTATATAAATAAATAAATATCGCTTCGCTGTATTTTGTATGAAAATACAAACATATTTTGTACTTTAGAATGAGTAAAATTCAGTTTAAAGATGTGTAAACTATGACTAAAAATGAATATGAAAACATAATTTCTAAATAATCTCACTATTTACTCGACGTTATTAAATAACTTACCGACTTTTCTATGTCAACCGGTTTCACACAATAAAAATATTTTATTACATTTAGTAAAATGTTTGATGACAAAGTTAATGCTTTTAATATTAATATATCTTACTATTTAATTAGTTCGCCTGCCATGATTAAACGTTAAAAACAAAACAAAAATTTCAACCACTAAAAACGTGGGCTTACGTAGTTGAGGAAAGTTACTCGACGTCTTAAGGGGAGATGTTTAAATCGGGTTGTGGTCCCGTGGCTAGTGTCTCGGACTCGTGGACCAAAGGTCCGTGATTCGAATCCCACTCTACCCCAACTTGATTCCATTTTTTAATAGTGAGTTATTTACAACTCGTTGAGATGGTTTGGTCACGTAGAACGAATGGACGACGAGAGAATGGTAAAACAAGTATATATGGCAAAAATGAACGGCAACGTTAGACGAGGACGACCAAGGAAGACGTGGCATGATCAGATAAACCAAAATCTTAAGTCTGGTCATGTCAAAAGCAGACAGAACCGAAGGACATGTATGACAAGATGTATGAATGTGGAAGAGGCTAGGAGTGTATGCCAGGATAGACGTGTGTGGCGGTCCATTCTCTCTGCCTACCCCTACGGGGAAATGGCGTGATGGTAGTAGTAGTAGTAGTTGAAAATAGCCCTCAAAATGAAATATTTGGGTAAATCATAAGAACGTTAATATTTCTTTATAAAAAAAAATAAAAAAATATTGCTGGAAATATAAATATAAAATGTTTACACATAAGATATAATATTATGTAGTATACTTACTGTGTCCCGTTTGCCAGACCTTGTAGTTTTCACTAATTGAACGTATTATGGATGACATTTCGAGTTTTTAATCCAAATTTAACCCCACTGAAAATAAAGAAAAAATTTATTTATAAAATCTGCTCAAACTAAATAATATTTTAAATGTATTTGACAAATTTGTTAGCGGAAAGATCCTTAAATTCCTAAAATATGTATTTTAATGATTAAATTGAATTATGGATAAAACATTTTAATAGCCGTACATATCTACTAAAAAGACCTTCCATATCATTAAGGGCATTTTGTAGCGCTGTGAACGCTAGGATCACGTGGTCCTAGTTATCGTGCCTGCAGTGCCCCCAAGTGGCGACGAAGAGAAGTCACGAAGAAGGTCACGTGGTAGACGCCCTCACCAGGCAGTGTGAATATATTATGATGTTGCAATATCACAGTAATACCTTTGGAATACTTAAGGTTTCTATTATAACGAAATACTCTATTGTACCTCTAACAATATTTGATATAATATGGAGTATGCACATCGTATTAATTTGATTAGATCCGCTCATCAACTAATTTTATTTATGGGCTCGGTTGCTGGACATACAACTGCATACGAATACAGTAAATAGAAAACGGTCGGTCAAATATTAAAACACTTTAAAATGTAATCAATCATAATGTACGTATTAAAGATTCAACAACACTTTGAGTATGTCCAAATGTTTGTAGACAAGGCTGGATCTTTACGGGGAGTTATTAATTTTGAAATTAATTGCACCAGTGAGATAAAATATTTTTGGAAAGGGAATATATGGGAGGATTGTGACCTGTAATCGGCTTGTTTAACTGGCCTTTTTACACACTAGCATGAAACAATAATTTCAAGACTTTATCTGATGTCCCCTAAGGCTCTAACCTGGGTCCGATGTAGTTCTCTCATTTTTGTTATTTGAGGATGATTCAAAACTTTTCTTAAAGTCGTAACTTTGGATGATTTTCGACTTTACCGAGTGGATATATCTAATAAATGTGCATGGGGAAGGCAAAACAAACGTAAGTTTAATGTTTTGAAGTGTTCGGTCGCGTATTTCACTAGGGCCCAAAAAACTCTATTCTTTTGCTACAAAACGAACGACCAGAGTCTAATATAAACATCGAATGTTAAGGATCTGGGCGTTAGATTTGTAAGCACCCTGACATTTCATAATCGCATAGAGGCAATCATTTATGATATTAGGATTCGTTTTGCGTCTTGCCAGGGTTTTCGAAAATACTCGTGTGCTGAGAACTCTTTACAACGCCTTGGTACAAAGTAGACAGGGTCAATTTACCCTGAAGATGGCTCCTGTAATGGTAGCCGAAACATCAGAACAAATTTAAAACACACGGTATCACCCAAAAAAGAAACATATTGACACAGTTTCTTGCTAGTATTATTAATTATTAGTAGGGTAGACAGGGGAAATGGCGCTCACTGAGTAATGGCGCTCACCCCTGTAGCTTTGTCAAAATGGAATATAGCAACACTGTGCGTCGCGTGAAGCGTGGAGGGCGGGGGTTCCTAATAGGCAGCGATACGTGCAGCCAGTCAGCTCATGGCACGCGATCGTGAAATACATTTCTTTTTATACGACTGCGCTGATATAATTTTTGGTTTGGTATTTTTGTCGGTAAGTCCAGAATTTTAATACTTATTTAATTATTGATAAGACTTTTCTGAATACAATACCATTCTATTTCATGGTAATGCAACTAATTTTAAACAACTGTATTTGAATGTTTTTAAATTTCAAGTTAAATACAAAACGACCGTTTGTCTGAGCGCCATTACACCTTGTAGTGACTTTTTTCTCTTATAAATGCCCAGAAACCGTCAAAAAACCACCGTTAAAGCGGCTTGGAGCATAAAAGACCTCCAATCTGCTTAAACTTCGATTGAAGAAGAGATGTCCAAAAGAAAAGCAACAAAAAAATTCAACAAACCATTTACTACTTTGAGGGATCGACAAAAAAATGAAAATATGAGCAACCCAAGACTAGTTCGGAAGCCCATTTTCACCCCACAGTAAGAAAATGACATTGGACTCAGTGTCACAGATTTGCGTAAACATGTTTATAAATATGCTGAGCTCAGCAATATCAAAAATATTTTTGATCGAAGCAGCAAAACAGCTGCATTGGATTAGGTGCATGGCTTTATGAGACCCAACCCTTCAATTTTTGTACGCGAAGCTGAATATATAGCTGCTTATAATAATAATAATTGAAGTTTATTTAGTATTGAAGATTTGACTTTATTTTTTTAATTATAAAAGGCTGATCTCACATATAAATAGGGATAATCAATGCTAATTTGTAATTGTAGTCTTTACATTGATTGTAAAAGGCTGATCTCACGCATACTAGTGTAATAAAAATGGATTTTACTAGATATATTTCCAAAAACATGTTTGGGTATCATTACTCCTTAGCCTGAGAGGCATTACCCAAAATCTGGAGCAATGGCGCTCATTTTTTATAATAAATATTCTAATAAACTAGTACTAATTCAAATAAACTTCTTGAACTCAGGAGGGTCGGCAAAAGAAAATGCATCCACAACATATTATTACGTATTATCAACTATCAGTTAGGTACTTAACAAAACATTAAAAAAATTTAATAATTTATTTTATTTAATCAATATGGTTACATAAAATGATACATGATTTGTTTTCTATTACAATCCACCTTTACATTTATTTAGTTGTCTTAAATCTGTTTCAAAAAAGAAATACGTCTTTGTGCACGTTTCCACTTTTTATGTAATTAATGCATTTGAATTTATGTAATTTCAAATTAAAATAAAAAAATATCACAAGTATTCAAAAATGTCTATTTTTTCCTTATTTCACTGACGTCTGCAGTACAAGCTCAATATGAGAATAGAAAAATATTGTATTTGAAATAATATTAGTGTTATTATTAATGAGATTATTTTTAATTTTCCTTATTCAACAATAGTTCTTATCAAAATCACTGGCCAACGATTGGAGCGCATTAAAAAAAAGATAAATAATGTTGCTATGGGAAACGTGAGCCATTGAAATGTATTCAATCACATCACAATTTCGTAATATACACGGTTACCTAAAACTCGTGCATTGGAAAACCTTAATTAAAATACGTTCATTTAATTGGTAAAATTTCATAAAAATTCCCTAGACTAGACTGTTGTAAAGATAATTATTCAAAATTGTGAGGAGATATATTATATAACAATTTTACGAAATTGTAAATTGTTTTCCGACATGTGAAGGCCGTACGTTACGTACAATGAGGATGTTTAGCGCAAGGTTAAATTAAATACAAAAAATGTCTTCTTACGGGCGTTAAATATTAGAGAATTTCGACGTACGGCTAAGTTTCTCGAAAATATATGAAAAAAAATAATAAAAATGATCTTAATAAAAACAAACTACTTCGAATGACGTCACTAGTTATCCGAAATCAACCATTCACGTAATGTTGAGATACATTTCCAGTTACCGGGAAGCCAACCCACCAATCAGGAAAACTCACAACAGAGAACTTGTGACGTCACAGGCGGAGTAATTTCGAAATCGCAAATAAAATACCACTAGATGAACATAATGTAACAGCTGAAGTTTTTTTGAATTAGTAACTAGTGTACGAAACAAGATTTTTTATGTAATAATTTATGTTTGTTTTTTGAGTTTTATACACGGAAAAATGCAACGCCTTCCCAAATTTGTTAACCTTTTGGGGGATTATGACGTGACAACGTCAAGTTAGAATTTTACTGCCCGGATTAACAACAACAATATATCGTTGTTCAGCAGTTTAAGGGTTAACTTTTGAGTTACTATAGTGCCGGTTACATGTTACCGAAATGATTACTAAAAAAGTTTTTGTTTCTTAAATGTTACCTTCAATAAATACTAATCAACTGTCTCAATAATCATGGCAAAAAAAAAACTGTTATATTTTATTTTGCGGAATTTTACTAAAAATAAGTAGAATAGTGTGACCATTTTTTTTGTGCATGGTGTACTTCTATACTTGTTTATGCATTGCGTTCAATGTTTTTGAGGTCATTTACCTTTTCCCTTGCACTACTTTGATTTATATATTAGGTCTCTTGTCTTCGCTGGTTTCATTGTAATGTGATCGTATTTTGATTAAATAAAATAAAATGTCATGAAATATGAACGAAGTTTTTTTTTGTAATTTTAAAACGCAGATTAATCTAATTTAGATCATTTTTGTTAAATTAAATACTTTATTTCCAAATACATGATGTTTCTTTTTGTTTGTATAGCATTTATATTTATTTATTTATTTAAACGTCTTGAAGTCTTTTACATGTTTACACATATTTATATATAAAGAACCGACATTTATTTTACACAAAAGTAGCAAAAAATTGAAAATGAAGTAATAAGAAAAAGAAAATATATAAAAACGAATCTTACAAATAATACATATATTCATATATTCCAGTAGAGAGATAAGAAGTTAATTTTTTCCCAAAGATTCTTAAAATTAGAATAATGTAGAAAAATAATAATTTAGAATACATATATAAGTTAATAAAAGGCATACAATATAAAACAACATAGTATAATTTAAGTATTTTAATTTGGAGATAGTAAATTGATACACTGCCTTTTAAAATTCAAAAGTGTTGTATTAAACATATCTATATCATTTGCGTTTCCGTTTGCAAACACATGAATTCTCCTTATAAGCGAGTGTGCACTGTAGTTAGTTGTGGATACATTTATATATAAGAGTTTATTAAATCGAGTAATCCGGTCGGGCACTCGCAAGTTAATTAGTTTTAACAATTCGGAACAGTCAAATATTGAATTTAATATTTTAAATAAAAATAACAAATCGTTTAATTTTCTTCTAGTTTCTAATGTGTGTAAATTTAAATATTTATTTAAGTATGTATAATTAATATGTTCAACTGGAATACCTAATTTAAAATTAATGAAACGTAAAGAATTATGTTGAATTCTTTCGATATTATTTGTATGCACTTTATAATATGGTGACCATATAACCGAGTTGTATTCAAGTTAGCTACGTACTAATTCAACGTATAAATTTTTCATTACAAAGCCTGAGTCAAAGTCTCTAATCGTTCGCAACAGAAATCCGAGAGTTTTTATGCTTTTATTAGTTATGCTCTGTATATGTTTAATGAAGTTTAATTATTCATCAAATATAATACCAAGATCAGTCATTTCGGTCCCTCGCTCTAAAGTTATAGAGTAGTTGAAAGCAAATGGGTTGTTATTTCGGAAAAAAAACTAAACTTTACATTTGTCAACATTAAGGAATAAATTGTTCTTTTCACACCACACATACAAACAATTTAAGTTAGATTGCAGATTTTCGCAATGGCCTATGTTTGTTACCTCTCTGTATATTTTAACATCATCAACAAACAGCGTAACTTTAGCATCTCGGAATCATGATGCTATGTCGTTTACGAAAATCAAAAACAATATAGGACCCAGATGACTGCCTTGCGGAAGACCGCTGGTTGCACAGAAGCAATCAGAAAATATCTTTTAATTTTAATTTACAACAATCTATCTGACAGATAGCCCCGAAACCATTCGAAAAACGTTCCACGGAATCCCAAACCAAAAAATTTACTAAGCATCACCTTAGGTGAAACCTTATCAAACGCCTTGCTGAAGTCAGTATATATATATATATATATATATACTGTCAACCTGATGATTCTTGGTAAGAGCTTTACCAATAAAATTCTGATAAAGCATTAAGTTTGTGGCAGTTGATGTTCCTTTTTATTTATGCCATACGTACCATAAATAGTAAATAAATCGCACATGTGCAATAACAAGTCCAAAATTGAACTTTTTTATTCAAGTGTGTTGAATTTCCTCGAATACATGTAAACGTGTATTTATTATATGCACGGCCTTAGCCAATTGCAATAGTTATACAAAGAAACATATGTATAAGAAACTGAACAAAAATAATATAAATCCATGTAGCAAAAACAAACCAGCCAGTAAAATAATGGTATTTAATATATTTAAAACCACGATCACATATAAGACTTCGAGCTAATCCATGCCAATAATTAATCTTTACCTTCACCCCACACTGTTTTAGAGGCAAAGATATACGAAAAGCCGGAAGGTCTATCCCATTACACCACTTTTATTTCTAAAAACATTTAAAATTAGACGGCAAAAGTAAGCGAGCATTTGTAAGTTATTTTGTCGCTCTATTCCAGTTTCATTTTGTAAAATTGTCAATTTTCAGAGACTATTTATTCATTAAAACAAGATTTTTACATATATTTAAGGGTGCGCGAATTGCAAAGGCAATTTATTACTACCTAACCAAATCGTTTGATTTGAGAAAACACATAATAAATGTAAACATTTTGTAGATTTATTGTATAATGTAATTATTTTCATGTCATTTATTATATTTGAAAAATTTGAACGTAATTTTTTTTTTCAAAGTAATAGCAATTAATTTATGTCAAAATACTCGATGTACTTCAAGGAGAAGAGTAGCTAAAGTGAAAAGAAAAGGAAGAGAGGAAAAAAAACTTTAAAATTTAGATAGTGCCGTTTCAATCATAATTTAAATGTTAATAATAAAAGGGCATCTCTATAACATCGGATGCTAGATTATCTCACAATTAAGCAGCTACTACTGAGAATAAGGAAGCAAAAAAGAAGTGGTTAATTGGTATTGAAAGAGATCCCTCATTATTAAAACAAAGAGATAACAACAAAGAGAAATAACCGATGTTGTGATTCAGGTTGGAAAAAAGTCTCCCAGGTAAATAGGCGATGTAGGACGTTCGCTGAATGCATACCTGGTTGCAAATTAATGTGGGTATGCAGTATTAAAATACTGTCGTAACTTCAACATCCTTTTCACCCACAACCACTGCTCACTTCCCACCAGTATCCTTTGATCATCCGCCACAATAACACCTCGTGTAGTGAATCGCGCGTTTATTTTGTTGAACGTGAGCTGCATCATAAACTTTGTTTCCACCAACCACCAGTATTCAGCTCCAGTCCGGAGTCTGTCCTAGTGTTGGTGCCGCTCGCAATTGACCAGTCAGACCACAGCAATTCCACCAAGAAAGAACAAGGTTAGTGGCGTCCATTCCTAATCCATCTCATACGTTGGGGCTGTGACCGATTGACACTGCATAACACATATCGAGGATATTCACTTATTTAATTTAAATTAAAATACAGTCTACTCCACTTAATAATATTGTAGAAGCCCTAAGGCTTCGTCCCCCGCAATTTCTCGCCCCCCATCCTCGTGGGAATACGTTTTCTCACTAATACCAAAGAAACTGCATCACGAGCATCGTAAGCTGATATTTACGCAAACATGTATGAATATCTGTCTCTTGAACTGTAAGATGCTATTGTTCGACTCTCTGCAAAAACATTTACAATAATTATTATGTACATCTGGTAAAATACAGATTTTTACGGATGAGCGATTAACACATTTTGATTTCTTGATTTAAGTATTGTCATAGTCTAATAAACACGCTCTGGTATTAGATTAGGCCGGTAATGTATAAATTGAAATGTAATTGGCAGCCTCCGTGGTGTAGTGGTCAAGCCACTGGACTCACACATGGACGGTTCTGGATTCGATTCCCGGTGAGAACACAAAAACTAAATGTGATTTTTCTAAAGCCAGGTGTACACTGCTATAATTCAAAACTGTAATTGGGCCTCAAGGCCAGTTGTGGTGCAAAAAAAAATATTTTGCCTAGATATTAAAACCTCTTAAATTAGTGCAAATATTAATTATTAAAGCAACTTTAAAGAAACATTCGATACAGAAAGTCTATATAAATTATTTAAAGTTCATTCAGTAGAAACAATTTATAAAATAAATTATTTTATACAAATTTATAAAGAATAAAAAATCAAAGGATTTGAGATAAGTAAGTCACTCAGATACCAAAATAATATTAAAATTCCTAAATTCCACCCAAGTCATAGTCAAAATACCTTTGTCTTCAAAGGTGTTAAACATTACAATAATCTAATAAACTAGAAACTAATAAAACTTATATATCAATAATACATTTAAAGTAAATTTAACGAAATTTTTTGATCAAGTGTAAAAACTCAATTCAATTTTAATTAGTATGAATATATTATTGTTTTTTGTTTTTCCTATTTTATCCTTTAAGTTTTTTTCTCGTGTGCTCGAATATTCAAAATTATATAAATTCTAATAAATAAATAACTATAACTGTGTAAGTCACTCTCCAAGCACAAGAGTTAGTCTCTTTTTTTAGAGATTTACAGTTATAACATTTACTAGATGAATAAAAGTAGATTTGAATAGAAATATATGTATATATATATATATATATATGTAAGTACATGGGACATGTCACCATATTTAACCATATTTTTAATGATTACGAATAAGTCAAATAAACATAATATTAAAATTCCTTAATTTCACACAAGTCATGGTCAAAATACTCGTAGCATTGTCTTCAAAGGTGTAAAAAATTATAGTAAAGGTGTAAATAAATCAATTTAAAGTAAATCTAAAGAAATTTTTTGGACACGTTTAAAAACTATATTAAATTTTAATAAGCATGAATGTATTATTGTTTTATGTTTTTTTCTTTTTATATATTCTATGTTTTTATTTTTTTCTCATGAACTCGTATATTTAAAATTATATAAACTCTTATAAATAAACAACTACAACAGTTTACGTCACTCTCCAAGCACAAGAGTTAGTCTCTTTTTTTGGCGAGTAACAGAGATAACATTTACTAGATGTATAAAGGTAGATCTGTATAGAATTTTTTTTAAAAACATGTACCTTATATAAAATTTATTAATATTTGATTTTTTTTTAAAACAAAATTTGTTGCAATAGCGAGAAAAAATGTTTTTGAGAAGGGATTTGGAAGTCTAGGCATTTACAGGGCTTGTGACCTGTTATTTGCTGTTTTAAGTGGCCATTTTAGGATTGACTGAAAATTTTACGGAACATTGCATTTCCTTTTACAGAATTGTCACTAGATAAATTTGATGTTTAGTTCTTAAACTATTTTTATTTACTCCCTTAATAATTAATATCAGACAAAGCCACAGCGAAGCGTGGCCGTGTTCAGTTAGTACTTAATAAATAAATAAGTCCCGGAGACCATGTTGCTCAGCCAGAAGATGAAGATTCACGAAGTCTAGGCATTTACAAAGCTTCTGACCTGACATATAAACCAGCCGATGTAATATGTCTCAGTAGCTCAATCACAAATAATTATCGAAGTGCTGATAAGCGACGTGAACAATTTCTCACCATGGTTGTTTATCGTATTCGCGATCACAATGCAACATCCGTAAATACCGAATATTAAATGTCAAAATATTTACGTATCGTGACGTACCATCCTGCTGCGCAATCACAAATTTGAATTTCACCGGTGTAAATGTGGAAAATACTCCTTAACTGCTATTTTTATTTATTTATTTATTATTTATCATGCTATTTATTGCATTTAGCCGGCGCCGGTGGTTGTCAAGCCAAATGTCAAGAAAAGCAGTTGCCATAGTAAGTGTAATTTAATTTTCACTTTTTTGTATTAGACACTCCTTACTATTTTGCAAATGCAATACACTGTATTATTTTTTATCGTAAATCCCGATTTTTCGCCAATGAACTGTATTTATTTACGAGGAAAACAAAAAACAAACCGACACGAGCGTTGACTAAGACTTATGACTGCGATAACTTAAGCATGCTCATTATTGTTTATTGTGATCGTTTAAATGCTTAGCATGTTTTAAGCACATTGATAGTTATTTGTGATTGAGCTACAGAAATGGAATACCCGGGTAAATAATAAGATTGCAAGTTTTGGTGTTGTAAAAAGAAAAATGTTTTGAGTCAATGATTTAAAAATGCTTCCTTTGTATAAATCGTATAAAACTTTCTAACTATGTAAGTAATATTTTGAGTTTGTCTAATTGTTTGCAGAAAAAAGATTGGATTTCACCCCCTAAGGAGTCATTAAGATTATCAAATTACAACAAGGATGGAGAATATTTAAGAGAAGAGAATATGGAAGTCTAGGTACTTACAGGGCTTATGACCTGTCATTGGATGGTTTCAGTGGACACTTAACACACTGTGTAACATTTACCATTTTTCCTATGTTTGAATATTCACTCTTGAGGTCCTGGGTTCGACTCCTGGCAGGGAAGAAGTGAAATAATATCAACAATTTAATTAGCAAAGTGGCGACATTATCGAGTCTTTTTTTAAAAATCAAAAACTTTGTTCAAAAAACGGTAAAAATTCTAATGTATGAAGCCTATGTAAAAACTAAAATATGTTATACGCAACTACTATGGGGAGCAGGATATCAAAATGACATAAACAGACTACAAAGACAACAAAATAAAATATTAAAGTTAGTATATGACCTTCCCTATCTAACTGCAACTAGAGAACTTTTTAAACAAACTAAGCAATTAAATATAACTGAACTCTTTCAACTAGAATCATTTAAATTTATCCATAAATTAGCCACTAATGTAATTGTAGACGAAGAACTAAAACTTGTAAAAAATTGTAGTCAACATGGACATAATACGAGAATATCAGACAAATACTATATACAACTTTCTGAAACAAGACAAGGACAATCAAGACTAATGAACCAGGGACTGAAATTATACAATAAACTACCAGACAAAACTAAACAAAAGACTCAGACAAACTTTTCAAAAGATGTAAAAAATATTATTTTGAACAACAGAGTATGAATGAAAATGTTTATATTATTTTTTTGTAAAATGAATGTAATAATCCGTAAGGGTTTATAAATAAATTTTCAAATAAAAAAAAATATTGATTTTCATGGTCATTGAAACTGCAATATTTTACTGCCCCTAAAATGGTACCTGAAGCGTAAGACTTCATTTATCAGATGATTAAAATACTCTGCATGTGATTATACGTAATCACCTTATACGTAATCAAAAACCGTCAGCAATTTTTTCTGAATTTAAAATCTGTGCGTCAGAGTTATAGGATACTAAGCACCATTTTCGACAAAACACACTTTTTTGTTTATCTGCAGGTATAACAAAACTGCCAAAATAGTTTTAGATCGGATTTTTATAATAACAGTTATCGGAGGCATGCAAAGTATTAAAATTGCAAATTCGGCTAATTCTTAATCAAAGTAATCCATACACATCATTTTTAAGGTATATAAATCAATTTGATGAAAATTTTATTTTTTTAAAAAAAAGAAATACAAAATATAATTCGGTCATGGAGATCGTTTTATTTTTTTATTTTCCCTGAAAAAAACAACAAATGGGGCATAGGATTCTATACCTCTGACGTACCGAAATATATGTTGATACATTTTTTTATTATTTTCTTTTATTAATTTATTATCATATCATATACATAAAATTATACATTAATACGAATTTGATTTGGCTGTCGAAATAGAGTGATTTACCCCGTTCTAAGATGATGAACATTGATCAATTCATAGAAAAAATAAATAAAGGTGGCAGACATAGTGAAAATATAGTGAAAAATATAGTAAAAAAACATATTAAAAAACTCAGTAAAATACATAGTAAAAACAAAATACATAATAAGAAACATAGTAAGACATATTAATATATATATATACAATAAAAAGCATAGTAAAATATACATAGTAGCTCTAGAACAAATTATATTTTTATATAAGTAAAAACAGTGTAAAACGTAATGAGGATCTTCAAAAATTTGATCAATTAAAACTAATGTATCATTATTTTAGATATATCGTTTCTGACACTTTTGTTGAAATTCGTTTGTTATTTACTGAGTATCCACGCCAGAGATCAGCGCGTTTGTCTACTATGCAAGAGGTCTCAGGTTCGATTCCCGAGGGTGTTTTCACACTAGAATATTTCATAGTCCCTGGACTGGTGCCTGTAGCGTAAGACTGATCACCTTACCTTCATGTAACAAAATTGATTGAGATGTGCTGCGATTGGTGTACCAATACAGTGCCCTATGCACCATGAGTGCGGAAAGAGAATGATGATGATGATAATGAGTATCCGATATCCTAACTAGAGTTGTAAAATTATCATATAATACCACATCGCTCTGTATGGTACCGGAATAAAACTATATCTTACGGTATTATTGCTTTTTTATGGATTTAATTTTTTAGGAAAAATACTAAAGATATCACAGCATTTTGAAGAAATAAATAATTACTAAGGATGTGACCGGAGCCCCCCCCTCTCTCGCATAGCATAGCAAAAGCGCACCCCGAGGCCGCGAGAACGTGCTTCATAAACATCTACAATCTACACGTTCGCCCAATACTCTGTTTTTATTTATTTATTACATAAACCATATAACACAAAGTTAAATACAAATAAATAACATTCCCAGGAGTTGGTGCGACTCAATTCGGTACTTAAATAATATTAATATTTAAAAAACAGTTTATAAATAAATAAATTAGATTAGCTAAGCATTTTTAATTAAGTAGTTTTAGTTTTTTTTATAGTTATTGTTTTATAAGTATAGGACTACTTATGCTCTAAAGATAAAAAATCTCCATCTTAGAACAGGCTGAGCCATGTTAGATGGAGACTATCATAAACAGAGAACACTTCGTTTTCATTTTACATTAATTAGTTTTATGTAAAAATTCTGTTATTAAGTATGTATACAATTTTTTTGCAATAAATTTATAAAATAAATAAAAAATATATACATCACAATACATTTTACTTCGCATTTTACTGGGATTGAATTTTTTTAAAAAGGTTTTTATACTATGTTTGTACTACAACTATTACTTAGTTTTTACTACGTTTTTACTATGTTTTTGCTTCATTTTTTACTACGTTTTAACAAAAAAAATACCATGTTTTTACTACATTTTTACCATGTTTTTACTCAATTTTTTACTTTGTTTTTCACTTTGTCCACTATCTTTATAACTGTTTCTAAACAATTATCGGCCTCGTGGTGTAATGGTCAGTGCGTTTGCCTACCATGCAAGAGGTCTTGGGTTCGATTCCCAACATGGTTGAAATAAAATACTTATTTAAAAGGGAGTTTTTACACTAGAATATTTCATAGTCCCTGGACTGGTGCCTGTGCAAGACTGATCATGTTGCCTTCATGTCACAAAAATGTTCAAGATACGCTGCGATTGGTGTACTAATGCAGTGCTTTATGCATCATTAGGTGCGGAAAGGGAATGATGATATATTGATTACTATTTTCAAATATTTTCAATGTCTTAGAACGGGGTAAACCACCCTTGTTAGATAGTCAAATGAACTTTGTATTAATTATAATTTTGTGTATGTGATATAATATGATAATAAATAAAAAAATAAAATACATAAGTCAAAAAACTTTTTTTACACAAACAATATAAATTCATAAAAACAAAACGCTTTTTAGAATGGAGGAAGTGGTGAATCTAAAACTAAGGGAGATAAGGTCGTTAATGTCACATGCTACGCAGAAGATGCAACTATTGTGGTTATATTTTATAGTCTCTGGACTGGTACCTGAAGCGAAAGACTGATCATCTTACCTTCATGTACTAAAAATTATTATCAAGTACGTTGCGATTGGTTTACCAATGCACTGCCCTTTGTACTATTAGCTGAGGAAAAGGAATGACGATGAATCAATTAAACAATGAAAATCAAAATGTTCCGATGATTTAGTGTGATATGAAGAAAATTAGAAAAAAATAAATAAACGAATAATCTTCTACGCGTTAGTAAATGTGATGACGTAAATTTAATCTTCTTAAAATAAGTGTGTACTTACTTACGGTGCATTGACATTAAATGCGGTGCGGTGCATTGACCAAATCTTGGTATCTAAACCACAATGATCGATTTGAGGTTTAACTAATTAACCTCATTAGCGTTTTTTGTCATTCCTTTGTGTCACAAAAAAAGTTTAAACGCATTTATTTTTTTTTTTCATGTAGAACGAAAAAAGCATAATTTCACAGCTTTTTTACATTACGAGCTAAACCCGGCAATGCTTTGCTATTGCTTAATTTTACTATATGGATTGAATGAACACTATCGAAAGTTTGTATTTCGGATCACGGATCACATGAATAGGGAAATATCACTTTTTTTACTACATTTTCAAAGTAATAAAGGTCTACAAAATACTGTCTGTCTGATAAAAAGGTGGTACACACTCGTGGAAGTGATTCGGTGTTGAAAAATTCACAAATGTAACCGCCGATAGCAAAAGCGTGCCGCTCTTTATTATAATTTGGAAATCTGCAACTTCCGTTACTTCAACACCATACTTCAAGTTTTTCTAGCTGTTTGCTTTCAAAAGTTATAACAGTTTGAATTTTGTAATTTACCATCAAACACCCTTTTTGTACCAAACCGATCGAAGCTCAGTTAACCAGTTACCAAAACAGTTAATAAAGCGTAAAGAAACAGTAAGCAAGCATAAAAAAAAGAAATATTTATTATTATGTAAATATTCCTGGGCTATTATGTGATCTTAAATTCTTATTTTCAGTCTACTAGAAGTTTTAACAATACAGGAATTTGAGCATTTAATATTATATTCTAATATAGTATTTACAACACAAGATACATTAAAATTTATTTCAACGGAGAGAGAAAACATTTTTAAGAGGGGAATATGGAAGTCTAGGCATTTACAGGGCTTATGACCTGTCATTAGCTGGTTTAAGTGGCCACTTTACACACTGTGTAACATTCACCATTCTGTTCATGTTTGAACATCCACATTTCCTCAACTCTTGCATCTGTTGACTTTTGTGAAGTAAAAGCGCTGAAACCTTTATCACGTGGGTGAGATTGGCCAATTTAAGTGGCCACAAGTGGCCACTTAAATTGTCAGATGACGAAGAAAAAGAAAATGGTACAAGATTTGGTACAGTGAATACTGCACCGTATCTTGCATATATTAGGTGAAATCTGTCAAACTCAGAAAAATTGGAATTCGTCCAATTATTCAGCAAATATTTAAACCAAGATCTATGGCGCATAATAATAATTATTGTACAAGGATCTGCACAAGATCATGTGCCATTTTCTGACCCATGTAGTCCGAGCTTAAAACACGAAAACAAAAGAATTTTAGATGGTTTTGTTCTTCAACAATTTTAAAACAGCTGGTAAAGTAATAAAATTCGTTCCAAAGTTTTAATTTAAATGCGACTGTTTTTATTTTTAACCTACAGTTTTTATATGACATCGGCTATAAAAATCACAATTATAATTATTTCATAAATAAATTTATTTTATAACCAAATAATAGAAAAAAGGGGAAATAAAACCAGAAACCTAGACGAGCGTTTTTGACTCGATGGCTGCTCTCAGATAAAAATCCTGCTTAACGCAATTAAGTGGAAATAAGTACACGTCGTTGTGTAGTAGTCGATAGGTTCGATTCCTAGCAGGGTTGGCATGTAATATTGGTTTTTAGGGGAGATTTATGCTCTAAAATTTTATCGTTTCTGGACTACACCTGAAACTAAAGACTGATCGCCTTCTTCTAATATTTGTAACAGTAAAAAAAAACTTATGTTACCATGTCGGGAATTAAACCTTAGACCTCTTAAATATCAGACAAACCCGATGACCGTTTGACGACGAGGCGGACATAAGATAGTACATTATCATTATCATTATCAACATGATCATGTAGATTAAAATAATATAAACTGATATTTAATACATTATTTTATTCCTACATTAAGGGCACCCCTATTGGTAAAAGGAACAGAGTTGATATTTACAAAAATGATTATATATTTGAATAAGAATCATTGTAGGTTTTGAAATTCAAGCATAAACAAGTACCAATGAAAAGTTACACCATCTTTTTACGTTTTTTTGAACGGTTTTTACACACTTCCTGCGGTGCTATTTTGAACCGCTCTCGCGGCCGTAGAAAACACATTTATCTCGCGTATTTTTATATGGCCGCGAGAGCTTTTTGAATATCACCCCTGGTTTCGAATTAAATGTCGAGCACGTCAAAACCCGGCTGGCGGTTAGAGAACAACTAAACACGCGTTGGGCATGACTGAACGTTTGGGCATGCGTTAAATCGGGCATGGTATACAAATATGACAACTATTTTTGAAATACTTAAAACTTATTGATACGGAAAATTTCATTCTGACTCTTGTCTAAAATAAAAAACAAAATCTGTGCAGATTTGACGTGCGGAAAACAGGACAACGAAACGTCAATTTGTCTATTTTAGTTAGACATAAGGTTGGTAGAGTATGGAGGCATCTGCAAGACAGCGACAGAAAAACAATGTTCAAATGCATATTTATCGAAATTTTCTAATTATAACTAAATGCAACGATTGATATCAAACTTTCGATTGTGTTCATTTAATACATATTAGAGTATATACTCAAATCCAGCAAAAACAAATCATTGCCGGGTTCAGCTTGTAATAAATAAAAATAATAGCATCACACTCACGCGTTTGCTTTTTGGAATACAATGTTTATGTGCTATTATTAGTATTTTTTTTATTATTTTATTATTATTATTTTTATAAGAGTCTTTATTCAATAAAATACACAAAAATTACAATACCAATACATTATAAGAATTAAAACATAATGTATTAAGACATATTTGTCCCGATAAACTATTAACACTTTGAGTACCGGCCGAATACACATAGAATTTACCCTGTGCCGGTCCATTTTTGTGAAATTTCATGCTTTGTGGGTTTCTTAAACGTGTCATAATTATGAAAATACTTGGTTAAATCAATTGTAACCTCTCATATTTATTTGAAACAATTTAATATGTCATTTTTGTATGATAGTTTTGCCAACGTTGGCTTTTATGGAGAGCCACATTGCAATGTTCGCACATATATCTACAGGGTCTCACTCCTTTTTTTGTGCTTTGTATCTCGGAGCCATGTAAACACGTGATTATAATAACCACGCGTTGTGTCCCGGTCCCGTGTTTTCACGTAGTTTACCAGCAGTGAAAAGGTACTAATAAAAGTAACTAGATGTCAATAAAATGAACTTTTTTGAACAGCTGGTAAACCACGTGAAAACACGGGACCGGGACACAACGCGTGGTTATATAATCACGTGTTTACACGGCTCCGGGATACAACGTGTTTATTAATATTTAAAGCATTAACATTGTGGTCAAACGTTTTAATAAATGTTATTAAATATTTGTATAAAACCACTTACCGACTTTTCTATGTCTACCGGTTTCCCCGACCAAGAGACGGGTACGTCTCAAAACCGGAAGACATAGAAAAGTCGGTAAGCTGTTTTATACAAATATTTTATAACATTTACATTAAATAATAGTTTGTTTTTGGGTGCTCAGACATCAGCTTTTATTAAGATTTAAAAAAAGAGTACAGAGATAATATTATTCACATATAAAATAATAAATATATTTTTATTTTATTTTTGATGCTTTGAAAAAATAAAAAAATTATATTAAGAAGAAAGAGAGTGAAAAACTCAACAAAACCGAATCAAATGGCTCAAAATATTTGTAAAAAAATAGAAAAATTGAGAGAAAATAAAACTAATTAAATTAAAGAATAAACATTTACTTTCTTGCATATATTTAAAACTTTTGAAAAAAAAAAAATAGTGGATGCTCATTAATTCAAAAAAAATAAAACAAATTTAAAAAAAACATTTATGTCTACAAAACCAAAATTAAAACAACCTATTAAAATTACGATCTAAAATATAGTAATAAATTAAGAAAGGAAAATGGTAAAAATATATTTAACGATATGTAAAATACTGAGTTTCTTAAGTGAAAGTTTTACTCAAATAATAAATCAGTATAGAAACGTTCAGTCTTCTAACCACTTTCGTAATACAAACATAATTTTATTTTTATTATGACATGTTTTTAAGTCTATTGGCAGCACATTAAATATTTTTGGAACAATATAATCCAGCGTACGCTCTCCATATTAATTTTTAAATTTTCGTACTACTAGACCATCAACAGATGTAAATCTTGTTAGATAATTGGGTCCAATTTATTTATATACATTGAGCAGAACATCCGTTGGATAATAATTTTGCTCCACAAAATATCCTTAACTGGTAAAGCCCTTAATTCTTTATACATAAATGAATTATACATAGATGATTAGTTGATGCAATCAATTTGACATGTGCATTTTGTACACATTTAATGTTTGTTGCTCAAGAATGTTCTCAGGCGGTGATCCCGTATCTTATTATGGATTCGGCCAGAGACAAATATACTTATCTTAGTGTGGAGAGAGGAACTAAAAACTCCCATTTGTGTAGCTGGCTAACTACGGATCTTAACCGTTTGCATGTTTTTATGACATGTATATTCTACTTAAAAAAGCAATCAATAGTTAGACCTAAATAAACATATTCGTCCGCAACGTCTAATTTACCACATAAGAAAATTCTATCGAAGTGAGAGTTATGAAGACATTCAAAATTGTGAAATTTTACAATAAGTAACATATTTATTTTAACGTGTGGCGATCTGACACGCATTAATTGACTTTTTGGGTATTTATTGAGAGGCTTGCATTATGGCACAAAATTTGTGAGATTTTAAAGTCTTTCGGCAACATTTTAGAACATTTACTACGATCGCCATGCGAAACAACTAGAGCAGTATCATTTGCATATACAAAGTGTTTAACACGTGAAAAATATTTTTAATGAATGAAATATATATTATGTACAATATGGGTCCTAATATAAACCCCAGGGAACACCTGCTTTGATATTTCTATTAGTCATTTTATATGCATAGTAATTTTCTATAAATTAATATGAGCGAAGAGTATCAATTTTATTTGCATACGTTATTGTTACAACGAAGGAAAGTATCTACGGATAAAATATTTATGTATAACCAGCACATTGTATTTCAAAACCTTGCGCACAGAAAGTAGTACATCTCCAATTTCAACGACTAAACTGTTTTTGCTCGTAAAATAAATGAAAATTACTATAAATTTATGTAACAGGTTTGTCAGCACTAGAATATTCAAAGGTACACACTCAACTATAATTTTATGCATTTTTTTAACAACCGATTTCCATTTATTGGTCAATAAATTATTTACAAGCGGAATTCAAACCTCGAACCTCGAACTTCGTGATCCGGAGTCTGCGACACTATCACAGGATCCCAACATTTATTTAAAAACATATTTAGGTACAATAATCTTACCAAACCGTGCATTTCTAAAATAACGAAATAATTTTAATATAACTCTTAATCGATTGCAATAGAAAAGGAAAATATTTTTGAGAAGGAAACGTAAAAGTCCAGACACTTACAATAAATATGACATGTCATTGGCTGGTTTATGTAGCTACTTTACACACTGTGTAACACTCACCATTCTGCCTATTTTTAAACATTTATATTCCTTCAATTCTTTCATCTGTTGATGTTTGTGAAGTTAAAGAGCTGAAACCTTTATTTATGCGGGTGAGATTCATCTAATTGAATTATTTCACTTAATTTTCTTAACTCTTATCACCTGTTGACTATTGTGAAGTAAAAGAGCCGAAAGCTTTATTGATTTAGATCATATTTTCTGACTGAATTATTTCACCTACTAGGCAACTCCAGGAAAAAACTTTTTCAGTATTTATGTTTCTTTTTATACCAGTAAGTTTAATCATCAATATTTTTAATATATCCAATTTTTTTTAGTCTTGCTGGATTTGACTTCCTAGGGAGTTATTAGGGTTTTAATTTATTGCAACAGAGAGGGAAAACGTGTTAAAGAAGGACATACAAAAGTCTTGACATTTACAGGGTTTATGACCGATCGACTGAAAACATTATTGAAATATTTCTCTAATTTTTTATTCGGAAGTACAAGGAAACATAAAATACTTATAACTTGTAAGTAAGCATTGGTATCAATTATAGAACTACACCATCTTTCATTAATTTCATAAAATAAGTGTGTAGCGTAATTAAATCAATTTGAGTAATAATAAAGATTGCAGTTTTGTAAAGAAAAAAAAGAAAAGGAACTTAAAGAAATTTACGTACAATGAATAAAAATTAGGCATTTGATTTCAGAATCACAGCAATTTTTTTTTATAATCATTTACTTTATCATGATAGATGTCAATGTTAATTTAAAAAAAAAATGTTATAGTCTTGACCCTCTTGCGAGATTGACAAAATGTCCCATATTGTTTGTAAAAATTGGAAGGTAAAATGTATCAGGTGATCTCAGACGCCTACGGGGAACGTATGACATGAAATGACACATTTTCAATACAAAAAACAAAATCAACATTATTGTGAATTATATTTTACAAGTACATCGTATCTGCAATTTGTCTCATAGTTTGTAACTTTTCAATTTTAAAATACTGCAAGCGCTCTTCATAACATTGAAGTATTCTGTCCATATTACACTTAAATGACAAAGAACGAAGGATATTATTCTGTACAGTTTCAATTATGATGATTTTAAACTTATAATTAGAAATCAAACACTGATTTGAGTCTACTGAACACTTTATTTTATTTTTACAAATATATAACATATAAAAATAAAAACTTCGTGACAATTGTTTCGCATTATTGGGGCATTTTCAAACGAATGTGAAGATTATTTGGATTGAATGTCCTTATATAGTTATATAATTCAAGGTACTTAAGTAGAAAATAAAAATAATCTTATGAACTATAGCATGTACATTAATCATAATCGAGGGAAAAACCAATGGTTAAGGGTGAAGCTAAGTGTTTAATAGGTAATGGGGAATTTAGATATTTATATTTGAATTTCGGGGAAAATATAACAAAGTAATTAATCTTCACATTTGTTTGAAAATGCCCTAATAAGGCGAAACAATTGTCACGAAGTTTTTATTTTTATATGTTTATATTTGTAAAAATAAAATAATGTGTTCAGTAGACTCAAATCAGTGTTTGATTTCTAATTATAAGTTTAAATATGGAGTTCTACAAAATAAACACCAAATCAATCAATAATATGATGATTTTGCTAAAATTATAAATAAAGTTTTCAATAAAAGTTCTTGGTTTAGTTTTACTTTTTTATTATTTTGACCAACGAGCGATTTCGCATAAGTAGGCATCTTCAAGACTGGTGAATTGTTTACAACGTTTACAGCTTTTATACTATTTCTAACATATTTTTGAGATAAGAAGATCAAATAAGTATTTTAACAGGGGATGGAAAACATAAATATTCACAACTAGTTAGCTAAACAGTTCATTTTTGGGAGTTTTTGGACCGAAATTGGGATTAAGCATTTATTATTTAAAAGGTGGGAAAAGAACACATGGTGAAATATTACACGAGTGGGAAATACAAATTTGAACAGATAAAGTTAGCACAATACTTTGTTTTTTTGGCAGGAAATTTTACATGCCTATGGATGAATGAAATATTTGAAGACTTTTTTATTTTAAAAAAAAAATACTAGAGTTCTTACTATTTACTCCAATATTTAAATTTTTAGACCATTTCCTAGAAGTCGTAAATAACTTGTGCTGGAAAAATGGAAATCGAGTTGTGGTAGAGTGGGATTTGAACCTAGGACCTTTGGTCCTTGGGACCACGACCCGATTCATAATATACATACCTAGATAATATATTTGTTTATGGAATGAAGTAATTCGTTTTGATAGTTAATTTTATGTTGATTATATTATTTTAGTAGTATTATAAAAAAATAAAAATAAGAATAAAATATAAATAATAAAAAAGTAAAACTAAACCAATAAGTTTTATTGACAACTTTATTTATAGTTTTATCAAAATCATTAACTATGGAGTTTTATTAAGAAATATCAACAAAAAACATCAAAATTCATAGTTTCAATTATATTTTTATAAATCATCCAATGAGGATACCAAACAATGCATCTATTTATTAATTACAAAATAAGGTAAAAAAATAAAAAAATACAAAACAATATTATTCAAGATAATATTAATGGATGTAGTAAACTGGAAATGGAACATTCCATCCCGAAATTAAAAAAAATTTTTTTTTTTCATCGTCTATCGTACGAGTATTATATTCGATGTTTATATTTAAATGCTCGTATGGGGAAATTAAGTTTACAATGGTTACAAAAACAGTTTAAATAAATATTTTATCAATATTTTGAAGCTTTTTTTTCACTACCATTTGTGGCAATAATGGCACCGTGAATCTATTCCAGCCGACCGTAATAATTTACATTAAATTATGGATAAAACTTTTACATCTATTATTATTACACAAAACAAGCAGACGTCATAATTCTGAACACTTAAGTTGCATTTTATAAGTTATCCCCCGAAAATTCGTATTATAAATAGTGCATATAATATAGTTTATTTCAATGTTTTGAGTTTGTCCAAATGTTCGTAGTCAAATAATCAAATCAGATAAATCTCTACACAACTATAAAGTATAATCTCTACACAACTACAACTTCTATATTACCTTCTCTTAAATGTACTTCATCTCTGTTGTAATATGTTAATATAAACAGCTCCCCAGGGAGTTGAATCCAGTCCTTGTCTACAAAAATTTGGACCAACTCAAAATATTGTTGATAAATTACCTGGTCCATGAAGAAGTATAGACATTGAAAAAATAATATTTTCAGGCGTTGCCTAGTATGTAGGTGAAATAATTCAATTAGATGAATCTCACCCGCATAAATAAAGGTTTCAGCTCTTTAACTTCACAAACATCAACAGATGAAAGAATTGAAGGAATATAGATGTTCAAATATAGGCAGAATGGTAAATGTTACACAGTGTGTAAAGTGGCCACTTAAACCAGCCATTGACAGGTCATAAGCCCTGTAGATGCCTAGACTTCTATGTTACCTTCTCTTAAATGTTCTTCGTCTCTGTTGTAATATGTTAACTATAAAGGTATTTAAGATATTAATTTTACGTAATTTTTGTCGGGAATCTTCAGTATGAAAGGAAACTCTATAACGTTAAAGTGTAGCCAAATAGCGAGGTTTGTATAATTAAAATATAATTAAATAAACAATGCAAATTGATTTTAACTCCATCCCAAGCAAATCTGGGTTATAATTTTCGTATTTTAATATTTCGTCAAATAAAAAAATTGTATGAATTTATTTTTGTGAATAACGGTTGATATTTACTAAACAGCTGTCAAAATGATTGATTCCATGAATCTCACCCACATGATAAAGGTTTCAGCTCTTTAACTTCACTAAAATCAACGGATGGAAAAATTTAAGAAATACGGATGTTCAAACAAAGGCAAAATGGTGAATGTTACACAATGCGTAAAGTGGCCAATTGAACCAGCGAATGACAGGTCATAAGCCCTGTAAATACCTAGACAAACCTAAATATTCTCTGAAATATTCTCAATCCCTGTTGTAATTTGTTGATCTTAGTACATGTTTGATTTTTTTTTTATTTAGACAATAAATATAAGTATCTAATATTACTACTAAATAAAAATTTTATATTAAATTACAACAACAACAACAACAAACCATCACGCCGTTTCCCCGTAAGGGTAGGCAGAGAGGATATAACGCCACAACACTATATCTTTGCATACAGATCTCGCTTCCTCCACATTTATACATCTTCTCGCACGCGTGCCGATTATTCCGACTTTTGACATGTCCATCTTTCAGTATTTGTCTTTAAGTATTAAATTAAAACATATATTTACATTTACGTTTCCCATTACGCAAAAGAATAAACAATTATTTTGTACATAATGGAGAGTGACGTTTTACAATAGTTTTTTTTATTTTGTTTTTAATTATTAATATTTTTAGGAAAACATATAAATTGAAAAAGAAAAAAATTAACGGTGTTTTTAATCAGAACAAAGAAGAATTATAAATGTTACTTTTCACTTCTTTCTTGAATATATTGTATTCCTGACTGCACTTTTTATTTTCTTTGTTCATTTATTATCTTAACTTCTTTGATTATTTTAATATTATTTATGTATTTTAGTAATTTTTTTTTATTGTGATGCAAAATGGCCCAATTAAAAATAATGACAAATATCGGCAGATCTTCTACCACGAATCTTGTAAAATATTAAATTTAAGGAATAGTTATTTGAGGTAAAACTCACCCGTTAAATACGCTGTTATCCACTGTTCACTATTTCGACGTTCGATTTCAAGTGTTCGATACGACCGTACTATGCGCGAGTACGCATGATGGCGACGCGGCCGTTTCGTATAAACTGACGAGTGAAATGAACTTGTACTGTGAACAAACCGCCGGCGGCTTTGTGCCCACCGATACTCTCATCAACCTTGCCCGGGTAACTCCACCGTGAAGTCTACGCAAGCACCTCGCCTAAAAACGTACTCTGCATATTAATTATTAACACAATGTCTTCTTCATTAGCGTTCAGACGGTGAGCGCTCTGTACGAGACCCATGGCTAAATGATCATTACGATGGTGACGTCATAAATATTTTATTTCAGCACATGATTTTTGAAAGGTATCAAAGAAGGACTAAACGTGGTACCAATCGGAGATATTCTGAATTAGGTATTCAATTTATTTATTTAAATATAACATAAACATTGCAAACATATATTCAAAACGGATATATAATAAGAAAGAAAAAAATACATGAAAGAGACTCATGTCAAAGTAGTAGGAGAATCCTGCTCTGGAAAACCCCTTAGGATACATGGAACAGATCAACTTACAGAGCGATGTTGTTTGGCATAGCGGTAGCCCTTCCAACAACCATAGGCAGTTTGGTCCTGTATATCGGAAATTAAAACAATCTATACTGACGCTGTCTTAGGTAATTATCAGGACCATACAAACCAATTCTCATCATAATCTCAGAATTATCGATCATACCGCGCAACAATCGATAAAAATTTGTAGTCATATACACATTCCTTTTAGTCTCTAAACTATTGTAGCCAAGCATACCCTGGAGAAACTCGGTCGGGTAGAGCCAAGGATAATACCCGCACCCTCTCATGTAGAGATGTCTCAGAAACTTTTTTTGGATTTTTTCTATCATAAGAGAGTACTTCAGTTCATGTAGCCTCCAAATCATCGAGCCACTCTCGAGTTTACTTTGCACCAAGAAGTTTTAAAGAGTTCTCAGAACATGGGTATTTTCGAAAACCCTGGCAGTACGCAGAAAAATTCTAACATCTTCAATGCTTTACCACTGATTGTCTCTATGTGTTTATGAAATGTCAGGGTGCTCACAAATATAACGCCCAGAACTTTACATTCGATGTTCGTATCAGATTTTGGTCATTTATTTTGTAGCGAAAAAATAGAGTTTTTTGTGCCCTAGTGAAGGACGTGACCGAACACTTTGAAACATTAAACCTAAGTTTATTTAGCCTTTCCCGTTTAGATATATTAGATGTATCCGCTTGGAGAAGACGAAAATCGTCAGAATTATCAGTTCACAATGGATTCCTGGTGCGGATCTTTTTGTTTGGCAGCGAAGCGCAGAATAGGAAAAACAAGAATAAAAGTAGGCTGAATGTTGTCGAAATGCGATGCTAGTACGTACGATAGGTGAACAAATGTTCTATGTAAAACTGAAACAAGCATTATCGACAAAATCAAGAAAGTAGCGCTGCGATGTTTCAAACATATAGACCGAATGGCCAGAGAAAAAACGGCAAAGTGGATTTACAATACGAATACTGATGGATGCAAAAAACGAGGAAGACCAAAGAAGACATGGGATAACCGAAATCAAACACTTTAATGTGGACATATCAAAAGATGAGATAATCGTCATGCGTTCATGAGACGATGTATAAATGTAGAGAAAGCGAAGTCTGTATGCAAAGACAGATTAATGTGGCGTTCTATCTTCTCTGTTTATTTCCATGGGGCAACAGGGTAATGGTTTCTTTGTTTGTTTTACTTAATTTTATTTACTTTCTGATCTAAAATATCATAGAAAGTAAATGTTATTAATGAATGCTTTAGCATAATTGTGAATAATTTATCAATTAATACAGAAGCAAGCAAAATTTGAGAACGTACGTCAACTTGTTTATTTTTATTTTTTTGTAGTATTTTAGATTTACTAAATGAGATAAGAACCAAGTTGTTTTATTTTTATTTTATTTTTTAATTTATTTAAATAAGCTTCAGTTTCGGTTTCGGAAATTAGAACAGAAACCGAAATACAGTTTCAGCTAAAAGTTTTGTTTCGGTCGGTCACTAATACCAATAAAAAACCAAATAAATTTCTGATTTTGTCAGACACTTGCGGGAGTATAATTTCGTGGTGGTTTGACTGGAAATCTTCGCCCATTGACTGAGTAATATTGGCCCATAAGACGTTTTCTTGTGTTTAACACTACGTTCCGTTTTACAATACGTTAGTTCGGAGTTGCATTCAAGTTGGCTGAATTAACATATCTCATTTGTTGGGAATGGGGTTACTAATTTACAATGGGGTTATTCCATTACGAGAAGTGCGTACTTACAAACAAAAAGTATCCAAATTGTGAGTCGAAATCTTAGGGCAAAATTTAAATTCGAGTCGAATTTAAAATCTCTTTCCGTTCTTTTATAATCGATCAGAGCCGAAAATGTGTATATTTCTATGGAAATATAAAATTGCATGCCTGGTCTATTTTTGATCAGAAACCTTTACTTTACTTTATGGATAAAATGATTTTGCTCGACCGATTTAGAGGCGGACATCGTCATCCCCCTGCTCAGGGGCAGGAATATATAACGAGGGCCAGAAATAATATCACCGTCAATATTGCTCCCATTTAGACAAAGGTAAAAGGATTATTTTTATGCCAAATTATTTCATATGCTTCTATATACAATGAAAGTTACCAAAAACAAACAATAATTTAAAAGAGAAATTAAAATCTGAGCGAAGAAAATTAGAATAGAAGAAATTAAAAAAATATTAGAATAACATGTGAAATGTGTAAAAATAAGAAAAATTTACACTGTACTGTTAATAGAAGAAAATTAAAAAATATTGGAATAACACGTGAAATATATAAAAATAATAAAAAATGACTTCATATTGTTCTCAGAATAGGTTTCTCTAGTGAAAAGGGTTTTTTAATTACCTTTGTATTTAAAATATTTTATTATTTATATTTAAAGCATTAACTTTGGGTTCAAACATTTGAATTAATATTAGTAAATATTTGTATTTGACCAATTACCGATTTTAAATGTCTACCGGTTTCAAGACGTACCCGTACCTTCGTCAGGACACACACTACACCAACATGTAGATACTTAAATACAATTTCACCTTTACCGTACCATTATCGTAGTATACAAAGTATTTACAAAAAAATAGATAAATTACATGCAGAGTTCAAGGGGATGCAAACACCACCATGTCCGATCATGCACTGAAATTAAGTTAATAACATACTGCGTAGACATTAAAAGTCGGTTAGTGGTTAAATACAAATATTTCCTAACGTTTATTAAAATATTTTATGGAGGAACTAAAAAATAGTAAAAAATATATTCATATGCGTGAACTCTACGGTAACTCCAAATATGATAAAATTGAGCTATTACTGGCTAGCATCAACCTTTAATTTTTATAAACTTTGAATAACAATGATTTTTTTTTTTATTGTAACATACCAAATTAGAGGTTAAGGACAGAAAAAAAACATACAATCCTCTCAAAGATTTTAAAAATGTTTGTTTTTGTAATGTGTCACCACGTATTTTAAAAATCGTCTCATTGAGAAATACAAGATGTATGAAAAATCACTAGTTTGTCTCTCCTGAAAAGTTGGGGTTTACTGAACTGTAGTTTACCTTTCGCATTCAGAACTTTTAAATGTCCATTTTAATACAAGCCCATGCGGAGGTGAGTAATCTTTTATTTTGTTTTTATTTTTTAGATTATTTTACACGTAAATACATACTTGCTGAATCCTTGTATATATTTTTTGATCTGTCGGGTGTTGTACAGGTGGATGTCGTGTTATTCCGTACGGGTGCATTATAAAACTGATTAGTCACACATTTCAGCATTCATAAAAAAGGCAATACAATAAATTATTTCACATATTGTTATGTTACATAAGACCATTTAATTTTATATTGCTCCACGCTGTAAACTTAAGAGCGCAGCGTAAAGCTTTAACACGTTCGACCGTGTAGGTATACGACTGATTTAAATGATTTAATAAATAAAATAAATACAAAACAACATTGTTTTAATATAGTTACGTTAAGTATATCTTGATTAAGAAGCTTGTATAGCTTTGAAACCAGTCGGTAGTAAAATATTAAAAAAATTAGTTTTTTTAAAAAGAATAACCCGCTTAGTCTCTATTTTGAGGCTTGTCAGCAGGTGGGATATAAGGGATATGGAAGGAGGTAATGAAAAATACACCACGAAAAAAACCTTTCTTGGATTTTTCTCTTGCAGCTGGCGGGAATCGAACCCGCGACGCCAGTTTCACAGTTGGCTGTCTAACCAACTGCGACAAAGCTGTTTTATTTATTTTATTATACATATTACAAATTGGAAATTACCTTCATAAGAGAAATGTCACTGTAATGGAATATATCGATGCGATTGAATAGTGGATGATTGTTCCCAGCAGGCCTCAAAACTTTAAGCAAATTTAGAAAACATAAAACTATTTTAAAAACATATATGTTTAAAAAAAATCATAAAAACTTCCCAAATAAATACTAGATGCCTCATTTAAGACATCTCATTGTCTCGGAAAAACGCAATTAAAATTTTCACAAAATGACAGGGTTGTCACTTGCTACATACATTAATTGTGTATTTCATACATTATATATTTTAATAATTTGTTTACTTCATACGTTCATATTCTCCTTCTATTTTGAGTCCGTAGAAGAAAACAAGTATTAAGAAAATAAAAAATTGTAATATTTGGCCATAGAAACAATAATTATAATTCAAGTATGGAAAGTGGTGTTAAAAAACTGACAATAAATCATTTACACATCGTGTTTACGTCCCGAAATTTAAAAAAATATTACTCAATAAACGAACACAGACTCGCGCATTTCACTTTGAAATCGAGATAAATGTGCTTGTAAATTGAGAGATAATATAAAATGCACTTTCTTATGTCCACAAATAACAGTTTTGTAACACAAAGAATATAAATAAACAATAAAACCGCGGCGAGATAGTAAAATAAATACTTACGACAAACTAAGTTTGACAAAAAATAACAGTCAATACTAAAATGGACTTACAAAATTAACCAACCCTGCATTATCGACGCACGTTAAACGTCTAACATAGCTCTCATTTGAACCGCTGCGCTGTTGTGTCGATAATTTTAATAATTCCTCGTGTCCTTGTGTTTGATCAAGATTCTTACAAATTAATGTCTTTGAGCGTACAAAACCTAAAATCTTTGGGAATACTTGGCCTCGACAAATAAAGCGCGTACAAAGGCGCGCGTCTTTACGCGCTATTTTTGTATAGCCGGCCCTTCAAGTACGGAAACGGAGAGCGCGTCAACGCGTTTCTGGCAACTTAACGGTTTAAATGTGGGCATGTATATATAAGACGTTGAATGTATTTGAATGAGAGTAAATTAGTGTTAGGGCGAGTTTTAGCGTGTATGCAATAACTATCACAACAACAACTTTGTAACGCAGCATCATTCATCATCATAATACCATGTCCGCTCCCTAGTTGGAGTACATCCACAACGTGCCTCCATGCATCTCTATCCGCTGCCAGCTTCTGTGCGTCCTCCCAAGACAGGTTTGCGTCCCATAGTTTTGACATGAACTGCCGACGAACAGTCAGCAGCGGACGTCCGCGACGTCGAGAAGCTGACGCCTCGTAAAGTAGGCAAGCGTGGTTAAGGCTCTCAGGAGGCATCCGCAGCAAATGGCCAAGCCAACCGTATCGCCTTCGCTCGATGATGAAGAATTATTAGTCGTAGTATTTTTTAAATTTAATTAATAGGGAAGTTAAATTCGTTCATTGATGAAAGAAAGGAATTATAATATGAAAAAGAATGAAAGAGGGTGTTCTTCAAAGTTAGTGTTACAGCAGGCTTATTCTGTCACAATTTCATTACGTAAGTTCATTCGTTCGTCATATATCCATCTCATTATAACGCAATCAAAACCATATTTCGCTCTCGTTCCCTCCATACAATACGAATGAATTTACGAAACAAATTAGTTACAGCATACCTAAAGCAACAGACCATATTAAAGTTTATTTTGGATAGTGAGGTTTGTGGATTTGACGTTTTAATTTAATAAATGGCGTATTTTGAATATTTTTGGGCGTATCATTTATGTGGAAATGATGTATTTATGCTTTATGAAGTTAGTTCATACATCTTAAGAACTAATATAAACTTTTATTCACATTACTATTGTTTGAAATTATTAAAAGTGTGTAAATATAGACATAACTTTATTGTGTCTATGAATTGCAATATATTATTTAGTTCAATATATTTATAGCCTAGTTGCATTTCACCGGCAACACTCTATTGACTAGTCCTACTCGTTAGCGTCCACGTCACGAACCCTGGGCAATGGGATCACACTCATAACGGTGTGATTTCGGCAGATAACGAGAGGATGAAAGGTGAGTTTCTGGTGCTTCCAAACCAGAACCGGCCGGTTAAGGGAAGGTAGCCCCGACAGAAAAATCCACCAAAGAAGGCAACGGGAAACCACTCTGGTCATCTTTTCCCGGGAATCACGATGGCGAGTACATCCAATAAGCAGCTGTCCTGGCTGCGGAATATAAGAGTAGCGCAGGACCGAGATGCTTTCGCTGTAGTGATCGCCAAGGACTGTAGATGTAGGGGACCAGACCCGTGTAGATGTAGGGGACCAGACAAGGCACCGCACAAAGAGTTATTTTTAAAATAAAATATGTGTGTAAACTAAAATCTAGTAAGAGTAAACTATTGCCGGGTAATATACAAAGAAAAGTACTTGAGTTCATATTATTTGCTGAAATATTTTATTTTTAAACCATTTTTCTAAAATTCGTAAATAACTTGTGCTAGAAAAGCAGAAATCGAGTTATATATATATTTATATATTATTGATAAGTATAGGTATATACAATAAAATAATTTATTGTAAGCCGTAACCAAAACTCATTTAAAACTTAATGATCTATACTCCTAGAACGTAGATCATGATATTATGATTTTCTTGTTTTATTAATCTTTTAAAATATTTGATCATTTAAATGGATTTTTACATTTATTTTCAAATTGTTTTAAGCGCCTAATAAATGTGTTTCAAAATGCTTGTTTCTTAACCTTGGGTAAAAAGATATGTATACTTTTAAAAATAATTAAACCAAATATGTTCATAGTACAAGTTTTGTAAAGGGCAATTTGGTATATTTGTAATAAAAAAATAAATAAATAATGATTTATGTGTCGTTTTAAAAAATAATCGAATTAAACAAATTCATAAAACAAGTTATATTCCATAATCAAACATAATAAAAATTCTTTAAGTAAAAATACATACGCGTTTTATTAAAAATAAGTGCTGAAGATTGCAAATAAATTAAATATTTAGCAGATTATGTAATAAAAAAAATATTCTCTCGTAATGAGATTATGTAAAATCTTTATTTTTTTTTGCAAAACATGAAGATTTATTTTTATGTTGATTGCGTTCAAAAGTCAAAACTGCCACACTGTTTTTGCTCCAAGTTAGGATTTGACCTTTCCAGTCAGCTTTTCGTATCTTTTGCTAAATGACGACATGAATTTAACTGCATAGTAGCGTCATAGTCAAAACGATAACCGATGAGTTTTTATTTATTTAAACTTTTGAACAATATATTATACGTACATTGGTGGGTTTATTTCTCTAATAAATATGTTCCAACCATCCAAAAACAGACTTTTGTAAGTTGGTCAAGATTTATACTTCATTACCGAATTGACAACTGTTCGTTTAGTGGGCAGATACTGTTTGATAAAAACATATCGCATAGTTTGAAAGTTAAAATTTAAAAAAATATTTTTTATGCCCACTTTGCTAATTTCTCAAATGAGTGTATGAGACAAGAGTCGATTAACATTTCGTTTGCGGCCCAAGAAATTTATGCATATTTTAGGCCAAAACTGATTTTAAGCATAATTGTTCCGAATGTCCCTAGAAGTATCCCCTCCAAAATCTCCACCCCTTGGGTATCCTCTCCCTCCCCCCTCCCTCCCTAAATTCGGAAAAAAATTATATTGATGCATAAGCTGCCTGTACTATTAGTTGAGTATGTTGCCGATTTTAGAACTTTCAAGAAAGTAACAAGCACCGTTCAAACATTGTATGGTGCGAGTTACGTTATTACTTTCATTATTAGCCATGCGACGTACATATTATTAATTATAACATATACCTACACTCCCGGCAACATAAATAGTCGAATGACGTATGGGTTTTCACCTTTAGAAACAACTAATAGCTACTTACGAACCTGGAAAGCCCTAAAATTATTTAGTTATACACCTGATTTGGCAGTGATTAGTCGTTTTCTTGGAGTGTCCCCATTTTACTAAAGTAAAATGTCTACGAGACTTAAACTTTCGTTAAAAAAAACTGTTATTGTTGCGTTATCTGAAAAATAATTTTCTATTTGTGATATAGCAAGGCAAATATAGTGCAATGAATCAACTATGAGGAGATTTCTGAAAGAATTCAAAGAAAATAAGACTCTCAATCAAAGAGCAGGCGCAGAATTAAAACGCTGCACTTCAAAACGTGATGATCGCGTTCTAAAAAAAATATCATTAAGAAATTGGTTCGTATCAGCTCCAGAACTAAAAGCACGGCCAGAAGACCTGCAAAAAACCTCTATTGAATCAGAAAATGAAAAAAAAAACCGTTTGGAATGGGCGAAAGAACAAAAAATTGGACAGATAATGATTGGAAAAGATTTGTATTTTCTAAAATTTAATTTGATTGGTCCAGACGGTTCGCAGACAGTTTGCCGCCGAGCTGGAGAACGATATGGTGACGAATATCTTGCACCCACAGTTTAACATTTGCCTTATATCATGGTGTGGGGATGCGTCACAAAATTGGGTGTTGGTAATTTAATAATGATAGAAGAGTCAGTGAATGCTATAAAATATAATGAAATAATTTTTAAGTGTGTTGTGTTAACAATTATGAACACAACTGAAGAAATTGATGACTTGATAAGTTTATGAGGCTGCTATTTTGAGGTTAAGACAATGAACGTAAATTTAACTGAAAAATCACAGAAATTTTGAGAGAAGCAGATATTTAATTTATTTTATACACATATTTTTCATTTCTTATCTATTACGTTTGTTATATTTAAGATAATTAAAATAGTCCTAAGTGTGAATTTTTTTTGGTGTGTGCATGAGTGTCTTACACTGTTATACAAATAAATTGTCAATATTTTTGTACATACTATTTGTTGACCCAATAAAATAAATAAATAAAATATAAAAAAACATTATTTTAATTTTTTCTACCGACCGATTTCAAACCTACCCTACACAAGCGTCTTTATAAATGTATAATTTTATTTATTCCAATCTTCAAATGCAAATATTATGTACTTCGGCGGACTTAATGCCAAAAGTCATATCTTCCAACCAACGCAAAAATAGACTGGTCAAAAGAGGAGCTGGTAAAAAAGTATACTAAAAAACGAAAGTATACATAAAAAGATACATGCATGAAAAAATACCTAAGTAGATAAAAAAAAAAACAGCTGTTTTGTAATGGGGAGATAAGGTTTGCATCTATTAACATCTACAGGGCTTATGACCTGTCAATGGCTGGTTTAAGTGGCCACTTTACACACTGTGTAACATTCACCATTCTGCCTATATTTGAACATCTATATTCCTTCAATTCTTTCATCTGTTGATGTTTGTGAAGTTAAAGAGTTGAAGAATGATGAATGTTACACAGTGTGTAAAGTGGCCACTTAAACCAGCCATTGACAGGTCATAAGCCCTGTAGATGCCTATACTTCCATATTACCTTTTCTTAAATGTTCTTCATCTCTGTTGTAATACGTTAATTGTTTGTATAATTTTTCATTACAGAATAATGTTTCCTCACTGTCCCGTGCCGAGGGAAACATTTTACAAAATGTGAAACATGCCTAAGATTAGCTATTTAACAAAGTTAACATAATAATAACAATAAAAAAAACATAATTAATCAAATTAACCTAGTTAAAATTAACATAATAAACAATAAACAACAAAAATATTCACAAAAAAAAACTATTTATATGGACCAATTAAAAAAAATCATAAACAGTGCACACATTTTACCTATTTGACTTGATGCACTCATCGATCCGTGCGCAACCCACCTCCACCATCCATTTTTTAATAGCAATTTTACATTGTGAGATATATATTACAAAAAAAAACGTAATCCTAACTAGATGTGGCCAAGAGCCCTGTGTTGAGTAGGGATACAATATGATGGGAACTGGAAGGATGTACATTATTAAATAATAGCAAAAATTTAATTCAATATATTTACATAAACATGAATATATTTCAATAATCATCCGGACAACACGCTTAGTAGTATATAAATCGATACAATATCTCGCAGCAGTCTCCTGCAATGGTCTCTTCTCTTAGACTAAAATCAAACTTGTACACCTCTCCTGAAAATGGCTTTCGTTTTGGAGAACTTAATTTGTTCATCCTGGACATTGAATACTCTTGGGGCAACAAATTTCTAGGAGCAAAAGTCGTCCGTGTTTTTGGTATTACATAATTCAAATTACAAAAAAACTTCCTACGAGCATTCTGCTGAGATATCCTTTAGTAACTGCGTGACCAGAAATGTGTAAATGATTCTTTTAAAAAAAATGTCTTATGTCCAGAACCTTCATGAATTGAAACAATGTCTCAAATGGGAAAGTGGGGACATCGAAGCATCACTCCAAGTATTAATTTGTGTACATTTATTAGGGGTTTCAGTGGAGAAATGCGTTTATGATTGCGCGTTTGTCATAATATTTGTACGTATTTTTATAATTTTACTGGTAAATTCTTTTAGTCATTCACAGTACATGAAATTTCTAAAAATTTTAATGTCGCAATAATCAAACATTAAAAAATATTCAAATCTGTATTCAGGAGATAAAAAATGTGTTAGACTATTTACGTAACTTTATCTGAATTCATTAATCCTTGTACCTACATGATATTTAGTAAGTATCTAAAATTATCCATTACTTACGAATATTTTAAAAAACAACTCATAAATTTACGAATCGTCCTCAAAGTTGAGGGTTTCCTAGAAAACGTTTTTAGTCTTCCATTCAGAGTTTTACATCATAATTTTAAATTTATACATCCAAATGAAAGACTCAACTTTTTTATTTGCCCGTAATTATTATAACCTACTCAGTGAAAACCAAATGCCGCCCATATTACGCCTGCATAACACCTTTTCTCCTCTATAGGTGCGAATCGTGGCACCTCACTAGGGCCCAAAACAACAAAATACTGAGTTTTGAAAATTGGTGTCTCAGAAGAATCTTTTGACTTTGTGCGGAATAAAGTAATAAGAGAGCGGACGCAGCAAACTCCGATGACAACTGACATCAAGCGGAGGCAATACGGTTGGCTTGGCCATGTACTGCAGATGTCTCCTGAGAGCCTTAATCACGCTTGCCTACTTTACAAGGCATCGGGTTCTCGGCACCCTGGACGTCAGTACTACGGGACGCGAACCTGACTTAGAAGGATGCACAGGAGCTGCCTGAAGGTTCTTCGTAGACACCATATGCGCCAACTAGGGAGTGGACATGGAATGATGATGATAACTACCTTTACTCGTTAGCCAAATGCGCGTCTAGATCACCAAAGCTGGAAAAGGGGGATTCGAATCCCCCATATACCGATTTGTTCAATTTCATTTTATGAACATAAGCATTTGGCAAGCTTACAAAAATTTATAAAATACACTAATGGGTAAAATATGTGTACGCGAAAAGATGAATAAATTATTGCACGGTCATAAACACTTCCAAAGTTTTATTCTCCTGATGCGATATACAAGTAGGCACTGGGGTCGTTTGGTCCCCCCGTTCGGAACACATTTAAAATTTGGATTCTTGTGAGGGAAATGTCATTTATGTTATTGCAAATAAAAGTTTTAAGCATAAATTATAAATATTATGTTCCCTTTCAAAATCTTTTCTTATCAGTAAATCAGTAAGGTATAATGAAATGATTTCTTTGTTTACACAATGGAATATTTATGTAGGTTGGAATAAAATACAGAATCAGGTATAATTAAAGACATTTGGCCGGAAGGCATCAGTGGACATTCCTAACATATTATTTCGGTGCCATTGAAACTTTCTAACGAAATTGACGGTCAAGTTCGGACGTACCTACACACTACTCGCCACTCGCCACTCGCCTCACGCCACACGCCTGTAGCCATTTGATATGTTTTACAAATAAAGAATGTGGTATCAATTTTTCTAAAACTGCAGGATATTGTCATAGAAATGTCTGAAACACCTAATACACATATAACGTTCCCTCTGAAGGAATTTATATATTTAATAACGAAATGTATTAGTACTAGCATAACGTTGTATCTTTTAAGAGATCATTAGCCTTATTATGAAGTGTAGATAAATTAATTAAATGATTTATCAGTAAAAAAGGTCAACACACCTCGGTAGAAGACCCTAACAATTCTGTAACTTTTCGACTTCGTAGCTTTATATTACTTTCCCTGATCTTGCCGGCGTCTAATCCCGAAACAATAAACCGCAGCGTATAATATGCATATAAAAGTTAACGGAGCCTAAGTTGAGGCTGTCACAGTACTCACACAAATGTAAAGATTGTATACAGAGTGTAACTCTTCTGTATAAATTATATTTTGTGCAATTATTAATAATTATTTTTATTTTTTTAATAACGTATTTTATGTTAAACTTGTGGTATTTGTTGGCGCGTTTAGTTGCTGTGCATGAGATTAACGTGAAATATTTACTCAGATTGATTTTTCACAGCAATGTTTAGTGTTAATACGGAAATATTTCATTTTTAAATAAATGCTTTTTTTTTTGTTTAATGTGAAATATATTATAAAATTAACAGTGATTACTAAGACCCGGACGGTTCGCAGCTATGCGGGTTTTTCTTATGTCGCGTCATACAAAAAATATAATCAATAAATACGTACTTTCAATAATTTATTTTTATGTTTTTATAAGTGCTTGATGTATTAAACTGTAAGGAAATATTCCTAGCAGTTTCATTAGATACACGAATACTATTTCTAAACCTACATTTATGATGTAAACATGTGTAAAGGTTATTTAATATATAATACAAATATGACAAAATTAAGAAATAACAAAAACAAAATATTTAAAAAAAATTACAATGAAATTTAAAATACAAATAATAAACATAATAAATAAGCACTAAGGCAACTGACAATCTGATTTTTTTTAATAAGCCGTGTGGATTCATATGAGAATTAAAGATTTTAAAAATAGAAAAACTTTATTTGATTTTATTAGGAGCATCTCTTTTATTCAGTTTTAGTGCTGCAGAGCAACGTTTATTTTAAAGTTAATAACACATATAACAATTTGTTACCCACTAAGTCTTAAAATTTTTCGGCGTGACACATTTTTCTATTAATGATACATTTATTTTACATTATTTTATTTATATTATACAAATTTGTTGATTAACAGGCACTAAAAAGTATTTATAAGATATTTCTTCGGTTCTTTTTTTTTAATTTGAAGATCTTTTACGTTAATGATGGTTTGTGGGAGATCATTGAACAACCTTGGAACAACGCAATTTGAGATTCCTTCTCCGAAGTAATTAGTAATTCGGGTTATTAGTAATATAGGCAGAATAGTAAATGTTACACAGTGTGTAAAGTGGCCACTTAAACCAGCCTTTGACAGGTCATAAGCCCTGTAGATGCCTGGACTTCTATATTACCTTCTCTTAAATGTTCTTCATCTCTGTTGTAATATGTTAATATAAACAGCTCCCCAGGGAGTTGAATCCAGTCCTTGTCTACAAAAATTTGGACAAACTCAAAATATTGTTAAGATTTTATTGTGTGTAAAATTGGCTATGTTGGAGCATAAAATTCATAGAGGTAGGGCTTTTTTGGCTGAGATATACTAGGGAATGTAAAAACTGTTTCAACCCTTCTCGGTCTACCCTACGTTTTTCCTCAAGTAATTCATAATTATATTTCGAATACTGTCTCTCGAAACTGAGAACTGAAAACTAAGTAAAACTATTTATTTTTCCTTTATTAAAAAAAACTTTTATTTAGATAAATAACACCTACAATATTATTATAAATAATAAAATAACAACAAATAAGCCAATTAGGTTTTTACAAGTTGCACCACAGGAAGTTAAAATAACATGAATATTCTCGAACATAAAATAAGCAGTAAACTAAATACATAAGGCATGCGTCTTATTGTACTAAGCATAAGCCTCGGAGTAATAGCGCGCTATATTACTCGGGTATAGCGCGCGTCACGTGTACAGTGTACAAGTATGTGGTATTGGCCGAATAACAACTTGCAGGCCACGTGTTTTGAAAGTACTGTAAGGTATATTCTAAATGACCATCTGCTGGTGATTTTCTTATCAAATCTAGGTACTAAAAGGGAGCAAGTACTTAAAATTAGGCATTTATCAATTCAGAATACAGAAATTACAAGATTTTTACTAAACAGAGTCGATTAAATGTTTTGCAGAATGTACCTAGGTATATAAATATTTATTTTTTATGTCAGTACTATAAAGCTTACGTATTTGAAATGGTAAAACCTTGCACAGAATTAACTAAAAATATATTTCAATTACTTTTAGTATTATATTACTTTGAATCGAAGCTAAACTGGCAGGGCACAACTAAGGTTTTAGTCCCAACACTTATGTATGGAAGTGAAACATGGAACTGGCAGAAGAAGGATGAAAGCCGAGTGAACGCGGTTGAAATACGATATCTTAGACGAATGTGTGGGAAATCAATGTATGACAGGGTTACGAATGATGAAATCAGGCGAGAGTGTAAATCTGAGTCAAGTATAATTGATAAGATTGAGAAAGGGTCTCTGAGATGGTTTGGTCACGTAGAACGAATGGACGACGAAAGAATGGGAAAATAAGTACATATGGTGAAAACGAACGGCAACGTGAGACGAGGACGACCAAGGAGGACGTGGCATGATCAGATAAACCAAAATATTATGTCTGGTCATGTCAATAGCAGACAGAACCGAAGAGCATGTATGACAAGATGTATGAATGTGGAAGAAGCTAGGAATGTATGCCAGGATAGACGTGTGAGGCGGTCCATTCTCTCTGCCTACCCCTACGGGGAAATGGCATGATGGTAGTAGTAGTAGTAGTAGTAATCCTTGAAGCATGGTCGTTGCCTTGATTTCTTAAACACTATTTTTTGTTAGTTAGGATTGAAAAAAGGAAATAAAAATAAATAAATAAGCGTAAAAGTTTGTTAGTGAAAATTCTTGGTAGAAGTTGATTGTATTTTTTTTTCTTCTTTTTTTAAAAAGTAATAACCTGCTAAGCCTCTATTTTGAGACTTGTCAGCAGATGGGAAAGAGGGGATATGGAAAGTGGTAACGAAAATTACACCACAACACTCAGACCAATTGAGAAAAATCTTATTTGGATTTTTTTCTTGCAACTGGCGGGAATCGAACCCGCGACGCCAGTTTCACAGTTGGCCGTCTAACCAACTGGGCCTATTACGGAAATAAAACAAGAGTGGTACTTAAATCCACAAATTCGAAAAATTCAGTGACCGGCTTCATCGCATTCGCGACATCATCGAGGCTGATATATTTATGATAAAATTAAATGTGTTTATACAATACAGCAAAGAAAGAGATTTCAAAATAAAAAAGTAATTGTATTTAATTATTTTAATCTGAAGGGCCTTTTTATAAAGTGTTACTGAGAATTACAAAACGTTATTTTGACGAGTTTAAATACAAAATATATTTTATATTAATGTTGCTTTTCTTTTCACTCCTTATTGTTCTTTTATTGGAATGGGATAGACCTTTCTTAGTAGATAAACAATTAATTAGTAAAATAATATCACATGCTTCGGGAATAAAGGTTTCAGTTCTTTTACAGGAGCTAGTATCTTTTTCGGAAAATTACTGTAATAAGATTGACAAAATATTTAAAAGTAGATAGTAATACAAAAAAAAATGTCTTTTATTTTATGTAACTATATTAATCAATAACGAATAAAATGAGATTTTTTGTTTTATTGCGATAAAACCTTATTATAAATAAGAAAATATAGCTTACCTAGTTATGGAATAAAAAGGTTTTATTACTTGCATTGCAAAAATATAGTTTATTGATGTGCCATTATACTGATAAATTTTTCGAAATTAATATAGAAGAGTCCCGACTTAAAACGGAATTTTCTAACAAGCCGAGACAAAAAATAAAAATTGTGCCGTAATAAAATCGTTCGTTGTGTAAATTCAATAAATAAGTAAACAGTACAAATGATTATTAATTTACATGGGGTCTTTTTTTTGTTTTTGTAAGAATATTGGTGTTTTATCAATGATATTTCTTAACTTAATAAGATTTTTATGAAATAAGATTATATAATAGGAATACTTGTTCTAAATTTATCTGTTGAGATTTTTTGTCTAAATGTGCGATATTTTTTGTTTGATTTCAATTCAGACTTACGGCCTTTTATTATTATCTTATCGTAATAAGCTGCACCGGTAAAAGTTACGTCATGATAGTTATTGGACTGGGAGTTATTTTTCTACTCTCACATTCACAGTAAGAATCATAATATGTTACCATCATTCGCTTATATCTTATAATCAAGTAACAAATTTAAAAACGTGGTGGGAGAGTTCTTACCACACAAAAAGTTGGAATTCACAGGCAGACATCAAAAGTACTCAATTTTTCAAAGTCTAAAAAATGTGTAAAAATCTAAAAAATGTCTAAAAAACTCACTAAGTACTAATTATTAATATTTGTTTAAAGTATGCTATATTTTCCTGTAGTTGTTGATTTATAGAACTGTAAATTAAGTGGTAAAAATAATACCTTAACCCCCTTTACAGAACGCTTATACTATGTATGTGGGATAAATTAAACCATAGCCCATTGAAAAAATGGTTTGTTTGATTTATAATATCATGTATTAATTTCAAAAATATATTTTTTCCAACTAAAGGAGCCTACAAGGATGAAATTGAAAAGGAGCTAGATGGCTCGGAGTTATCGGAAGATGAAGAATTTTTAAAAATAAAAATGAGTATTTGTGTTTTTATGATTTACCCAAATATTTCAATTTTGTTGGATACTTTCACCAAGTTGTAAATGACTCACTTTTCGAAAATTTAAATGGACGAGTCAAGTTCGAACCTTGGACATTTGATCCGCGAATCCGTGACAATAGCTACGGGACACAACCCGGTTCAAACAGATGTAATAGTCGATGTAAATTGACAGTTAGATTGTGTATAAGCCAATGGTATTTGCTTGTGGAAGGTGCCATTTTTACAACACGCAAAACACGGATGTAAGATAAAGAAAAAATATATCAAAATAATGGTTTGACGTTTATTTATTATGAAAATATATTATTCTATTTTTAAAATAATGAAAAACATACATGCATCTGGAGGACCGCCAAAGGGTTAAACACAAGATGTGTTAAATATGTAATAAAAGTTTTATCACTGATAAATTTCGCAATCTCATTTATAGCATAATAGGTTCAATTTACAAATTATTAATAAGAGTATACTTAATCTTCTCATAACCTGTTAACATTGTGAACAAAACACTTATATGCAATAATAGTTACATATTTCACACGACTATTAAAATATTTAACAAATACGAGTTACTTCCGTTGAAATTAAGATAAAGTCATATTTTATTGATATTTCTTGTAACGTTTTACAACGTTATTATTAACGAGTAATTAATTCAAATAAACTTAAAAACTATTAATAAGCAGGCAGTCAGTAATTATTTCCCTTGTTTGAATTAAGATTTGAATCAGGAAAATAGAGTTATATAAAAAAGTGAAATACTGTTCATAGTATTTACGATTTTAAATCAAATAAACTTGTGGAACCCAACACAAACGCACATTATCCACATATTATCCCTAGCGCAGCAACTATCTGGCTATAGTTTATAAACAATTAAAGAGAGCCGTGTTTACCTTTCATTATTATTACCTTGTATTAACAAGCGTGAAGCACAAATTAGAAAACGAGTTAAAAGAAAAGAAAATTAATTCGTGCTTTCTTTATATTATTTATTTGAAAACAAAAAAAACAAAATTTAAAAAACCAATTTACTATTCTGGGGAAACATGGCATCCAAACCAGTTTAAACCAAAACCAGACCACCGGTCAAAAATAACCGTGAATCGGGAATTTTGATTTAGATGACGAGTTGGATTTATTCAAAAATAACAAACATCCAGCTTTCTTCAATTACAACTGGCTTCTCATTTTTTTGGCACGTGTTTTTTGTTTAGACAATTCTAAAAACTAGATTAATTATCATTGGAAAGATAAGATTTTTTTTTAAAAACTGGTAATTTTTCAAAACAATAATACTATAATACTTCAAAAAAGGTAATATCTACTTAATTTTCTTACTTTGTTACAGTTTTGTAATCAAATAAATTGACAAATTACCGTATTTTTGGACGATACTATTCGTCAGATCATAAGACGCACCCAAATTTTTGCTTGAATTTTTACAGTAAAAAAGTGCGTCTAATAGTCTAAAAAATTCGGTACTTCGGTACTATTTTCCTGGGTTTTTATGATACAGTAAAAGTCGCACCTAGGCCATAATAATGGCAAAACTGTAATATTGTCGTTTTTAATTCAGTACGCAGAAATATTCCTGAAAGAATTTTCTATTCGTGCAATTGAGTTGTGTCTTTGTTATTTCCGGGGTGCGAAGTGTAAAACATTTACGTTTTCTTAGGTGTTTAGCTTTGCGTAAAAATTCTTGAAAAGGCATGTCTATGAATCCTGTAAATTACCAGTGACGACACATAGACTAGAAACCATGTCTTTCATACAGAAAAGTAGCCAGAAATTAAAATGTAAGCAACGATCTATGGGACGACAGATGTTCCGTGTATGTCCGAAAGACAATAATAAATAAAGAAATAAGACGCCGACCCGGAGTACTAGTTTAGTAACAGACATCATCGATCATGCAGCAACATTAAAATGGCAGTGGGCAGGACACTGGCGGGGCAAAATGATGGCAGGTGGACACCCAGGCAAACGAAAGAGGTGTTGGGAGACAACAAAAAAATGGGTCGACGACACTGTCTCGATAGCCGGTAGAACGTGCATGATAAAATCAGATGATAGGAAGGATTAGAGACGTTTTGAAGAGGCCTTTATCCAGCAGTGGGGAAAACAAGGGCGAAGAAGACAAAGTAGAAGATATGCGAAACTGCAGCAAGACCGGTCAATTTGCTCGCCTGTGTTCAGAATCTCTGAGATTTCAAATTCTCTCATCGAATTTCAAAATGTATTATTTATATGCAAATATCCGTTTTTTGCAACAGAAAAAGAAAACATTTTTGAGAAGGTAATACAAAAGCCTCAACATTTGCAGAGCTTATGACCATCCATTGACTGGTTTAAGTGACCGCTAAACACACTGTGGAATATTCAACATTCTGCCAATTTTCAAACATCCTTCCTCAACTCCTTCATTTGTTAACTTTTGTGAAGTAAAAGAGCCGAAACCTTTGCAGATTTTGGTTTAACTAACTGGTATAAGAAGTATAAGTTTTTTCAGGCTTTGCCCAGTGGGCGAAATAATTAAGCCGGATGTATCTCACACACACCTATAAAGATGGAAGTATACATTGAAAGTACCCACCCCTTTCCCGAAACTGTTCATCTGTCTAAAGTTTTTTTCAATTTTATTAAAACTAACAAAGCAAAAACCTAATATTTTTTGACAGTCAAACCGCGAAAATAACAGAACATAAAAACTTTAAAGCTTCTTTGTACCCCCTTACTGCAGTATTGTCAATGTATGATCAATCAAATACACATGGTCAGTACAATCACCTCTTTTTAATTCCCCAGTATGACAGTGAAGGAATACAGTGTTAGTTTCAAAGACCCGCTTAGGAAAGGAAGAAGAACGTAGTAATACAAATAAATATTTTGTATTCCACACACAAGGTAAGGCTTGAAAATATTCAGAAAACATTTTTGAGGCATCTCAATTGGAGATCAAGATGTTCGGACCTTAACTATAAAACATCTTGTCATTAAAAAAATATACTTAGTCTTGAGGATCGTCGTTTGGTATTAGATATGGGGATTTTACATGACATTATTAATGAACGTCTTAATAGTCCTGTTCTGGTTTCTGAGTTGGCCCTTAATGCACCTGGCTACCGCACCCGTCACACGAATCTATCTCTTTTCCATGTACCGACAGTTCGCACTAACTAAGCACAGAACTCTCCTCTGATTCGCTTAGCGCGTAATTATAATGTATTTTTCAAAAGCATATTTAACTGCAGTAAACCTACTTTTAAAATAAGAATTAAAAAATTATCCTTTAAAAAAAATCTGATTCTTTGAAAAACGTTTGTAAATTAAAGATGTTTCTATTCACTCATGTCAAACACACACTCACCCTAACCATAAACCCACCCTCACACCCATATACACTCACCCTCATATTCACATACCTACCAAAATCACATTCCACTCACTTACCCACGCACACATGCACTTTGACATGTATTAATATTTAATATCTAACTGGACTGGATTATTATAATTTATTTATTTATTAACGGACACTGTCCATGTATACAATTTATAGGTTTTAAATAAAACAATAAAAGAACAGTTAAAAACATTTTTAAAAAAGAAAAGAAGCATTGACAAACATAAGGATCATCAAAATAAGATCTGGACTATTTATTTATTGCTTTTTTAAATCGTTGTAAACTTAAACCAAAAAAGTCCAGATCTTGAGTTAACAATACGACAAAGACGGGTCATTAGAGAATTAAGGTCATAGTTTGTTATATGCTGATCGATGAACAGTACTTCATTGTTTCTCAACCTACGAGTCGGAATATTGAATTTTACTTCTCCCAGTAATGATAGAACATCGATTATACTATTTAGTATGCCGAACATATACAGGGAATTAATATTAGTTCTACGTTTTTGTAGACTAGAAATATTTAACATTGACTCCATATCAGCATAATTGTATTTTTGTGGAAAACTGATTTGGCTTTATTTTATGTTTTTCTATGATGTTGTATATATTTTTTGTATTGCTGTTGTTTTTATGAATAAACGAAAAAATAAACAAACAAAACAAACGAAAAAAAACCCAAAAAGTAGAAGTATACAGATAGAAGAGTTGAAGAAATTTGCATGTTTAAACGTGGGCAGAATGGTGAATGTTGCGCAATTTGTAACGTGGCCACTTTAACCAGCCAATAACAGGTCATTAGCCCTGTAAATGCCTTTACTCTCATACATCCTTCACAGGAATATTGTATCTCTCTATTGCGAAAAATTTGGACTAACAAAACCTATTTCAAGTTTTATTTTATCATCAGGACTGAACTACAGCAATGAGAATATGATGCGGACGTAGAGAAAAATGGCAAACTCGTTATAAAGTGTCTAATCAAATGATTTACACATTTTCAAATAAAGTTAATTTCGTTCGCATGGCGGACTATCCAATTTATTTTATTATCGTAATAATACATGTTTCGCTTTCTTCCGTTCTGGGTTAAGGTCATCCATTTGCATAGCCAAATCGTTATCATACGGCGTGATTCATTGTGAACTAAGATCGAAAGTGCGTTTGACCATTTAATCGAATGGTAATATGCCGTTTTTCTCGATTTGAGCTTATAGCGGCATGTTAACCCAGAAACATTCTCGTAACAAGGAAGAGTAGGAAAGGTTTGGATGTATTTTAATGAAAGTTGGCCTACTTTGTTCGGAATTTTTATCAGATGTGAAAGTATTTTTTGCAAATAATAATGGATCGCCAACGGGTCAGGCTCGCATAGCAGGTTTCGTTTATACGTAAATGTCTTATAATCGCAGCTGTTATGATTATAAATACAATTGAATTTCTGCATGGAATCGTATATCTCAATAGAGATACTCTTGTTATCATAAAAAAAATGATTGGCTGTTTTTAAGGATGCAATGAGAACCCTTCAGCCCTACGGGAAATTGGAAACAAAAAATATTTTCTTGCGCGCGGTAAAAAATAGTGCATTAAATTGTACGGTAAAGTTTCTTAAAAATGTACGAAAAAATTTAAAATACGAACTACTTTGAAAGACGTTACTGGTTCATATGAATCAACTAATGATAAGAGAGCTGATGAAGAAATCCGGTTTGCTTACCGTAAACAGACCAATCGGCAGAACTGACAGAGAATAAGCGGGAGAGAATCTCTAACGTCACAAGCGGAGTTATTTCAAAAACCCAAAACATTTTTTTTGGCTTAGTTTAATAGTCTATTGACGAATAAAAAAAAATAAAAAAACCACCGAACTTCCGGATTGATTTAAATTGAATTTTATTTCATAACGTATCGACTATATAAATCTACATTCAAATTTTTTGGATAATTACAATTAACTGTATCTGATTTGCTACATATAAATATTATACCATCGTACGAATAATTTCTCAAACTATTTTATAGTCAACATATTACAACGGAGACAAAGAACATTTTATATAAGGGAATAAAGAAGTCTAGGCATTTAACCTTTCATTGACTGGTTAAGTGGCCACTTTACGCACTGTTTAACATTCACCATTCTGCCTACGTTCGAACATCTATATTCCTTCGATTCTTCCATATTTGATATTTACGAAGTTAAAGAGGTGAAACTTTTATTGATGCGGGTGAGATTCTGAAGAAATTATTTTACATGCATAATACGCAACCCCTGAAAATACCTTTCAATTTTTATGCTTCTTGGACTAGCTGGTTTTATAAACAATACTTGGACAAACTTAAAATATTGTCAATACTTTAAAATTATTTTTTATATATTATCCATAAAAAACGTTGGTTAATATTTTTTATAATTTTGTCGGCTCCGTATTGTAATGGTCAGTGCGTTTCCCTACCATGCAAGAGATCTCGGGTTCGATTCCCGACATGGTTAATGCGAAATATTTATTTAAATGGTTGTTTTCACACTGGAATATTTCATAGTCCCTGGACTGGTACATGAAGCGTAAGACTGATCATTTTATCTTTATGTAACAAAAAATTATCAAGGTACGCTGCAATTGGTGTACCAATGCAGTGCCCTTTGCACCACTTGGTGCAGAAAGGGAATGATGATGATAATTTTTTCGAAATGTTTACCTAACATTTAAATTTCTTCATTAATCGTACATTAAAAACTGTCTGTCCTCAACAGGTAAAAAACGTCTTAATCTTGATATAATTATTAAGACGCACGAATGAGTAATAAACGAGAAAAATGTATTTAAAAAATTCTACTTTACTTAACGAATTTCGAAAATATGTTCAGTATTCTTTTTTGTGTTCAGAATACTATATGAAATCTATTTTTTTTTTCTAACTCATTCTAAAATATGATGTTTTTGATGAGTCCATTGTGATCTTGTTGGATGTAATATTCATACTACGGTAAATAAGTTATGTTTCTATTGTTGATACTATGAAACATTGATGCCATCACTAAAGTAATGAATCATGCTGGTGAAAGCGCTGATATTAAAGTCTTCCTTTATGGTTGCAAGACATGGTCTACTAGAGAAACGAAGCAGAATTTAAGCACCATAGGTATAATCTTAAAACAGAATTGGTTGAATTTTTAAAATGCTTTCCAAATCAATGTCTTCTTAAGCAATAAAATATATACAAAGAAATTAAACTTTTACGATAATTATTAGATTGTGAGTATCAAAAATCTATTAACATACATAGAAATATACAAACATATATGTACATTAGAGTGGGCCGATATTTTTTTTTTCCGAATTTTGAAATGAAAGGGGTCTAAATAGTTGCCTTTTGGATTACATGCAATGCAAAAAATATCAAAAAGAATATTTGATACTACTTTTGGCTTTTAACCAGAGCTTTAAGTTTTTGAAAAAGTCGATTTTTTGCGCTAAACCGGCTGTCGTTTTGTATTTAAGTTAGAAAAGCAGTTCAATTAAATTTTATAATGTGCATTAAACCTTATTAAATAAGCATCTACGGGCGTGAGTTGCACTTTGTTGTGTAATAAATGGGTAGCATTGTTTTAATGAGCCATTGTTTTCATCAATATTCGCCGGGCGCTCAACGGAATCAGTTTCGCGGAGTGTAAACTGTTTGCATTTCGGTAGTTTTAAAACTTTTTCGAATTTGTATTGTAATTAAGTTATATCTTTACTAAAATTTTTTTTTTTTTATCAATTTAGATAATTAACAAAATGTTCAGACAGTGACAAACTTAAAACCTCGGTTAAGGGCCAAAAGTAGTATGGATTTTAAAAAAATAAAAATTTCACGTTAAATGTGATCTAAAATGCAACTTTTTAGACCCCTTTCACTTTCATGTCTAATAAAATAAAAAACTTCATACATTATCGGCCCACTCTAATGTACATAAATGTGTGTATGTGTATATACTCGTGTGTGTGTATTTTTATGTTTATGTATATGTATCAAAATGTGTATACGAAGTAAATTTATATTTTATTAGTCTGTGTTCATGTCGAAGATCCGTGAAGTGTGTAAGGCTAAGACATGCATTATCGACAGAATCAAGAAAGGGGTTCTGCGTTGGTGTGGACATGTAGAGCGAATGGACAGCGGAAGAACGGCTAAAAGGATCTACGATGCGAATGTTGATGGATGCAGAAAACGAGGAAGACCGAGAAAGACATGGCACGATCAAGTCCATCAAATACTTGGAAAAAGATGGACATGTCAAAAGTAGGAATAATCGGCGTGCGTGCATGAGAAGATGTATGAATGTAGAGGAAGCGAGGTATGTAGGCCAATATTGAAATTAATGCATTTGATAACTGATATACAAAAAACTAAAAAATTCAAAATTATTTTCAAGCGTTGTCTAGTTGTTCCTATATCAATAACATATCGAATCGTCCGGGAAAAGATAATGTTTAAAAAGAGGCAAAATGTTGAATGTTACACATTGAGTAATGTGTCCACTAAGACCAGCCAATGATAGGTCATAAGCCCTGTTAATGCCACATTTCTTTCTAAAAAAATGAAAACCTCCCTCTGTTGCAATTTTTTTATTCTAATAACTTCATATGGGGTGGGATTCAGCCTTGTGATAACATTTAGACATATTCAAAATATTTTCTTTTTTAAAAATTCTTATTATTTTTATTAATTATAATTCTTTTTTTGAATTTTGCAATAGGTATACATTATTTACAAACACAAAAAAAAACATAAACATTTATACAAAAAAAAACCCACAAAGGCATGGCCTGTGCGTGGGTATACATTTTATGTTAAATTGAAATAAAAGCTACTGGAAGAATGCAATAGATATAAATAAGTTAAAAAATGAGTGCTGATTAATATATATTTTTTATATTTTTTAGTCACTTAAAATGAAAAAAATATAGTTAAAGTATATTCTATTTATAAAAAAAAAAAGGTACTTAAATCGGTTTTTAATGCATTATTTCAACAAAAATTTTAATTAAACCATATTCAAATAATTAATATCTATCATACTGTCCATATGAAATGCCTTGAAAAGTTTTTGAGCTATGAAAAATGAGTGTCTTTGCCCAAGTCTGGATTTCAAGTCTTTCTGTACGCAACGAAAATAAGCATTAAATATACGAATTTATTTTTAAATCAACACAGGAATTCGTTACGAAATTACTAGATTCGTGCCTCATATTATTTTACTATACTGAATAAATGCATAAATGTTTGTTAACTTGTTGCTAAGAAAATAATCATATATGATTATGGTGTTTATGAGCCGTGAAAAAGATTACCCCGCGATAGTATTAAATTTACAGGTATTATGAAGGTAAATATTCGGTCTGCAATAATTAGGTAGCTTAACTTACTATGCATACCTATGTACAGTAGGGTGGGATGAAATTCCGAATTTTTCCGAATTTTGAAATGAATGGGGTTTCAAAAGTTACCTTATAGTAAAATTAAACTTATTTTATAGGTATTTGAACATAGTTTTTCTGTTACTCTGTCGCAGATGGCTCCCCGGTATTGTGCGAAAAGACAAATACACGTCGGATTGATTATAACTAACTTTAATCAACAAGATCGTGGTTTCAGTGTCCCGTTTTCCGCACTCCAAAACTGAACCGATGTTTATTTTTTGAGAAAGAGTATTAGAATAAAATTTTCTGCATAGGTACATTTTCCGTTTTGCAAAATTATTTATCAGAGGGAGTTACTTATTTTAATTCTACCACTACGCCTAGGTGTAAATTTATACAAGGTTTATAAGTAAGGCCCCCTGACAAATAATTTTGTAAAACAGAAGTACCGTATTTCCGAAGACGGCAGGAAAAACAGGGCACTTTTTAGTTTTTGGATGGTCCTAGCTTCCATAAGAAACAATTTATAAATAGCAAAACAGTAAAAACATGTTAATATTAAATATCTATGGTGCGTAAAAAAATTACTACTATTGTGCCATAATCCGGAGAGAAAATACGAGAATACGTTTGTACGAAAGTCAAACCACCTTTCCTTTTTATAAGCCTTGTTAATGTGTTAATGTATTAGTGCGTGTCGGTGAATCAAGTAAACATATAATTTTTGTTTGTGTTAGAAGGCACACTAGAGTTTTTTATTTGAAACGTTCTGTCACGCTTACATGATCAAAATTTAATAATGATTTACACGGACTATACTATGCATTTAAATGTTCAATAAACAATGCCCTGAGAATGTCTTAATGTTTGTAGACAGGCCGGACTTCTTCCTTAAAGAGAAATTTAGATCTAAATTTGTTGCAACAAAGGGAAAACATTTTTGATTTGGGAATATAGAAATTTAGGCATTAACAAGGCTTATGCCCTCTTCTCAAAAATGTTTTCACTCTGTTGCAAAAAATTTAGATCTAAAAAATCTGGTATAAGGAGAAGTATAAAAATTTAAAAAATGTTTTCAGGCGTTGCCTAGTAGGTGAAATGGTTCAGTCGTGTGATGAATGAATCTCACCCACATGATAAAGGTTTTAGCTCTTTTAATTCACAAAAGTCAACAGATGGAAGAGTTGAGGAAATGTGGATGTTTAAACATAGGCAGAATGGTGAATGTTACTCAGTGCGTAAAGTGGCCACTTAAACCAGCCAATGTCTGTTTATAAGCCCTGTAAATGCCTAGACTTCCATATTCCCTTCTCAAAAAGGTTTTCCCTCTGTTGCAACTAATTGTGGTTTAATAAGATTATGTTAATATGTTAGTGCCTGATGGTCAACCGAGTAAACGTACAATTTTTGCTTGTGTAAGCACGTACATTTAAATGATTTACGTGAAACGTTTTTTTTTGTTGTGTCCTCCTTTGTTCTCTTCTTCTGGAAAAAACGGATATAACTTATTTTAAAACCAACAAATTATTCAATAATGTATCATCATCATCATAATTCCATGGCCGCTCCCTAGTTGGACCAAATGATGTCTATGAAGATCCTCCAGGCATCTCTATCGGCTACCAGCTCTTGTGCGTCCTCCCAAGTCAGGTTCGCGTCCCGTACTTCTGACATGAACTGCCGACGAACAGTCAGGAGTGGACGTCCAGGACGTCGAGAACCTCATGCCTTGTAAAGTAGGTAAGCGCGGTTAAGGCTCTCACGAGGCATCCGCAGTACATGGCCAAGCCAACCGTATCGCCTCCGCTTGATGACAGTTGTCACCGGAGTTTACTGCGTCCGTTCTCTTATTACTTCATTCCGCACAATAATATATTCCCCTTCATTGTTTTTTAACAAATTAGGCAATAATTTATGGCACATTTTCTGTCAACTGCGTAAATATCACGAGCAGCTTTGACAGCTTTATTCCCTCGATTGAACGGGAACAGAAGGAGGTTTCGAGAATGTTATTTTTCGTTTACTTGACATTCCATTTTGAAGGCTTGATTTCAAATAAAATAATATGTGTAACGTAAAAACAAATACAACATCTTTTAGAGCAGAAAATTTTCTTTCGAATGACGTTACCTTGACGTGACCTTCTCCATTTTGTTTAACTTTTGGTGCTCATTTTTAAATTCAGGGAAAAACGGACACAACTTATGCCAACACCCAATAGTTGAGAGTGTTCTTTTTCTTAATTTCTGTTTTTTTTTAAAACCTGTATCTTTGTTTTATTTAATGATAAAATTAAAAGATTTTACTATACCTACAATATACCTACAATATATAAACCTACTCATTATTTAATTAAATCGAGCGGTTTGAGTTGGTACGAAGAAATTGCCTTAAAGCAATTATCTGACCTTATATGGATATAAACTGTATAATGTAAATCAGATTAAAATACATACATGATATTTTTGATTGATAATTTGGCGTAAATAAGTAATACTCATATAAAAATTTTATTTTCTTGCTAATTTTTTTTTTTAATCCACGGACCCATTATACTCCTTTAAGCATCTAAATATTTTTTTTAATAAAACAAAAAAAAAAACATGTTTTATTATTTTTTTAGTAAAAAAGTATAACTACTCGGTGGTTACAATATTAAGTCTACTTCCGACAGTTAAATATTTAATAAAAAATATTAAAACATCTTAATTAAAAAGCAACAAATTTAAAGGAATTCAATGTGAAAATGACAACAAATATTCCATAATGATTTATAGTTATGATTTATTTTATACCATCTCGTCAACATCGTGATCACATTTGATGGTTTAGGTTAGTAGAATTTTGTTTCCGCTTTCTCGTCGGATTCTCTTCTTTAATCATGTTGAAATGACTTAAATATTCTGCAGCGTGTCGTCACGTTGGATTTCAAAGATAAAACTACTGACAGCTGTCGTATTGCCACTAAATATTTAAATTTTTATTTTTATAATATTAAAATTAAATTATTAATAAATAAAACAAATAATACGTATAGTACACATTAT